>NC_039258.1:27362013-27714008 GCF_003368295.1 Carassius auratus
CAAAACAAAAACTCTCACAGTTATGTAATGGTTTTAACAGCCAGTGTTGCTATTTCAAGTTCCTAACCCTTACCAAAAAGTAGTATACTTCCAAGTTTATTTTATAAGTATACTTAAGTAAAGTTAAGTAAAGTTCAAGTATACACTTGTGTGTATTGTTTCAATACTCATTGGGACTCTAAAAAGAATACTTTATAAAAGTAGCAAGCTTTGAGTACACAACTAGTTTACCTCTAAGTTTGTAGTTTTTACTGCAATTATACTAACAGTGAACTTATAGGTATACTGATAGTTTACTAATTAAATACTTTGTACACTTTGAAGTATAGTTTCAGTAAACTACCAGTCTAGTAATTTGATACTGCAAGTATACTCGTAAGTTTTCTTTAATCTTTACATCATACTTTAAGTATACTACTATGTCCCTGTTTAGGTTTGAATTTGTATATATTTTATATGAATATCTGAACATACAAAACATCCAAAGAAAGAACAGGGTATCTGCTTGTAAACAAAAACATTTTATTCTAGCTTCACGCATTATTTTTTAAACATTTTAATATGGGTAAGTTTCATAAAAAATAAAGAAATACAATTTTGAAACAAAAGCTGAAAATAGACTATGAATTGGATTCAGATTGATAATCAAAATGCAGATGGAGTCGACCAACACCCCTTCATCGGTCGACATTTTATTCCATAACGTTACAGTATTGATGCTGTTTCATTTATACTTAAATGTCATTTTAAGTATTTCTGAGGATTACATAAAGCCCATTTCTAAGAAAGTAAGCTAAAAGCATACTTCCCTGTTTTTAGTTTAAAAGAATTATACTAATAGCACACTTGAATAAACTTATAAAGTTATTGCAGAATCTTGACAACCTTCAACGAAACATTCATATTTATAGATTATTTAGAGTATTTAAGGTTGAATAAAATATACCCTTACACATTTATTTATAAATCATAATAAAAACAATGTAAAGGTAACCTCCATATATGTAAAAATTACACTGAATCAGCTATGCTACATTTTTGGTTTGACAGATGAATATTCATTCCACTCAGAAAATACACCCTGAACACTCTTGGTCTGGGTGCCTTTTAGACTCTGTAGTAGGTAAAAACTTTTTCTTTAAAAACTTAAGTTTAAAAATAGCTTAATAGTCAGACTATATTGTTCCATTTACCATTTATTGTCTTTCAGTAAAGTTTGTTTTCACTTGATACGTATAGACGGTGGTTTTCAAACTGGTTCTGCAAGCACCCCTAGCACGTCACATTTAGGTATATAAATCTATATCTGACACACCCACTTCAGTCTCTTCTAATGAGCTGATGAGTTGGGCGCGACTGAGTCATCACGAGATAACGCGGCGCTGCCCTCTGCTGGGACAATATGTTAATACAGCAACGCTGTATTGCAGTAAAACTAATTCATTGTTCATTGTTATGAACTCAAAAAGAAATAAATAAATAAACAAGAAAAAAATAAATAAAAAAACAATATATATATATATATATATATATATATATATATATATATATATATATATATATATATATATATATATATATATATATATATATGTATATATATATATATATATATATGTCTTTTTTCTTAAATGTGTGTGTGTGTGTGTGTGTGTGTGTATTAATGCTGAAGAAAACATTTTGAATAGTGAAGTCAGCTGTAACTATAAATGTCAGTCACTGGAATATAGATGACTGCTTAATATCTTCTAAAACTTTATTGTGATGCTCCGCCAGCAGAAATGATGACTAACAACTAGGCAACTCATCCCCTTAACCTAATAGTTTACTAGCTAATATTCCAAAGAGAGTCCGTTAGTTGACATGTACTTGCCAATTAATTAACTTGATTAATTAAAACTTTGTTTATTTTATTTATCAGTTTATTTAACAGGGACAATGCAGTATAACATTGCTACAGTTTCATGTAGCCGATGCTCTACATATAGGCTTCTAGCCAAAGGCTAATTTGCAGCCCCAATCACTGGTTAGGCTAAAAAAAAAAAAAAAAAAAAAAAAAAAACAACAAATGAAATAAAATAAAATAAACAACTAAGTCTATGTACAACTATCAATGTTCACATATCTGCTTTTGTTTGAACCACTTTTTCGGTTTTGTTTGAAAAATATTCAACTGTGTTTGCATTTTCAATTCAGCTGACAAGCTGTTCCATAACAATGTACCTTGAACTGTAAATGTAGATTGTGCAAATTTAGTTTGTAAATCATACAGGTACAGAATTTTTTGTTATTATAAAAACGGGGGAAGTACGTGCTCGTGGTTTTAAGTTTTGTCAACTCAGATAGGCTTGTATTTGGACCTGACTATACTTAAAACTTCAAGGCAGTACGAACAATTACTTGAAAAATTAAATAAAAATAAAAAAATAAAAAAATAATTTATTCACGGTGTTAACATTATTGAGTACACAATATTATACCACAAGAGGGCAACATATTCTGTTTTAAGGCAGAGGAGACTTGGATCCGCTATATTGTTCTTAAGAGCACTTTCATTTATGGAAAGCAAAACAAAACAAGCAGAAAAAGTATTAGTTTTATTAGATAAATTGACAGTATTGATGTTTCTATGGAACAACCCGTTATCTAATGAGGAGAAGGGGTAGACTCTTATTGTACACCCTCCTGTTTCCTTGATAAGAAACTGCAACAGTGACCAATGACGTCACTGTCAACCCACAGTGCATTTAAAAAGTCAAACATGCTTTTATCAAATTAATAAATATATAGATAAATAAAATAAAAATAGAGACACTTCGACATCTGGAAACAGGAACACAAGCCTTGTTTGCATAACTCCAGGGATTCAAACATAAATTTATATTTATATATATTTATATAGAATAAATATAAGTATGTATGTGTGTGTGTGTGTGTGTGTGTGTGTGTGTGGTATACATACAATGAAAAGATCATGAGGAGTAGTCCCTTCCACAATTTTTCACCAAATATACGTACAAAAAAATCCATAAAAATAAAGGTACCAATGATTTTCTGATTTAATTTTCATCTTTAAATATAAAGTGCAAAAACGTGTGTGATCAGATTAGATTTATTATCAGATGTGCACACCTTATGAAATATGACTATTCTGTAAAATAGGTTGAACTTTAACAGAGGAATACAATCCATAATGACCAAAACTGATGACAGTCACTCATCATCTGTGTTATATGTACTGACCCAACACTAACACCCAGAAAATCTGAAATTTAGAAAGAAGAGTAGCGAGTCTTGACGTAGAGCATTATGAGTCATGGATGGAGTTCCTTTGAGTGGGGCGTGATCTGAGCTCAGCCCCATTTACAGCTCATTACACATCTGCAGAAGGATGTTTCCTGTGCTCAGAGCCAGACTATAAGTCTTTAGGTCCTGAATGAACAGTTAGTTCAGGAGGAGAGCAGGTCAAAGAAGGAGTGAATAAACCTGGGTAAAGATTTGTCCGATTGAATAGGTATGTGGATATCAGCTCTATACTATTTAAATGTATAAATTTATTTGACATTTCTTGCTTTCATATATTATATATATATATATATATATATATATATATATATATATATATATATATATATATATATATATATATATATATATATAATACATAATATTTACGTTACATACATTCATTTAATTTACATCTAATTTCATGTTAGTTGATATTTAGACTATAGCATCACTGAGAATTGAATACAAAAGTATTTTTTTTTACTACTTTCCCCCTTATATTTCTAGCATTTTCATAAAAAAATGGACATCAAACCACTATTGAAGAAATTTGGTTCTTTGGCCCGAGCCATTCTCACATTTCTCTTTGCTCTCCTGGTACTTGGTGTGATGTTATGGGCATACATCCATGGTTTCCAGATAGCCTCATCTCCATATAACATCATCACCTTTGGTTTCTATGGGGTGCTTCTCAGCCTTCACGTCCTAATTCAGAGCCTTTTTGCTTTTGTGGAGCATCGGCGCATGAATGCAGGACGCAAACCATGCTCTTACACGAAAACCATTGGCTTTACTATATCAGCCTATCAGGAGGACCCTGCTTATCTCCGCGAGTGCCTTCAGTCAGTACGGAACCTGCAGTATCCATCGGAGCTGCTACGCATTGTCATGGTGGTGGACGGGAACTCAGAAGATGACCTCTACATGATGGAGATGTTCAGGGAAGTCTTTGCAGACCAGGATCCTGGCTGTTGTATATGGCAGAACAACTACCATTCTTGGAAGCCCACTGGGCAAGAAAAGGATGCAGCAGAAGATGAAGTAGTGTTTGAAGACCCTCAGCGCTTAGAGGTTGAAGAACTCATCAGGACTAAGAAGTGTGTGTGCATCATGCAAAAATGGGGAGGAAAGAGGGAAGTGATGTATACAGCATTCAAGGCACTAGGATCTTCTGTGGATTATATACAGGTTAGTGATTTTTAAGGTTGAGCATTAAATGTGTATGAGTATGTACAAAATACTTTAAGAAATCTTTTTATTCTGCTGTTTAATCAGGTGTGTGACTCAGACACAAAATTAGACCCTCTGGCTACAGTGGAGCTCTGCAAGGTGCTGGAGAGCAACCAGAAATACGGCGCCGTGGGAGGCGATGTGATGATCCTTAACCTTAAAGACTCTTATATCAGCTTCATGAGCAGCCTGCGCTACTGGATGGCGTTTAACATTGAGAGGTCCTGCCAGTCCTTCTTTGACTGTGTCTCCTGCATCAGCGGCCCCTTAGGTAACACAGAAACTCTTCGACGTAATTGAGCCTATGTACAAAATGCTTATTTCTAGTCTTATATTGAATGAGTCATCTGTGTAGCTTAGTTCAAATAAAGAAAATTTGTCTTCATAATCTTTAATCCAATAACTTGCATTGCCTCTGAAACAAAATTACTTTCCAACGGATGCCACTACAGGCTATTGGATAATATTAATCAACAGCCAAACAATATTTAGGCATTGTTGTAGCAAACTAAATCATTCAGTTTCATTCTAGCATGTAAAACCATTTTTCTTTTTGTTCAGTCTAATTAATTCCAGATGGATAAAATAGAAAAACTTGTTTTTTCCCCCTAGTATTTAAGTCTTTGGTTCACTCAGAACACCGTTGTTGTGAAACACTGATTCAAATGTTGTTGAAGGCATGGGATTGCTCAGTTCTCATCTGATCTGATCTAGCTGGCTTATTTTAGTTGTTGATCAGGTCTTATTTTTTTATATTTTGTCTGAGTTTCATGGTCTTTTCTTCAGGTCTTTATAGGAATGACCTGCTGCAGCAGTTCCTGGAATCCTGGTACAACCAGACGTTTCTTGGTACCCACTGTACTTTCGGGGATGACCGGCATCTCACCAATCGAATGCTAAGCATGGGCTATGCTACAAAGTAAGTACCTGATTCACAATTAATTATTATTAAAGCTAAATACATGAGCAGTTGTCCATCTTTTGGCAGAATGGTCCAAATTGAGCACTGTTTGGCACGTTACAATTACAAACCATTCCCAGCTCAAATAGGATCATCTGCAGTGATATGATGAGGGTGCTCAATAATATCAATATTATAGTTTATACAAATTTTTATTCAAACTGATGCTTCATCAAAAATGGTTATTTGTAGCTATTCTGCGAACTTCACATCTCTGTATGATCAACCTGATCTCTTTGTCAGTATAAGTGATCATATCTTTTTCATGAAGTGACAGTTTTATTTATTTGTATGATGTGATTCATACAGAAACATATGTTGTTGAAGGTCCACCCCAAACCTAACCAGCAGGATACAAGCAGATCATACAGAATTGTACGAAATTAGCTGAAATGTAAAATGATCTACGCTATGTTTAATTTTTAACAGGAAGGAAAATGGGGCTGTGACTGTTTGTTCAGCTGATGTCTTTCTGATAAATGCATAAATAATAGACAAAAACTTTGCAAAATCGTTCTGAAAATGATGTGCTCTGTAATGGTGATGGAAGCTGGAACTAATCGGTCAAATAGTGGAAAATAATCAAATGACTATGAATGAATTTCAAACAGGAATGTTTTAACTGAGTTTCTGTTTCTTTAAGGTACACTGCCCGTTCTAAGTGCTACACGGAGACTCCCGCTCAGTTTCTGCGCTGGCTCAACCAGCAGACGCGTTGGACCAAATCCTACTTCCGTGAATGGCTGTATAATGCTATGTGGTGGCACAAGCATCACTTGTGGATGACCTACGAATCCATTGTCTCAGGCATCTTTCCTTTTTTTGTCACTGCCACCATTATCAAGCTCTTCTGGACAGGCACTCTGTGGGACATTTTGTGGGTCTTGTGCTGCATCCAGCTGATTGGTCTGATAAAGGCAGCCTATGCCTGCATCCTACGACAAAATGCAGTGATGCTCTTCATGTCCTTATACTCTGCTCTCTATATGACCAGCCTCCTGCCTGCCAAATACTTTGCCATTATCACCATGAACAAAAGCAGCTGGGGGACATCGGGCCGTCGTAAGATGGTGGGGAACTATATCCCCCTGGCACCTCTGTCAGTGTGGGCGGCCATCTTGTTGGGAGGCCTGGGGTACACGATCTACAAGGAAAGCATTAAGCCTTGGACAACAGACGGAAAGAAAGAGGAGATCAAGTTTTTGATATTTGGAGCCGCAGCTTATGTGTGCTACTGGCTTGTAATGCTCTGCCTCTATTGGATGTGGTTTCGGAGATTATTCCGAAAACGTTCACAGAGTTACACTGTGAATGTATAGGACTAATATTTGGGCACATTATTTATTTAGGAACACTTGCACATTTTATATTTTTAAATGGTTTACATGCAATTTTATTTATAGACTTTTTAAACTGTTTTCTTTTTTGTTTCTTTATTTGTTGTTTTGTTGTTGTTGTTGTTGTTTTGGCATTGCACATATTTTATGCCATTTATGATGCCTATAAGTATTCAGAGATCAGAAATGACGTGGAAGCAACCAGCCTTCATGAAATATAATGACCATATGAAATGTGCAAAAAGCAATCATACAGACAACATTGATGCTGTATGTTTTTAAATTGATAAAATATAGTATTGACCCCAAATAATAGAAAATGTTTATTAGTGAGGGAATTTGAACATTGCTGTACATCACTGAGCTTAGTGAAGTGATATTGTTTGATTGTTGAAACACTAAGACATCCTGTTACACATTATTTATAGAACAAAGATAAAACAAAAATACTACACAGTGAGCAGCACTGATATTTGATATTTTCAGAATGACTGCTAAGAAAAATATGACAAATATTTCATGACAAACAAAGTGCAGGTATTTCCAAATGTTTTTATTTATTTTATTTTATTTTTGTACTTGTTAATCTTTTCTGATGTAATGTGACAAATTGTATTTTGTATGATGTTTTTAAGCACTTTAATAGAATATGTTCGGTATGTATATTTATTGATCAGTTATTTTGGCAGGAATATTGTGTAAATGTGAATTTACAAATGTTTGATATTTAAACAATACTAGAGATTAAATAAATTATTTTAAAAGGAAAATGTGCTGAACTTATTTCAAACCTCACAAAACAATTCTACCATGAATTATTATCAGATTAAATAACTATATGTAATATGTATATATAAGTAAATATTTCATATTTTGCACTGCTGGAATGACCGCAGCATTTAAAATGCAGATCTAGTTTGGAGGAAAAAAATATCAAATGAAAAACAAAACGGATTTATTTGCCTACATTTTATAAACATAATTTTATATGCAAAGCGTATACGTGGACTAGGGTGCAACACTGAAGACAGTTTCACAATCTTTGAACAATATACAGTTTAAGGGAGGATTCCCTGACATTTGTACATCCAGACCAGCAGTGACATGAATCAGTTTGGGTGTCATTTACAGCTAAATCAATAACACTGTAGGATAACAGACCACAAATATGTTATGGCCATAATTGACCTGTGGGATAATGTGCATGGTCAACCCAAAGTAAATGATTTAACCTTTTGTGTGGTTTACAGCATCTTGTCACACATGAACACTAAATCAAAACAGGGTGGGAGTCATTTTAGGGCAATTGCTTCATGCAAATAATGTCATAAAGAAAGTTTGTGTTGTACCATGTTTAGACTGTTACCAAAGGCAACCAAGTTTGACACCAATTATATAGGAGGCTGAGAATTAAAACCATCAAGAAAAACAAATGGCCAGAAACAAGGAAAACACTGAGTAATGATCTCTATAAAACTATATGAGCACTAACTACAGAATATCAGGAGAAAAAAAAGTGTACTTCCATAATGTATTTAAAGTGCTCTATATTCATGCAATAAGTTTGTTCTTAATATACTAAAAATTATTCTTTAGTATTTCTTAAGATAATATTCTAAGTGTACTAAACATTTATGTACAAAATTATTATATGAAAACAGAGCACTCTAAGCAGATAATGGAAGAACACTTTTATTTCTCCTGAGATTTTACCTAGAATCACATGAGAAGAGTATTACCTCAAAAGTTTAAGGTTTATGATTATTTGGTTTGTTTTCAAAAGGCAGCACTTCTTTTAGGATGTAAAAAATAAATAAAAAAATAGATCTTGAAACAGTGAATTTAATGTTTTTATGTTCATGAAACATCTGCTGTGCAATGTGATTAGAGTTGACCTTCACTGAAATGTAATAAAAATGTTTAATCATGACAGAAATAAAAACATTCTGAATATTAAACCATATGTTTGAGAAATTAAGAAAAAGGACAGTAAGATTCAGAGGTATTAAAGGGATAGTTCATCCAGAGATCAATCATTAATTACTCACTCTCGTGTCCTCACAAACACTTAAGACCTTAATTTATTTCATAACAAGAATTAAGGCATTTTTTATGAAATCTGAAAGATTTCCCATGCTGCATAGACAGCAATGCATTCAAGGCCTAGAAGGTAGTTAAGGAAATTGTTAACAAAATGTCCAATAAAACAAACAATTTAACAAAAAATAATTGGTCAATTAAAGGAAGTGAAAAATTGTTGACTGTGACTCTCAGCAAGTCAAACTAAAGTTGATTTATTTTCTGTTCTATTCAATTATATTCTATAGGGTTTACAATGTTTGCACAATAGCTGGGTTGAAAAAATTATTACAATAACATTTCCATTACTTGATCACTTGTGTACATGACTTTCATAAAAATATCATACTTGCACTTCAATTATTTCCCCTTGAAGTGGGTGGAGCTTATTAGCCACGTCAAAATGCATGATGTAATTGCTGACAATGACCCCCTAATGTCATAATTATCAAGGTTTGGTAAATAATTATCCCAGTCACTTAATAAACCATTTATCATTGTAGGAACATGCCCTGCAAATATACAGGTGCTTCTCAATAAATTAGAATGTAGAGGAGAAGTTAATTTATTTCAGTAATTCAACTCAAATTGTGAAACAATTAAATAAATTCAATGCACACAGACTGAAGTAGTCTAAGTCTTCAGTTCTTTTAATTGTGATGATTTTGGCTCACATTTAACAAAAACCAACCAGTTCATGATCTCAACAAATTAGAATATGATGACATGCCAATCAGCAAATCAACTCAAACATATGCAAATGTTTCCTGAGCCTTCAAAATGGTCCCTGACAATCATTGAAACCCTTCACAAAGAGTGTAAGTCACAAAAATTCATTGCCAATAAGCTGGCTGTTCACACAGTGCTGTATCCAAGCATGTTAACAGAAAGTTGAGTGGAACGAAGAAGTGTGGAAGAAAAAGATGCACAACCAACCGAGAGAACCGCAGCTTTATGAGGATTGTCAAGCAAAATGGATTCAAGAATTTTAGAGAACTTCACAAGGAATGCACTGAGGCTGGGGTCAAGGCATCAAGAGCCACAACACACAGACGTGTCAAGGAATTTGTCTACAGTTGTCGTATTCCTCTTGTTAAGCCACTCCTGTACGACAGACAATGTCAGAGGCATCTTACTTGGGCTAAGGAGAAGAAATGGACTGTTGCCATTGGTCCAAAGTCCTTTTTTCAGATGATAGCAAGTTTTGTATTTCATTTGGAAACCAAGGTCCTAGAGTCTGGAGAAAGGGTGGAGAAGCTCATAGCACAAGTTTCTTGAAGTTCAGTGTTAAGTTTTCACAGTCTGTGATGATTTGGGGTTCAATGTCATCTGCTGGTGTTGGTCCATTGTGTTTATTGAAAACCAAAGTCACTGCTCCCGTTTACCAAGAAATCTTGGAGCACGTCACACTTCCTTCTGCTGACCAGCTTTTTGAAGATGCTGATGTCATTTTCCAGCAGGATTTGGCACCTGCCCACACTCCCAAAAACACCAAAAGTTGGTTAAATTACCATGGTGCTGGTGTGGTTGACTGGCCAGCAAACTTACCAGACCTGAACCTCAGAGGGAATCTTTGGGGTATTGTCAAGAGGAAGATCAGAAACAATAGACCAAAAATGCAGATGAGCTGAAGGCCACTGTCAAAGAAACCTGGGCTTCCATACCACCTCAGCAGTGCCACAAACTCATCTCCACCAGTAAATAAAGCAAAAGGAGCCCCGACAAAGTATTGAGTGCATGTGTGTCAATCACAATTAAAAGAACCAAAGACTTAAACTACTTCAGTCTGTGTGCACTGAATTTATTTAATACATGAGTTTCAAGTTGAATTACTGAAAGAAAAAAAAACTTTTCCTTAGATATTGTAATTTACTGAGAAGCTTCTGTCAACTACATTTGTGTTTTAGGTCATAAAATTGTGTATATTGTAACATGCGAGGCCATAGTGTTATTTTTGGTTATCTAGAATGAGTTTCTAAACAGCAGTGGTGTAATGTAATGAATTAATAATACGGTGTTGTAGTACTTAAGTATTTTTTGAGAGAAACTATACTTTACTTGAGTTTTTATATTTCTGTCAACTTTCCTTTTTACTCCATTGCATTTCCTAATGAAAAAGGATACTTTTATTCAAAGCATATTAGTTACGCACTACAAAATAAAGTCATAAGAACACAGACTGCAAGAAAGTGGATTTGACATCCGAGGCCATGTTGGGCCACCAGAAGCGTTCCTTCAGCAACGAGAGGGTTTCATTGACCCCTGTGTGACCAGTGCCAAGCGATGTGTGAGCGGAGTGAATGAGTGGAGTTCGCCGTGTCCTGGGCATATACTGATGTCCCGGTGGGCAACCCGGCGGGGTGTTGGTGGTTGGCTCGGTAGGAGGAAGAGTCTCAGAGTACCAGGTAATAGGAGAGACGATGACTCTTTTTGGAAGAATGGTTTCCAGAGTTTCGGGATTCTCTTCGGGGGCGTAACATCTGGAAAGGGCGTCAGCCTTCACGTTTTTTCACCCCTGTGCGCATTTGAGATGGTAAAATGGAAGCGGGTGAAGAATAACGCCCAGCGGGCTTGTCTAGGATTTAGTCTTTTGGCCACTCGAAGGTACTCTAAGTTCTTATGATCTGTGAGGACCAGAAAGGGGTGTTTGGCTCCTTCCAACCAATGTTTCCATTCCTCCAAAGCCAGTTTGATGGCCAACAGTTCCCGGTTGCCGATGTCATAGTTGACTTCCGCCGGGTTGAGTTTCCGGGAGAAGAAGGCACATGGGTGGAGGTGGCTGGGATTCCCCTGCTCCTGAGAAAGGACCACTCCCACTCCGGTGGTTGAGGCATCGACTTCCACAACGAAGGGTCGGTCGGGATCGGGATGGACCAGGAGTGGGGTGGTCATAAAGGCCTCCTTGAGGGTGTGGAAGGCCTCTGTGGACGGCCGGTGTGGAGGCAGCTTGGAGGCCTGTTTGGGGCAGAAGACGTCACTGAAGGGGGCGTAGCAGTGAGGGATTGCGATGGACTGATTTTCCACTGGGCTCTCTATTGATGTGGAACAGACTGGAAGTGGTTCAGGGGAAGGTGTGGCTGGAACTGGACAACCGGAGATGCAGTTTTTGAAACAGGCGTCGTCCCACTTCAGGACTTTGCCCGTCTTCCAGGAAATTACGGGGTTGTGCTGCTCACCAATGGAAGAGTCCAGCTGGTCTGCCGAAAACTTCCCGGAAATGGTCGATGCAGCTAGAATAAGACTGGATAACTGGGTTATTTTGAGTCCATATAGAATCTGCCCACAGTAGTGCTTTACCTTGCAGCTGCGAAATAACAAAGGCTACCTTAGATCTCTCAGTGGGGTACAAGTGCGGTTGCATCTCTAGGACCAGCGAACATTGTAGGAGGAAACTGCTTCATTCCTCCTCCGAACCAGAGTAGGGCACTGGCCTGGCCATGGGACTGGCGTGAATGGAAGGTGAGGAAGTGCTGGCATGGTTGACGGTGTAGTGTTGGGGATGCAGGTGTAGCCATGAGTGTTCTTCGGAGTGCATCAACCAGATCTTGAAAGGGCTCCGTGAGGCTCATGCTTGTGCCTGCCGGTGAAGGTCCGGTCATCTGTTACGGATCACTCGGGAGGCTGAGGAGTAACAGATAAAATGGTTTATTAAACAGACACAAGCAGAGGAGCAGGTAGTGAAGGATGGATCCGTGCAGGCTGGGTGAAGATGTCCAGGGGTGAAGGTGAACAACACACACGCACACTGGGAATCTGGATCTCCGGAGAATCGCTGGAGAGAGGTTAGTAGAAGAGGAGTTAGTCCTTAGAGTTAGCGTACAGGTAAGAAGACCTTGTCGCTAACGTGACCGGACAATGACTGAGTGTGTCTGTGTGGTTTTTATAGTGCTGAGGTGATTGGGTGGTGATTAGGATCAGGTGGATGTGATCAGTATTCTGGTGAGGGCGTGTGTAGTGATTGAGTGGAGGTGGAACCTGGCGTGTTTGTAACACATTTATATACATATACACTATATATACATATATTATATATATACAATTAACATTTCTCATGTAATATTCTAAACTGTGAAGGTTTAAAGGCAAATTTCGCTGACAAGAAAGGTCCACTGTTTACGTTCAATACTTTTAATAATGTAAGTTACATATAAACTTATCAGGATTTTGTTGGTCAATGTGACAAATATTCATGAAAAGCTTGAAATCAATAAAAAAGTTTATTATAATTTCGTCCTTATGCAAAATTCACCAGATTGATGAGGAACAGTAAACATAGGTGCGGTCAGTAGTAAAAATTTTATGAGATTTTGTTGGCGAAAAAGGTCCAATGTCAATAGTGTAAAGATATGAAGTAAAAGTCACTTTCACACCAAGCAGCTTTCTGTTGATAAATGTAGAAAATTCAAGTGACCAACTTCTGCATGCATGGTATGGGAAACTCCTGGATGCATGGAATCTGATTGAAATTACTTTTTTTTCCGAGAAACAGACCACACTTTTAAGAACTTTAAACGCATATTCTATGGAAAATGACTCAGATGACCAACCTGAGCTTAACACAGCTCTTCCAGTTGGCAAAAAATATATATTTTCATTAGCAAAATTCCAGTAATGGACCTGCCCTGTATCATTCTTACTCATTCAACACTGAGAGGTTGATACTACGGTCACTACTGACATCAGCCAGCGATTTTCCAGCCAGTGGTTTCTGTTTTGTTTAGTCATGTTTTATTTGGTCAGATAAAGATTGGCATGGATATAAAGATGCAATGACTTAAACATGCAACACTCATCATGATTATGCTTGAGAAAATCTAAACCTCTTTCTGTTACTGGTAATCAACCAATGGCAAAAATGATGCCTTACCCTTCACAAATGTTTGCAATTATTTAGAGCCCGCCCGCCCTGTTTCCTTTCGCTTTCTTGCGTCAGAGGGTCTGCAGACCCAGACGAGCCATCTGAGAATGATTAAAAGAGGAAACGGATTCCTGTGAGTAAGACATGCTGTGTGTAACTCACAAAGTGAATTCATCCAACTGTCATTTCTGTTAACCTCTCACACACTGATCATGCAACAACAAAACCAGACCACAATAGCAACCACAAATGATTCAGCTTCACTGATTAAATTAATGTCATCGCTGTAACCGCAACCTTTACTCTACTGATATTTTTGTACATGACAAACAACTACAGCGAATAATAATTGATACTTAGGTTTTACAGCTGGTTGTTGGTGTTTTTTTTTTTTTACTTAATTCAGACAGAAGTGAAAATTCATAAATAATTTATCCTCATGTCATTCCAAACCGGAATGATTTTTTGACACAAAAGAAAATATTTTGAAAAATGTTTTTCAATTGTATATGTGTGGTGCAGTGTTTTGAAGCTGATTTCGCTGAATGAATAAAAACATCTAAAACATTGTTCAAAATAACTACTTATTTTTCTTTTTTTCATGAAGGTGAGAAATTGAGAATTTTTTTTTTCCACTTACAATAATTTAAACATTTAAAATAAAAATAATAAATACAATTTTATATTACAGTAAAGTAACTTAGTTATCAATAATTAATCCTGTGTGCTATAATAATACAATGTAAATTAAACAAAGGGAAAAATATCATAGAATATGTAATAAACTGTAGTTATGGAAAAAATAGCAAAACAAGACCTCTCAGGTGGTATGCAGTATTTATTATATATTGCCAAATCATTTTGTTTAAATTCTGATAAATTTTGATCAATATGCAATTATATTTTTGCCTGCAGTTTGGCAGATTGTTTGATTTGACAGGACTGACAGTTCCCATGGATTATTTTTTTTTTTTCACTTCAATTGAAATCCAATTAAAGGCACATTCTGCTGGATTCCAGCAGTGTTTTAAAAACATTTCTGTCTCTATAGTCTTTTCATGTTGATAGTCCTCAAACATTTTGACAGTTTTTTTAATAACTTTGGAAAGAACAGTCCTCATTACTGTCTCTGAAGACATGACTAAGTTTCCATGTCACATCTGATAGTTAGGATAGTTTGTTTTCTCAAGGAAACTCTGCCTTTTTTCACATTCAGAACTTTGTAATGATTACATCAAAAGGAAGAATAAAACAATATAAGTCTTGTAAAACAATATTTATATCTATATCATATAATTCTGTCTAAATGTATTTGTTCGACATACAAGTACCAATTATTACAGTCCAACTGAGACTTTTTCTGTACATGAAATCTTCACACATTAAAATCCAGAGGCACAGGCACAGGTTGCGTCTTTGAATTACTACTTTCCACTTCACTTTGACATTGTGTAGTCTGCTATTTTGGGTGGTTTCTCTTAACAGTCATGACTTCAGCACTGAGTTGGCGGACATCATCTTATCTCAGGGTAGATAAGTAGAGGTAAAGAAGTGCCAAATGAGACGAGAAGCAGAAATATGACCAGTGGTGATGATAGTGATCAACAAAGTTCATCCCTAAAAACCTGCTAATTTAAAATGTATTCGGAATTTATGGGAAAAGACAAAAAAAAAAAAAAAAAAAAAAGATGTAGCAGCTCTAAAATACACATCGTCACAACAAAGATTACGGAAAGTTGCAATCCCCTGTACAATAAAGTATTTCCCTCGTAATGGGTTGTTGGGACAACAGCAGCAAAACATTGAGTAAAGACTTTAAAAGGAGAAACGCCTTGAGTCACGTCTGGCTATATTTAGTAGTATAAAAGAGGCTTTATAACTTGATGTAGTGGGCAGAGCCTCACTCATAAACTCAGATTCACTGGCTCACACATGTTCTCCTCTTCATTTTCAAAAGCTGACATCTATATAATACTATTTCAATTAGTCTTTAATAATCTGGTCCAAAATCAAATAGAAATAAATGCTTACAGGGAAAACAAGTTGTGCCTTAATATTTTATTGCATTTCTGTTGTTAGCAGTGAATCAAATATTTCTTCTTTTCTGTGAGTTTTGTTTCCTGGGCTGGATCACACTCATTGTTCCCAGTCTGATAAGATAACCAATGTAGTGCCCTATGGACAAAGAGATATTTTGAATAAAACAGTAAACTTGTAAAAACATGTCTAGGTAAAATTTCAAACCCAAATTCAAGAGAAAATATAAATAAATTATATTGTACAATAAAGAAAGACTATATTTTAGTATTTTTTATTTATTTATTTTTTCTTTTAACTTAAAAGCTCATGGGTGGTCAGAGGTAATATTTTAGGTTAAAGGGGTTCAGCAGACTAAAAAGTTTGGTGATCCTTGCTATAAGATATTCTCATGTTCAAACCAAATCAAATAGGAATTACACAGAATAATTACACCAGAAATAAAGATTTTTTTACCCTAGACTTAAGAAGACCAGCAGAAGCATTGCAGTCAGACAGGTGGTGACAAGCGCAGGACTGGGCAGCCATAAGGTAAATGGATCTGTAGAGGACAGGGGAGGGAACCGGCCTCCTGGGAGGAGAGCCTGTTCAAAGACACCCTGTAGTTCTGCATGGCCTATCTGTGCCAAAGGGACTACTGAAGTGAAAACCACAGATAGTTGGTATATATAGACAGTGGTCAGTACAAGCAACAGCACAGGAATGTAATTAGATTTCATAGATGTGAGTGTTCACCGGTGAGGTAGTAGTAGATACGGACGAGTGAGTGCTCCTGGGAGAATATTTCACACTGGTAGGTGCCTGAGTGCTCTGGCCGGGCAGAGGGGATGAAGTAAAGTGGGTCCACTCCAACCGTGACCTCATCAAACCGGTCCATCAACACCGTTCTCTCCTGAATGTCAGTTCAGTGGTTGTAAGTACAGAAAGAGTTGGAAGGAAAGGCTTAGAAATTATGATCTTTAAAGTACTGTCACATTCAACTCTAAATGTAAATATGCATCAAATATTACTACATGCTACATGCTGAATGAATAGTAATTGGAACTGTAAGAAATACACTGTAATTTTGTCTGCATAAAAAGAAAATAATATTGCTATAGCCCCCTCTAATTTTGGTAAATTCAGCAGGAGACATACTGTAATTTTGACTGCATTTAATTAAATTAAGGAACACTCTCAGAAAATAAAGTACATAATTGTACATTTAGGGGTACAATGGCTTGTCACTGGGGCTGTACCCTCAAGGCTACAGCTTTTGTACCCTTGGCATAGGCTTGGGAACATATACCATTTCGGCCCTCAAAAAGGTAAATACATGTACCATGAGGTCCAATAATAAGCCCTATGGGGTACGTTAGTGTAGATTGTACCTTGGGGGACAGAAAAGGTCTCCTACTGTACCCCTTTTTCTGACAGTGAATGAATGAATAAATATACCAAATATACAGAGGGTAAAGTAAGTATTGAACTCATTCTAAAGGTGCTGTTGACATTAAATTATTATTATATAATTATATAAATTATTTTGTGCAATTCCCCTCTATGTGCACTAGACACTTTTCACACACACTACTGAACATATATAATCCCACAAAAGACTCATATATGTATGTTTACATGCTCATGCACTATAATCATCTTGCACTGTTCCCCAGCCAGCTGCTTGACTCACAATGTTTCTCTTTGCACATGTACAGTATTATGTGAAGCATTCATATAGTCTATATATATATTTTCTTTTTTAGTCCTGGATTGTTAAACATTTATATATAGTATATTCATATTCAAAATCTGTCATTAGGTTAGTTGTGTTGTGTATTGGTTTTTCTTCATTGTTGTGTGTCTGTATTTACGTAGCACCGTGGTCCTGTGAGGCACAACATTTTGTTCCATTGTATGTCAACATGTAGTGGAATGACAATAAAGCTCAACTTGAACTTGACTTGAACTTGGCTTGATATATAAATTAGATAAGGCTTGACATTAACACCAGCCAACCCGCCAAATGTGGGTGGATTCCAGCTGTGGCGGGTAACACAGTGACTCCCACTACCCACTTTAGCAGGTTGAATTTTATATAGGCCTACAGTAACACAGCTCAACATTAATGCTTGTCTTAGACAAGTAGATTTTTGAAGGGGCAAGTGAAAGAAGAGAATTTTACTAGCCTGACTGGACAACTAATCTGATTAAAGCATCCAATTATGAAAGCACCGAAATTTCAGCGAGAATGATCAACAGTAACAACAAGGTTGCGCCAGTTGAGGCTCACAAGAAATTAAAACAAACGAAGACAACTGCGCGCAGAAGAAATAAAAATGTAATTTGTAAGGATAAAGATATGTAGGCTAATGTAGGGATATATTGTCAACGTTGACTGTTTTTGCTCGATTTAGTTAATGAAAATAGTTCCAAACAAAGATCACAGCAGAACAGTCGAGCATTTCTGAGCAACACACAGCAATGTTTTGTTACTAAAAGATTTTTGTTCGTGAATTTTGAATCATTTGAGTCAGTGATTCAGTGGCCCATTCATAAAGACAGGCACTTGTTTCACTCTTGAATGAATCAGCCGTCTGAACAATTCGTTTGAGGCTTCAATGACTCATTATTTAAGACAGTTGCTTGCTGCCACCTACTGGCAGTTTGCTTTTCTAGTACATTATCTTTGCATTTTCTCCAACATTTCATATTTGCATATTAAATATATATTTTAAAACACCAAGCTCACAACATTATTTATGCTGTTATGCTGTTTGCAGTCTAAATGAATTCCTGCTATATTTCAGCTATTGAACTGACTTTGTAACTGCATCTGAACGCCACTCCAGTCATTTCTGCTTCTGCAGTGGAAAGATCAGTTTTGTTGAGACTGATTTAATTTGATTGGTAACAGCCCTATATTGTCATAATATATTGAGTGAAATGATTAATAAAATGTAAGAATTTGATATAAAAGATGATGCATGTATTTAACATGGTTAGGGAAAATATCAGGCCAAAGATGACCTAGAAATAAATGTAAATACATTATGTATGCAATATTAAGTTATGTTAAACGTAATTTGTCCAACAACAAAACTGTGGCCAGTAAAAATGCTGAGTGGCTAAATTTGGAAAACTAATGAATGGATAAATAAATATTCATTGAAACTGAACAAGTGTCCTGAATTAAAAAAAAGTGTTTTTATAAATAACAATAATAATAATAATTATTATTATTATTATAACCACTATTAGTTTTGTTCATAAACTATGTTAGCTATTCACGGTTTGAACTGATTTTCTCATCACCACTGAATATCTCCAGATTATCTCTGCATCTGTGGGAAGCAGGAAAGGGACCTTACACCACATCTGAGTCCTGTTGTTCTCGTTTACTTTGATTTCCTTCACTGTAAAAGCACATACATCACACACACACACACACACACACACACACACAAACACACAGCAATACATTAGACTCAGATCTGTAACACTTCACCTTGCAATTGAAAGCCTTTTGTCAACAGAAGAACAGAGGCAGCACAGTCTGCCCACCATTCACCTAATTATAATATTTAAGCAGAGCCTCTGGTGAGAGCAGCCAAGGAAACGATACACTGAGCAATAATTGTAGCTGTGTTGAGTGGAAATGAATACCACAGTGTGTGGGAGAAGGCCTGCCATCTTATGTGACCCACAGGGCTATCTGTGCGAAATTATATTATGTGTAAAAGTGTGTCAAGGCCCAAGGTTTCATTTAACAACTTTGCTGTGCTCCTAAGTAGAGTTAAAAGCTGTAGATGTTTGGGCTGCGTAAATGCCGTTACATAATTACAGAGGTGGTCCTGTCAGGTCGAGTTATAACATATCCATCATGTCAAGTGTGGAGAGAGTGGGGGAGTGGGACTGCATAGAATAACATATCATAATATATTGAACAGAACACTGCACACATGTAAAGGAGCCTGTCAACTCACCGGGGCAATCCAGCGGGAACTCACAGGAGTCGTACTGACAGGTCACGCAGTTATAAACAGCACCTTGAACCTGGAAACCTTAACAATACATTTGATCCCATTTAGAGTGCACTGGTTTTTTGGGGTTTTTTTTGTAGTCTTTGAAAAAACTTTACATGGCCGGAACCCAATGATGTCCTTTCTAAAATAAAAAGGCATTTTCATATTTTCACATTCAAATAGCCATTTATACAGTGAGAAATATATATATATAAAAATGTATAAATATATCCACATTCTCATTCATGCATGACACCTCATGAACGTAATTTCCAGAGCTTTTTAAATTAACTCCATGAGCATTTCACCATATTATTTGATACTGTACAGCCAGAAAATCTTCACAACAATTAAGTACAATTTTGGTTTAACATCTATCAAAAAAAAAAACATTTTTTCCAAATAACTTTTTAATGATAAAATTTTTATTAAATCTTAAATCCAGAAAAATTTAATTAAATCATTTTTTTATATAAATAAATGAATAGACAATAAGTTCCTTTTATTGTAAAAAAACAATGTAGTTCTTGAATCATATTATATCATACGAGTTTAATGATTTCAATTAATTGAAATTAACTGAAATAATTAAACTAAAGCTTAATTTAACCATTAAACTCTTTAAACAATTTGTTATTTTTTTTCTTTGAGAATTTTTTTTTCATGAAAGCACTAGTTTAAAAAAAATTGTTTCTGATAAACAACTAAAGAAAAGATGCAACCCATAAATTTCTGCAAGAACTCTAAAGACAGTCATTGGTATGTACAGCAACACCATCATAAGGGAAGTTGTTTGCTGTCACTATATACTGAGTCTCTGGAGTACTCAACAGGACATTTGAAGTAACTTAAAATGCCTAAAGGTTCCTCAGAGATTTCAGTGTAGCAATCTGAGGACATTAAATTACATAGCAAGCACTTTTTTGCTTCATCGGGGGGTCATGACACATATACTGTAGGTGCAACTCACCACATGGGGGGAAACATTCAGATGCTGCAAGAAACGATAAAAAACATATTTTAGATACTGCAATATCCATAAGAAAAGAATGTACGGTATAATAGTCAGTAATACTCAGGTGGCTGGGTGCATTGAGTTTTGGAGTGGGAGAACTTGCTATGATTTAAGATAGGGCTGTCCATGGTTAACCGGTTAACCGATTAACCGTTAAAAATCGTGTAACCGAGTGAAACATTTTGCTCGGTTAAGTGACGTCAATGGCGTGCATTGAATTTAGTTGTAATACATTTTTGCACCACCAGAGACCGCCAGAGCACTCCCAGACATTTGTAATGTCCACAAGAAGAAGTCATTTTTCTAATATATGAAGCGGGCTAATACGAGTGACGGTGCAAAATGCAAGTATTGCAATACAGTGCTTAGATATACTTCAAGTACAACCTCATTGTTGTAATCTCAACAGCCAACACCCGGGCATCATTAGGCCGGTCAGGACACACTGGATGCGTGGCGAAAGCATCTCAGCTGCGTGGCTTGTCTGTTTTTAATTCGGTTCCCATGTTAACAGGTTAGAGCTTGCCGACTGCCTGCGTGAGACGCGCGGCTCAGGCGCGGCTCGACGCGTGCATGCTAGAAATAGAACCGACGCCTTGTTGGAAGCGTTTTCAGGCAAAGTATAATAGGAAAATATGTTTATATGTCATTTTGTACAAAAATACATATTAATTCATGACATTTTGATATTTGAAAGTCTATAGGTTGACATAAATTCAGATATAAATGTAATTTAAATAAATAAATAATTATCGATTTTCAAATATTGTACGTGTCAAACATAGTCATAGCCTTAGCGAGGCGGCCGCGGAGTCTGCTTGTTACCTTTTGCCTTATACATTTTAGGCTTATTCTCAAATTCAGATTGTGTTAATGGGCGGCATTATTAGGCAGTTTTAATAGGACAATTTGACCGGAGAGATTAAATTTTGTCGGACATTCCTTTTTTTTTTTTCGGCCAATGTCCGGAAATTACTATGGTTATGGTTACTATGGCACACTATGGTTAACCGAGTATTAACCGCTAAGGGCCTCGGTTAACGGTTAATGAAAAACTTGAGAACGTGCAGCCCTAATTTAAGAGTGAGATAAGCGGAAATTGTAATGAAATTTATAGGGAAAAGTGAGAGCTGCAATATTGAAGATGAAGGCTCAGGTCCAGTTTTTCATGGTTTACCAAGCAAAAGCAATGAAGTGATAATGTAAGTCTCACCTCTGGGCAGCCTTGAGGCTGCAGCAATGAAATTGTTTGCTGCTGCCTGTAGCCTGGACTCATAAACTGTATCTGAAAGAAGGGGGGAAAGGGGAGAAGGACAGAGCCATTTATCTCAATTTCAGTCAAAGTGTGTATGTCAAAGATTACATGTCTGTTTCTATCTGGATCTCTCACTGATATTTCCTGTCAGTTCCAGTCGGTCTTTTTTGCATTCCTTAGTTTGAGGGGAAAATGGGCTCCACAATTAAATCACTGAATGATTAGAAATGACCTCAAGTAAGCAGTTCTTGTTGAAAATGAATAATTGGGGAAAAACGTCTTCAAACGATCAAATGTATCATTTCCAAGGGATAAACAATTTGTCTATAAATTATGTAATACTTGCAATCACACCACTAGAACGGACAGGTTTACAGCTTTACAACACCCAGCATCTCATAAACACTCTGTGTATCTGGGTGTGGTGAGTGTACGCAATCATTTCGCATTTGTACATATCACTTTTATGCAAGTCTCTAGGCCTTCCCTTTAGAATCTAAGTGCTTGGAGAACACTGATAAAGGATTGTCACGCTTACCATCTCCAATGAATCATGTCTGAAAGGAAATATTTACTACTCTGTGGACTCAGGGTAAATCCTTTCAAATTGTCAAAGATCTGGTCCCAAACAAACACAGTTAGTCTATTACTTGGTTGCTGAAACAGGTAATTAGATAAATCTGTTACCATAATTTTTCTGCTGGTCAAATTCCTCCACTATAGGCATAATTTCAGCCATCAAGATATTCTTCAGCATCAAGTCATAGCCTCTCCCTGTGAAAGAGATACAAAAACATTATATGCAAGAAACTGTACACATTCTGAACACACTATAAATAACACACTATTTTTCTAAGAAATATCAGCTTCAGCGTTTTGTTACAAAGCAACGTTATATTCCAGCTTAAGGATTTTTTTATAACGTTGCTTACTGAAAGATCGTTTTAAAGCTGCAGTAGGGAACTTTTGACGCTCTAGCGGTTAATAAACAGAACTGCTTGCGTCTTGCGTAAGAACATAGTAGCCGGAGCTACTTCTCTCTGTTTATGTCTAAGAAGAATCACAAAGGTACTGGGTTACTCCGCCGCGATACCCCCGAAGCAATCTAAAATAGTCCGAATATAAACACTTATTATAGGTGTACCCTAGTGATTCAGGACAAGCTAAAAACACGGTTTGGAAAATGGATTCATGGTGTATTCGCTTATTATGTTAATTTTTCTACATTTTGAACACAAACAGAGTTACGGACCGCAGCTCTGATTGGTTGTTTTTTACCTGGAGCGCATGACTTTCTGCAAATGGCAATAGGACCACTGCGGAGGAGCCAGAGGAGATTGATTTTTTTCACAGATTATCTGTCTCATATTCTACTGTCAGGACATAATGACAGGTTTAATAAATATGTAAAAAAATATTTTTTTACAAAAGTTCCCTACAGCACCTTTAATATAATTTCGGTTATTGTTATTATAAAGTAGTTTATTCAAAGCAAAAAGATACTCGAGACCATACTACATTCTTTTCGTAGCTACCGTAGTCTGTTGTTTAGTAGAGTAACACCAATAGTATTTAATTTATTAATTCTTACCTACTTTTCCTGCTTCAATTACTCTCGATTCATTGTTGAATATGCGATCGAGTGTTTTGAAACAAGAGTCTACGTTCCTTATATTGTATTCGGTGAGAACGTGGCCCCAGCACAAACGAAGACTGTCGTCGACATCAATAAAGCACTGATAGCAATTATAAACTGTGTTAATTACAGAGCTGAAAAGCAACAGTTTAACGATCATTGTAAACATTTCTGTTATTCAAGGACCTGTTATATTATTCCTCAACCTGTTTGAAACTAAACAACTTTTGAAAATTCTGTTTACATCAAGGATTACATCATCATGACGAAATAATTATCAGATGGGCACAGAAAATTTGACAGGAATGACAAAGGGACTTTGGCAATACACATAATTTAAGTAATCTTAGTGATTTCTTGTGTTACAATAAACATATATATCAACATTTATTAACAAATAGCAAAACTAAATTTCTCTAGTTCATTGTAAAGTGTGGCCTATATGACTATATAGGCGCGTGTATGATCCTTAAAGGGATAGTCCTCCAAAAAATTTACTAATTCAAACCTGCATGACTTTCTTTTATTACATGGAACATAAAATATATTTGAAAGAATGTAGTCAGATTAGATGACACGCTGAATTTAGATGAAAACAAGGCTGTGAGGGAAAGACTAATACAATTGTACGCACTGCGTAAATGTAATAGATCACATCATTTTCACCAACTCACAACTTTAAAAACTGTTTTAAGGGTTTTTTGTCTATGTTTCAGCAGCTGCACAATAGGTATTTTGTTAAACAATGGTTCAAGCATTGAACGCATGCTGTAGTACTTCGATATCCCGCAGCCTCGTTTTCATTCCTGTCATAATTTAAATATGGCAGTACCCAGACTTAGCTATATTGGTGACCAATGATCAGTGATTTCATATGGACAAAAAATACAACAGAAACCAATGTCAGTGAAAACCTAAATGTTTGGATACCAGCATTCTTCAAAATATCTTCTTTTACGTTCCACAGAAAAATATAAAGTCATACAGGATTCGAAGGACATGAAAGTGAGTAAATGGCGACAGAATTTTATTAGGTTTTAGGTGAGGCTAGTTCAGTTTGAGCTTGCAGTGATTCCAGACAAAAGCAATATACGTCTGTGATGTTCATGGTCTTGTGGAGTGTTCCCCCATTAAGAAATATTGCTAATTTACTCCATTGTCTTTTCAACCCTCTTCCTGCTCCCATTATGCACCATTTTGCTGCAAAGTAAAGAGATGGGGAGTGTGTGTGTGAAAGAGAGAGAGAGAGAGTGAGAGAAGGGAAAAGGGAGGGAGAGGGTGATGCCTGTGTGCCTGTTGATGATGGTGGTGGGGTGCTATTGCAAATGATCCAAATTGACCGGAACAAAGGGAAAGGAAAATGCTTTCTTTGCATGTGATCGACCACTGATCTCTGAGCAGCAGACAAAAGAAAGGGAAAAGACAAAACGTAAATTTACAATAACTAAATAATGGGTGAGATATTTGGAAAAGCTTAATTGCCTTTTCAAATATTAATAGAAAATTAAAACATAAACATATTTTAAAAATCTGATGTAATAGGATCCCCAACATAGTCAATTTGTGTATGTGTGTCTGAGAAACAGAGAGACTACCAATCAAGCCCACAAGCTGACTGCATCCCATATCCCACACCCCTCCCCCCATTCCATCACCCCAAAACCCCCTCGCCTGCCTCCACCCCCCTCCCGTCTTTTCCAAAGTGTCGCCATGGTAACGAGACAGGGTACCTAATACATGAAGTTAATATATTTCCAGTGGCAGGAGCGACTTGGGTACTAATGCATTCATCTGTCTCTGCAAAGACAAGCCAATCAATAGTGAGCAGGAGCCCCACAACAGGTCTGCCAGAGAACAGACAGCAATGATCAGAAGACAGGTAGCATTGCACTGCACTGTCCTGAGATGCTAATTCTACAGCTGGCTCTCCAACAGAAGGCCAGGAAGGCAGAGAGGGCTCACTGAAAAATGAACATATCATGGAGTGCCGGTGTCTCTTTTTTTCCCAGGTTCATTTGTCATTTGTGATTTTGAATGTGCGTCACATGCAAGAGAGTTTTTCTATATTATTAAGTGTTATTATATTTGGTTTGTGATAGAAATCTTTGTATCCAACATGTTGTGGGATGCTTAATTTCGATTTGCATTAATTAAAAACAGGACCACTGATAAGGGTGAACAAATTATACCTGAAAAAAGGGGCTCAGGCTGCTCAGAATCAGCTCTCTTAATTCAAGCTGTCACTGAGATTAGAAAACACACAATAATTGCACCAAACAACTACTAAGTCCCCGGTGATGCTTTGTGAGATGTTTAATTTTAAATGGCTTTACTGATGTTTGAACAAATTATGCACATATAAAAGTCATAAAAAATTGCCAAAATGTTTTAAATAAAGCACAGCGAGAGCATCAGGTATAGATCAGGCCTATTATACTGAACTAGAATCATATCATCATATTAAATATAATGTTAAACTTATTTAACTTAAATATCAGAAATAAACTGAAATAAAAAATGATTAAAAAATGTTTAATAAAAAAACCAAATGAAATTGATAAAGAAAAAATACCTAACCTTTAGAATTAAAAAGGAAAATTTAAAAATAAGACTAATTCTAAATATTATAAAATATTATAGTTTCTAAATGAAACTAAAAAGTCACTGGTATCGATAAAGGGGAGAAGAGATACATACAGTACATGACATACATACATACATGACATATGGATCAACACATTTGTATGTTTGTACAATACATCCGTCTTGTTTTGTGTGAACGGAAAGACAATATCAGTGAAGATAATATTATGGGGTCGCCACCCTTGGCTGTCTTCTTATTGGACCCTTTCTTTGTGTAGAACACGAAGCCAGCCAATAGGGTGTGTCCCCAGTAGTCACTACCACAACTGGAGGGCCAGAGTACAATCTAATCATTTACATTACAATAACGCTAAATCTAAACATAAAACAGATCTTTTTCAGCATATGTTTAATCAGCTACTGTAAATATAGCTAAGACTCATTTAACGGCATGATAAAAATGCAAATATTTCTCCTTGGTTTGACTTTCTGGGATGACGGTGCATGCAGCCCTGTTCCTGAGGACCTCACCTGTGACCTAGTTTGACCTCACAGGTTAAGGGTCTCAGGGACAAAGAGACATACTGTGGAAAAAACAGGACCATGTTTCTGGAATTAAAAATGCACAATTATGTCTTCCTTTCTTTCTGTTGTCTTCGAAACCTCATTTAAAGCACCTGGAAAAAGGGGACTGCATTGCGCTGTTCAGATTTTCACCCTCACTTCCTTCAGGCAGTGAAGGTGCACAGAGAGCAGTACACACATAATGTTTGCACCAAACTGTGTTGTGTCAGTCATAATAAAACCATGGGGTGTTGTTGATGGGTACTTTTACTGCAATATGTTTCACCGCAGAGGCTGTAAGCCGTGGCATCATCCTCTGTGTGATTCTACCAGGAGCTTCAGTAAAACCTCAGCAGCTTGAGGAGCTTTTCTTTTTTTCTTTTGGAAAATCAAAGACACATTCACCGACTCCTGAGACAAATATAGAGGATTTCTCCGCAATATTACATAAGAACCAGGAGAAGACTATGATCAAATAAAACTTACAGTGAAAAGTAATTCTTAGTAAATTAACATATATATAAAAAAAAAACATAAATCAATCAACCAAAAATAACATGTTAACACTTGAATGGCTCCTTCAGCTGTCATCGGGTAACATGAGGACAGGGCAAAATGGAATACGTACAGCACAGTATATAGAAGTAATCCAGTTTTCCCAAAATGTCCAGGTGTTAGGTCGAAACCTGTGAAGATAAAACAAAACAAATATGAATATATCCAATGCAAACATTTTAAGTAGCTAAACAATTGATTAACACTTATTTTCTCATGGATTTATGTTACACAGTGCATGAACTGTAAATGGGGACCTGAAGAAGGTAAAATGGTGCAATAGTGCCCCTACTTGGTAGACAGCTGGTACAACTGACACAGTGACTGAGTGAGTAGAGACACCAAACAGTTCAAATCTTGACCATGACAATTTCCTAAAAGTGTACTGGATTATCATAAAAAAAACTGCAAGTTGACAAACTGATTAAGATCTTCACACCTTGCCAGTTGCATACATGCAATACTTCAAACTGGTCAAGACCCAAAAAATACTATGGCGATAAAATATTTCTCAAACATCACACCATCATGAATTATGAAAACGACTGCAGCAGTAGTTAGACTCACACTTCTATTGTCTTTTAAAACATTAAACAAGCCGAACAAGCCAAACAAGCGTACTTCAAAGCATCTCAGAATTAGAGAATTATTATCTGTCTCACATACATGCATGTGCAGGTGTGTCAATCACAAGCACCACAATAAACTATATACGGCAAATATAAGCCTCTGCTGTGCCAAAAATCGCATAATGCATGCATACCTTATCCTGGCATCTGGAAACGAGACTTTGACCGTGTCAAGCTTTGTGGCGACAAAAAGTGCATGTCGATGTACGAGGTCTGTGGAAAACTACAAATAAGAGATAAAAAAACCAATTCACGTGCAGCATTAAGGATGCGGAAACGTATCATACTCTGAAAAGTTAAACCTGACGACACAAAGACAAAGTGAAAGAAAACGGAAAATAAGAAAACGTCCACTCTCCAATCTAAGTGTCTGGAAAGAGAAAAACAGTCAGACAGTCAGTCAGACGCACAGACAATGAGCCCACAGGCAGGTAGAGCAAAGACAATCATGCTGATCCCATAGGTAGCACACAACCTACCTCCCCTACAGCAATCCTATAGTCTACAGCACCACCAGCCCCTCAGACTGTGTCCTCTGTCAGACACACACACACACACATTTTCTGCCTTTGCCTTTGAGTCTTCCACCACTGTCTTTTCAGCATCTCAAGCACTCACATCCCTTGTCCCCAATCTCAAACTCTCTCGCTTTTTTCCTCTCAATCCCTCCCTAGCCTTCAACATCCCTATTCTCTCTCTCTCTCTCTCTCTCTCTCCCTTTCCCTCACTCACGTTTTTTCAGGCATCGTGTCTCCGTTACTACCCCAGCACCCCCCCCACCCCTCTTTCGCAGTCTGTGCGCTTGTGTATGTGTGTGTCTGAGAGAGGAAATGTGTGTGAGAGACAGAGGGAGCAGGGAGGGGGCAAAGGGGAGAAGAGAGCCGAGAGAAGGAAGGAATGGGAAACGAAGGGGGAGGGTCAGAATCTCAAACAGGGTGAAAAGCCGATGAGCATCAGGCTAGCAAAATGATAAAGTGCTGGAAAATATTACTATCCGCGTTTGCCGCAATCTTCTGTTAATCAATCCACGGGTATGCCTCACCAGATTACACTCCGTCTTCACGACATGCCGCGGCTTCACAAGTGCAGCAAATCGCCTATAGCTACTCGTGCACTAATGTGTTCCCACACTACATTTTTCAGCACCAGAAGCATCACGCTTTGTGCATTTGAATTCGATAAAGATAATTCTGTTCTCATATACTCAACCGAATGTCATTCCAAACGTGTATGACGTTCTTTCTTCTGCGGAACACAAAAGAAGATGTCTCAGTACTTCCTTTTTTGATTTAATGATAGTCACTATGGTTCAGTGTTGTTTTGGACCTCATTGACTTTCAATGTGGAAACTGTGACCATTTTGTCTCAGGATTCTCTGAAGCTTGGAAAGTTTGAAAGAACAGCAGCTTTTTTTGTCTGTTTAATCAAAGTCACTGTTTTGGACCCCATTCGCTTTCAAAAACGTGTGTCAAAATATCTTTTGTGTCTCTGTGTGTGTTTTGTAGAAGAAAGTCAAAGAGGTTTGGTACAACATGACCGAATTGACATTTTTGGGGTCTGTCCCTTTAAAAACACAAAAAGAACAAAACAAAGATATTTTGCGTAAAACAATATAATGCAACATGCAATATGTATGTTTAGTATCCTTTGGTAAATAAAACTATATTAAGGTCATGTGTCACAAATACACTATTGTGTATGTACTTAAAAAGTGTATAAACTTTTACAACGGCAAAATCAACAGTTTGCTAGTAAAATTGAAACAATTTCGACTAAATGGTGCATTGTCCTCGCATGGCCTCTTTAGCCAGCCACACTCCAGTCCCACAGCCTCAGTGGAGGTGTAGTCATTTAAATATGATTTATGACATGCTGGTACAGTGAGTGGGGGAGGCTACTCGTTTTGCTTTGAGAGCGAACAGTAACAAAGACAAAGATAGGCGCAAGTAGCAATGAGGAAGAGCTAAGAGGTAATAGCCCCTTTTCGTGCCATCGCAACCAGCGGGTATGAAAGTCCCTTGTTCTGGAGCCAAAATGTCTGCTGCAGACAGCATCATTAGTACAGTCTGGGATAAAGACGTTCAGCCATTGATGCGCAGGAACATGAAAGCGCCTACTTAAGCAATGGTGCACAAGTATGGATCAACTATACATTAGCTTTACAGCAGCTTATTCAAAGGGAATGCTTAATAACCTCCATTTCCACAACTCCGAGGGATGGCAACAGCTGTTATTAGTGCTGCTGACTGCAGGCAGTCTGGAAGTTATTTGCAATAGCTAGTCCTTGATCTGCTTGATCACACTTGTTCATTTCTATGCATCCTCTCATAAATAAACCTCTTTATTTTCTCTATATATCTAACTCTCTGTCTTCTTCCACCTTTTTATATTCTAATGTCTGTGCTTTATTGATATTGTGTTATTTTGCATCTCCTTTTTTCGATGCGGACTGCTTTCTGTCTTGGTTTGCATGGATGCTCCTGTGCTGTCCAGTGTGCTGCATGCCCACAATAAGGGAGCACAATGAGACAAAGCACTGAGTTTCTCACTGAAGGAATGACGTCACCTTGTTTGGTATAGGTCTCCCCACTTCAGGGCCCGGATGGCCACACAAGTCATTCTCAATTGAACCACTCATCAAGTGGCAAGACATCCACTTCCTCCAGTCACCAGAGAAATGTCAGGAAAATTTCCACTCTGGTTTAAGGAGGAGAATGACTGTGTAACAGTATAGGAAAGACTGGGGCTAGTTGTCATTCTAGGTAACTTTTGTTTACACTAGATTTATATATAGGTAGGTTTATATATATATATATATATATATATATATATATATATATATATATATATATATATATATATATATACACACAGTTTAAGGTTCAATAAGATTTTTATGCTCACTAAGGCAGTAGTGCAGTAAAATGCAACAAAAACAATAATGTGAGACAATTTAAAATGAATAAATATTTCTAAATTGAATATTTTGTTTTAAAATATTTGAAAATGTAATTTGTTTTTGTAAATAACTTCAGGTTTCAGTCTCTTACGATTCTTCAGAAATCGTGTGACACTGAAACCTGAAGCTGATACTATAGCTGATACTCAGCTATATACTGTATCTCAACGAGACCAGATGAAATGTCTAAATGATCTGAGCTAACAGAGTGTGTTAAAAATGTAAAAGATTGGATGACCAATCATTTTCTCCAATTAAATTCCGATAAGACAGAGATATTAATTATTGGAGCAAAAAACTACACAGAATCGTGTAGATTACAATCTGCAACTAGACGGATGTACTGTTACTTCCTCTACAGTCAAAAATCTGTGTGTTATATTAGACAGCAACTTGTCTTTTGAAAGTCATATTTCCCATGTTACAAAAACTGCATTCTTCCATCTTAGAAACATTGCCAAGCTACGAAACATGTTACCTGTTTCTGTTGCAGAAAAGCTAGTTCATGCATTCATGAGCTCTAGACTGGACTATTGTAATGCACTTCTAGGTGGATGTCCTGCATCTATACATCCACAAGCTACAGGTCCAAAATGCAGCTGCTAGAGTCATTCCTAGGTCAAGAAAATATGATCATATTACCCAATTTTACAGTCTCTGCACTGGCTACCTATTATGTTCCATATCAGTTACAAATTATTATTACTTACCTATAAGGCACTTAACGGTTTAGCTCCTGCATACCTAACTAGCCTTATACCACGTTACAATCCATCACGCACCCTAAGGTCTCAAAACGCAAAGAGCTTTTTCACATTTGGCTCCCAAACTCTGGAATAGCCTTTCCTGATAATGTTTGGAGTTTAAATCTAGATTAAAAACGCATCTCTTTCGCCAAGCATTCAGATAATGCATCTCTTAAATTCTGACTCCAGTTGCATCTGAACAAATTGCGCATTCTTACTCTTTATTTTTGGTTAAACTAATTAATTTTACTTTGTTGGAACAGGAGTTTGGCGTCGGGGTTCGTACACTTTCACTCCGTGTTCTGTCTTGTGGAAGAATTTGATCTCGACCTCGCTCCGGCCGTGTGCCTTCTGTCTGCGTGTGTTCGTGTCTTGTTTTTTTCAAGCACATGGCCAGCAAAACAATCACAAGCCATGTGCTTTGAAAAAACAAGACACGAACACACGCAGACAGAATTCACACGGCCGGAGCGAAGTCGAGACCAAATTTTTTGTTTTTGTTTTGTGTGAGCACATGACTTTGTTTCCTTTGATTTCACACAAAATTTTTGTTTAAAGCGCTATATAAATATTGGTGACTTTACTTTATACCATGTGCTCTCATGTAAATTGTCTTGACCTCAATTATCTTGTTAGCAGATTATCGGTTAATTTGCCCACTTGTGTTCCCTCTTTACCCTCCTCATTTGCTCCCTATTTATTCTCCTTATGTTTGCAGTCCCGTGCCAGTTTGTTGTTGTACATCGCTTGTATCCATTCTCCCTTGTCCTGTCCTGCCTTGCCAAGCCTGGTTGTCAGCCTGTTTTCCCCTACAGGTTAGTTCTGGTTTGTTTTTGTTTTACTTTAGCCAATAAAAATCCATTTCTCCTGTATCAGTGAGTCCTTGCCTCATCCCTTCATCCCCAACCCTGACAGGGCGCCCAAGAAAGTCCAGAAAGCGCCAAGTTGATTTAGCTACAGGATTGGGGCACCACCAGTGCAGAGCTTGCTCAGGAATGGCAGCAGGCAGGTGTGAGAGCATCTGAACACACAGTGAGGAAATCATTTTAGAAGATGGCCTGGTGTCAAAAAGGGCAGCAAAGAACCAACTTGTCTCCAGGACAAACTTCAGGAACCGACTGATATTTTAAAAAGTGACAAAGTGACGTGACATACAGTGCATATACACACACACCCAGAGCAGTGGTCAGCCATTTATACTGCAGCTGCCCAGGGAGCAGTTGGGGGTTCAGTGCCTTGCTCAAGGGCACATCAAGCATGGTATTGCCAGTTCAAGACTCAATCCCTCAACTTTAGGATTAGGAGTCAAACTCTCTAACCACTTGGCCACGACATCCCCAGGAAAGGGGAAGTCTTTCTCCAAAAGGTACAGGGATTGGACTGCTGAGGACTGGGTTAAAGACATTTTCTCTGATGAATCCCCTTTCTGATTGTTTGGGGCATCCGGAATAAAGCTTGTCCGGAGAAGAAAAGTGCTACCATCAGTCCTGTGTCATGCCAACAGTAAAGCATCTTGAAACCATTAATGTGTGGGGTTGCTTCTCATACAAGGTAATGGGCTCAGTCACAATTGTGCCTTAAAACACAGCCACGAATAAAGAATGGTACAAAAACATCCTCCGAGAGCAACTTCTCACGACCATCCAGGAACATTCTGGTGATGAACAATGCCTTTTTCAGCATGATGAAGCACCTTGCTATAAGACAAAAGTGATAATTAAGTGGCTCTGGGGACAAAACATTAAAGTTTTGGGTCCATGGCAAGGAATCTCCCCAGAACTTAATCCCATTGAGAACTTGTGGTCAATCCTCAAGAGGTGGGTGGGTCACCAGTAGTTCTTTCATGAATTACTCCGGGATATTGGTTTGTTTTAACTCAGAGGGAGTGTCAGCCACATTAAAAAAGTTAACTGCTTAAGTCATTTGTGGATTAATGCGTATTGGAGATGTGAACCATTTTAAACGATTCAGTTCGATTTGGTGAACTGGTTCAAGAAGATCCGGTTACATCTAATGATTCATTCGCGAACCGGATATCAGAAACTGTTGTGTTTTGAACTCTCTCAAAACAGACACGGAAGAGAAGACAATGCTGAATAAAGTAGTTTTTGCTATTTTTGGACCAAAATGTATTTTCGATGCTTAAAAAAATCCAACGGACCCTCTGATGTCACATGGACTACTTTGATGATGTTTTTCTTACCTTTCTGGACATGGACAGTATACCGTGCACACAGTTTCAATGGAGGGACTGAGAGCTCTCGAACTAAATCTAAAATATTTTAAACTGTGTCCCGAAGATGAACAGAGGTCTTACGGGTTTGGAACAACATGAGGGTGAGTTATTAATAACATAATTTACATTTTTTCGGTGAACTAACCCTTTAAGACTTGTCCATGCCCTGCTAAAATGCCTCATTTAAACACATTCCCCCACATGTCTACATCACATTGTGGGATAATTTGAATAAGGCCACCCTAAATTTTCACACAAAGAAAGACGGCATAACTTTTATTCTAGCCATAGTATTATTGTTGTTGCTGCTGCCGCCATGTTGTGGAGATGCTGTGTGTTTCACTGTAAAAGCAAAACTACTTTGTTTGGCCTTTCAAAAGAGGACGATATACACTTCATCATGCCTAGAGCTGATCCGTGCTGGTCAATGAGGAAATACATCAACTTCACACTGTGGATCGCCGCAACAGCTTCCACAGTGGACAAAGCGGAGTCCAGCCCGGGGCCATCACATGTGGTTGCTGCAACCCCCAGCTGCTCCTTCGTCGTTCTCAAGCTCAAATCAAGCGCAGTGTTAGTTCAGTCAGGCCACGGAGGCAAGGCTGTGAACAGCTGATGCGGTCAGCTGTCAAACTGCTCCAATCACTTACACTCTCCTATTAGACACGGGACATATGTATACGTGGCACCTCTGCTTGGTAAGTATGCTCAACGGTTCGCAACACTACCTCCCTCCCCATTAGAAGCATGAGCACATTACTGCGCACCTTCTAGTTGTTGTCTTCTTTGTTTCAGATTACTAAGGCTTCCAAAATCTTAGCTGGTATGGACCTCACTGTGGAGAGACACTCATCTTTATAACCAGGCTACAGGATAGACGTCCCACTGCCACATCTACATGATTATCACTGTTTGCTTTAAAGACTTTATTAAAAGTCTTAATTGTTATGTATTTCTAAACTCATGGTTGCAGGGGGTTAATGTTAAAGCTCTTGTATGTTCAATTATTCTGGGAGCAAGAACCCCCATGAGGAACCATACCGCCAAAGATAAATTGTGTTTAATAAACTCAAGTAAACTGTCCAAAGTGGTTCCTGTCTGAACTAGAAATCAGTGGTTATGGTGTATTAACAACACTGTTCCAGAACAGTTCAACACAAATATTCAGATTTGTGCAGCGCATTTTATAGAGGACTGTTTCCAGAACCTACTGAGTAGCCTACAATGCGTCTGTTTTCAAAGGCTGTTCTAAAAAGCGATTTTAAACGCTGATTTAAACGTGAGTTTTAAGCAGTGAAGAGTATCACTTGTTGTTTGTCGTTTCTCCAATCACAAATGCAGACATGGTTTTGTGTTTACGCAGCGTGATATGCAACATTATGCGTAAAAACACAGTATAAGTCATTCTTATCAGTAATTATGTCCCCAATGGATTCAACAAATGCCTCGTTTGAAATAAATTGGTTTAATTGGTTTTGTCTTGTCGTGCTGGGAAACAGTATACTAATAGCACACTTGAATAAACTTCTTTTTCGTAAGGTTAGGTAACTATAGGGTTTACTTTGCTCTTCTCCCAGTTTACTGGAGAGCTACTTTAACGTGTTTCAGGAGGAGAGGATGAATTTGCATGTTGTAAATCCCACAGTTCACACAACTAACACAGTCGATATGAAAGTGTTTAAACTACCAAATAGATTTACTTGCACATATTTCAGAATCGGAATATAAGATATTTCTTAAATCAGTCGCTTTAAAAAAACTCACTCTGGGGGCTCAGCTAGAATATTTTAAAATCACGTGTGAAAGGGTTAACCAAACCATGTCACAGACTATTCATTATCAACTTGTGGAAATGGCCATCAGATGACCCCTTTAAGGACTGATGTGGCCAGCTGACTGCTAACATTTTTTTATATTCTTCATATTCTGTATGGTGGTCAGTTCATACTGATAGATATTAATCTTTTCCAGTAAGTTTAAATTGATTAAATTGATTTTTACCTTTATAAAGACATTTTCTCTAAAAGTGTCCATATCAGTAAATTATGAAATCAGTATAAACAAATGCAGAGGAAACACAGAATCTGCATCTGAAGTGGCATTTAGATGTATTTACACACCGTTTAATGCAGGACACGAATGCATTTAACCTTCAATTACAAATGCATGAATAATGTTTTGATATTGGCCTATTAAACATAAAGCATTGAATATTGATATTTGAAGAATTTAAATAGTAAAAAGAAACTTTAATTGTGAAATTAAAACCACCAATAGGTGGCTTCCAGTCACTGTTAATAATCAAGTCATTGCGATTGAACCAAATCCTTTAAACGGTTGATTCATTCAGGAACAAAACACTGTTATTTGCTCAGAGACTCAAAACAGTAGCTGTATATGGAATCATTTTTTGTTGTTTTCAAAATACTGCATAAACAGTAAATATGGTGTCTAAATCATAAGAATCTTACTTAACTTTTTGTTTATTGAAATCAATAATCACATTTGTAATCATTGTAATTTTTAGAGAAAAAAAAACTGCACCCTTTGTTTGAAGTGGTATAAAAATAAATTTTCTGCCCTATCTTGAATTTGTAATCTTCTGTGATCATTTGAAGTGTACCATTACCATAACGTACCAGTCCATACCATTACGGTGTGTGAAATGAACACTGAATCCCCAACATACAATGGAAACTATCGACATCTGACCACAGAACAACTGCTCATCACACCTCCGATAGGATATATGCTGATACATGCCCTTTTCCCACCCTATGGAGGTGAAACAGGAAGAAAGAGACTGAGTGAGGGAGAAAGAGAATGAAAAAAGAGAAAGAGAGGGGGAGTAAAAGAGAGCTACAACGCAATGCGGATGCTGGCTGTCTGAGCCACCAGCCAGACACACAGGGGGAGATGGGGAGGAGGAGGAGGAAGATGAGGGGTGACTTGGATGGGGATGCAAACAAATAAACACAAACACACGCTAGTGTGCAGGCAAAAGCCTTTTGCTTTGTTTCCGCTTTCTTTGAGTGGAAAAAAAGGTGAATGCTGGTCATTTCATATCAGTATTTTTCAGTAAGAAATTAATCTAAAAAATGAATTAGAGAAAATAAATTCATTTGATATCTAATCTATAATTCAATGAACATTAGTTGAAAAAAATGTTATTTAAAAAAATTAAAGGCAAGATCTGACAGCCTTTGGTATCAGACAAATTTCATCTAATTGGATGCCAGTGTAGATAAATCAGAACTAAAATGTTCTTAGCATTTCTATGAAGCTGATAAACAATGCTGCATACCACTGCTGTGAGAAACATTCATTTGAAAATTTATGAACGCATTGCTTTTCAATCTAAATACGATACAGACTACGAAGAACTGCAGCTTTTGTGCTGTTACATTCCTCAGTCACCACCAAACAAAAAATGACTTTGACTCCACGACACGCATACTGCTTTAAAGAATCTCCTGTTGATGTTTCCAGTTGTATAATAAAATGCTTATGACTTTGGTAGTGCACGCAGTGATACAGTACAGTCAGTTTTGAAAATTAAATGTTGTATGATAAAAAATATGATATAAAAAATGGGGAACAAGAGTCAGAAACCAGAGAAAGTGCTTCTGTTATGCAAATTTTCCTCATTACAATAATAATAATTGCAAATTAATTAGTATGCAAGTGAATTTCTGAATGAGGCAACATGAATTCCACAGGTTCGAGTAAAACCAGATAATCATGCTCTCCAAAGAGCATCTTGTGCTGCAATGGAAGATGAACATCTGACCTTTTGTACAAAAGAGTTCACCCCACAGATTTCCATATCTGAAATAATGCAGATTCTTCAAAATTTCTGATTCAATTTACATCATGTTTCTTTGTGTTTAATATTATTTCACAGATTTTAAAGCTTGAATCCCACATGTTCAATCTTGGACCTCACTGTATCTAATTTAATACCTCAGATTATCTTAAAAAAAAAAAAACAATTCATCTCTTACATATCCACTACATAACCATAGTAATTTGAATCATTGCTCAAAGTTGTCCACATGAGCTCATCTCATGCTGCTTCAGGCGTCATAATGGGTTCTGATAGCCGTAAGCGTGCAGCCGCAGGGAAAGCTAGAAGGTTGTACAGTTATCTCCAGGCTGTTTATTATGCGAAACCATACAACCAACTACCTCACACCGCAACGCACATGCAGGCACAGATATTTCTCCATGAAAAGCCCATTAGAGATATTGCTGAGGAACTTATTACTCCATTGCCAGATAAACAGATGCATTGTTTTTCCCCCCTACTTTTTTCACTGCCATTCCTTGAATTTTGATGTTTCAAAGGCATTTTCTATTCATGACAAAGTTAAAAGTTCTCCTGATACAGGTATAAGTTCTGTATTCAAAACCACTATAATGGCCTCAAACCATACCTAAAATACTCTATATAATAATAGTCCTTGGGTACACAACACATGCAAATACACACAAAATCACCATAAACAAACTCTCTTGCATATTTAGCAAACAATACAAGCACAAAACCCTTGTCGAAAGCACTTTGCAGTTATAGTTGTGGCATTGTTGCCCTCTGCTGGTGATATTGTGTACTGAACGGACTCAGCCCTGCCTCCTGCATTGTCTCTGCTCATTAGTGGCTTCACATATATAAAACACACATGAAACACACACACACACACACACACATACGGATCCACATGTACGCACACAGTCTGACCTCCTTGGTGAAACTCTGCAACTACTAAAATATTCATGCTTCCCTGATAATGTTTTATCACCGTCATCCCCTCGCACACTAATGTCCCTCAGACATACTCAATGTTTAAGAAAAAAATTGCTTATTGATCTTTCCTTAATGACAATGAAATGCTACAAAATCATTTTAATAAATGAGTATGTGAAGAGGGCTGTGTAAATCACTGCAGTGAGCTCCTATTCCATCAGTCTAGACTGATTCTGCAGGCCTGGCAATATAGAGTCTGTCTGCTAACAGAGAAGCTAGTGCTTATTCAGCAGGAAAGCAGCAGTGTATCGCTCCTCTGAGACCTCTCATTTTCACACACAGACACCAAAGGCCTACGAGAGCCATCGGTTCAAGCCGTAACGCTTTGCATGCCGACTACACATTTCTCAGATGGCATACATGCAAAGGAACGCAAATGTGTTTATCTGCTCTAGCATAAGCCGATCGGTCTACAGCCTGGCTCCTATGTTTGTGTTTGTTCTCTACATTTGTTTTTACTGCAGTGAGAATTCATCCAAGAGGTTTCAGCGTAATGAGTGTATAGGTTCAGCTAATGAGTTTACGACCTTCTGTGTAATCACAGATATGAATGCTAGCCGGGGAACTGGGATTAGTGCAGTTAATTTGTGCCAAGAAGCAAATATTATATAAAGATATAATTGTGTCTGTCTTTCTGTGCCTTATATAATGTCATTGTGAATGTGTTAGTTGTGTAATGTGTAATTTCTGCACCACTCGAGTCAAACAGAATAGAAAATAATTGTTTTCAGATGGGTATCCCTTCTTGAACATTTTCCCTGTCTGCTATTGACTAACAAACAGATAGTCCTGCTTCAAACACATGCTATTGCTTGAGCCAGTGTTGCTGTGTTGAGCAGGTCAAGTTGTCTTATTTTAACATTAAATATGCTTTGAATGAATGTGAAAGTCAAATTAAACCCCTAAGTGGTATTCAGTTTTATTTTATATGTACTGACTATAGACTGCTATTATATTTTTTTGTTAATATTTTGAAGATTTTATTTGATATTTTCTGATTTCATTTTAATATTAGTTTTAGTAATTTGGTTTTGTGTCATTGTAATTTTTGTTCATATGTCTGTTTTCATCAAGTTTAGTTTTAGTTATTTTAGTGCTTAAACTAATCAAAAATTTTGCCTTGGCAACTACCAATAAAATAAGGTGGGGTTTTTGTGTGTGTATGTTTTGTAATGTTTATTTTATTATCTAAGTAATGAAAATTATTTTGTTTTAGGTAATGATAATTAATAAATATTTCTAAGCAAAATTGTCTGGTTGAGAAATGTAAGTGGAACATGTTTATAGCTAATGTGGTTAATGAGCGATTATCTGTGTGTTATACATTGATGCGAAAGAAAAAATATATAATTTCTGCACCACCTGCATCACCAAATGGAATAGAAAGAATACCTGATTGTAATGGGTATCCCTGAACACTCTCCTGTCTGCCATTGGCTAATAAACAGATCAGACTCACACCATGCTCTGCATATTAATGAAGGGTATGAGAAAGCAGTTTAAAGGGACAGTTTAGTCAAAAATAACTAAACCTGGTTACCAACATTCTTAAAAAAATATATTTTTTGGTGTTCTGCAGAGAGCTCACAAGCTCCACTTAAACAACACCCCAAAATAATGCACAAACCCTTGCTTGTACCATTCTGTATTTTTGCACAGAATGAAAAAAGACAAGAGACACGTCAAAAACCTGTGACAATCCTGTGGCACGTTACCATGGCAATACCAGGGCCTCCTTTAGCATGTTGCCAGGTAGATTATTTGGCCCTATATCCTTTTTGTCTCTACACTCTTGCCCCTTTTTAATTCTCACACCACTATGAGTGTTGTCAGGTTCCCTCCCTAATTCTGCCCACATCCCAATGTCCCTTTTTTCCATCCTACTACTTAGTCGACCTTTGGACCACCTACGGTTCTCATTCTAACACTCTTTCTTCGATTATACAATCCCTTTATTTCCCCTCCCTCTGCTGACCTTCTCACCCCCTTGTTCTCATTTAAAATCAAATCATGCATAAATGCAGCACTGATTTCCACTCAGCGTCATCCTCACAAGACACAGCTTTTGTAACACCCCCCTCTTCCAGTTGGTGTTTTTTTTAATCTCTCTTATACTTTTCTTCCCATCGGTTCCCCAATGCACTCTTACTCACCCTCTCCAGTTCACACTTTCCATGTAAATGTCAATACTGGACACCGAACACCTGAATCTGAGTGTTAATGTGAAACTGTGTGACTGAAATGCCTATGCGTGAACACATGATGCACTTGTGTGCACCCTTGAACTTAAAGTTAAATGATCATCCTTGATGTGCATTGGGATGTTAAAGGACTAGTCAACTTCCAGAATACAAAATTCATGTCTTTCTTTCTTCAGTCGAAAAGAAATTAAGGTTGTTGAAGAAAACATTGCAGGATGTTTCTCCATACAGTAGACTTCAATGGTGGCCTATGGGTTGAAGGTCCAAATTGCAGTTTTAGTTCAGGTTCAGAGGGCTTTAAACAAATCAGATGTATATATATTTTTTAACCACAAATGCTCATTTTGCACTAGTTCCACCTCATGCATTACGTAATCACATAGGAAAAGTCACGCATGACAGACAGAAGTACCGACCCAGTGTTTACAAAAAAAAAGTGCAAAGAAAGTAAAATGGCATTTACTATAACAAAATGTGAAAAAGCAATGCCGGATGATTTTGAAATTGGAGGAGAACATTTTTTCACCCTACTCTACCTTTTTTAACCAAAATACACAGAAGTAATAACGAATGACCTTTCCAGTGTGATTACACAATGCATTAAGTCGCATATGCACATCGCAGAGCTAGTGCAAAATGAACCTTTGTTTACAAAGTACATAAATTGTAATTACTTTTAGAAAATTAGCAATCATTTGGCTAGATTAGACACTTATTCCACAGCTGAGATTGTGTATGATGCCCTTTGAAGCTGTTGGCTCTCACTGAAGTCCACAATTTGGAGAAAAATCCTGGAATGTTTTCCTTAAAAACACTTTCCATAAAGACATGAACATCTTGGATGACACGAGGGTCGGTAAATTATCAGGACATTTTTATTCTGGAATTGAATATTGATGTCTTTGATTTTAAATGGCCGGTATTAAGACCTTTTGTCCACCATACACCATACAAAATCTACATAGTCTAACATAAAGAAAAAAAATGTCTTCGGCACTACCAGCAGATCCCTAAACACATACAAAAATAAAAAGTAAATAGAAAAATAAATAGCAAAAATGAATCACAAAAATCATATCAGCTTTCCACATATTTTCTTCTTGGGCAAATTTCAACAGTAATCCCTTTCTGCCTCTTTGTAAAACCTTTGCTACATTTCAAAGTGGCAAATAAAGTGGTTAAATGTGTTGCTATGGGAACACTTTCCCTGGCAACCCTGGGCAGCCCGGCAACGTGCCAAGCGGTTGCTAGGGCAGAGTTGTCAATCACGTCAGAGGGGTTAGCGTGTATGCCAGGCATGTTGGTGGGACTGAGCTCTGCTGCTGAGAGAAGAGAAATACACACGCACAGCTCTGATCAGCTGCAAAATATGAAGGTCAGCTGGCATTGTAAGGATATTCAGGAACAATCAGAAATATTCAGAGAGCTATTTGACATCCAGCGTCGGCCGTTAATGTAAGAAAAGAGTGGGAAACAAAACAGGAATGTAAGGTTGTTAAACAAATATTTCTATGATAAAAGCTGACTCATAAGAAAACATACAAACTATGGCAGAAATGGGAAGGATATTAAAAACATATGCAGAAGAACATACAACATTCTTGGAGGAACTCATACTGAACAATAACAAAACTATTTGGTGGCACAAAAAAAACAAAACAAAACGGGTTCTAAGAGTTTAAAGCTTCGACTCATAGGTGGTATTCAGCTCTGGTGTGTGAGCACTGAAGGTAGAGAAGACAAAGGGTGGAGAATGATGGTGGGAAAGAAAAGTATGGTTACCTGATCACTGACCAGCTGTTCTCCTTTGAGTGAACACCTGTAGTCCCTGAGGAGCACCAGAGCAGATCTCATCACAGCTTCTAAAAAGACAAAGGACTGGTGATTTCCAACATATAACAAATACACTAATGAATGGCTTTGTGCATACAGTGGCAACAGAAACTTCTGACACATCTTGACCCAAGAGAAACTCAAAATTTCATAAATGTTGCATTATATAACAAAACAAGTGGCATCAGTTCATTTTTAATCATTTATTTCTCGGAAAAACACTACCGTTCATTTTTTTTTAAAGAGGTCATATGATGCTTTTTAAAAGATAATGATTTTGTATTCGGTGTAACAGAATATGTTGACATGCTTTAATGTACAAAAAACACATTATTGTAGGTCCTCTATGCCCCGCCTCTCTCAAACGCATCCTTTTCTACAAAGTTCTTTGAACATTTGGGTGGTATTACGCACATCGTGACGTAGACATGTGGGGGCGTGTTTGAATGAGCCGTTTTAGGGGGGTGTGGCAGAGTCTTAACTTTGATAAAGAATATATCTTTGGATTTGAGACTTCAGTCTTTGCAACTTTACAGATCTTCTTTATGCACCAACAGCTTGTAACACTCCAAAGGGAAAGAAAAAATTGAGATCGCATCATATGACCCCTTTAAATAAACTTTAAATGAACTTTAAATAAACTTTAAATGAACTTCATGAACCGAAACCATACAAACCATGATGTCAAAACCGAGGTACACACCGAATCGTCAGGTTTGTTACACTGTTACACAGTTACACTGCCATTTAATGAATCAAAGAAGCATTAAATTAATCAAAAGTGACAGTAAAGACATTTATATTGTTACAAAAGATTTCGATTTCAAATAATTCTGTTCTTTTGAACAATGGCTGCTGAAAATTCAGCTTTGCCATTACAGTCCTGCTTGATTTGATATTTTGTTGTATAATTCAAGGGCATTCATACATTTTTAAGAGCAGTCATGAGAGTTTTTGGACCACAGTGTATTTTAATGATTGAAGTAATAATTCTTAAGTAATCAAATTAGCTTGATGAAGTTATTTCTGCCTTATGCTTGCAAGCATGTGCTCTCATTTTTTTTTTTTTATCCAGACACCCAGGGTTGTCCCATGATGCATCATCTTACCCAGATTATTGTGACATCATGTCAAGAATCCACATAACTGTTTAAATATAAACAAACTCCGGCCCCAGATCTCCGGTATGTAATTCATATTTTATGTGTTTTGACAGGCTTCTGTGTTCATCTGCATGAGAAAAAAAATCCACCCTTCTGCCTGGCAGTAATCTTATCTGCATACACCATATTAAACGGGTCACATACAGGTCAGCGCTCATGACGGAAATAAAACAGAAATGAAAGGAGCCTTCAGAAATCAAAATGAGTTCATTTTAATCACCAATTATCTGCATTTATGCGGCTATCAGGGAGAGAAAGCCAAACAAATTCTCTGTTCCAGGCCAATTTCATAGTCTGAAGCATAACATATCTAACACTATTTAACAGAGCAACATAAATTCCCATGAGCTGTTATTCTGTTCCACATACTTCATGTCCTAGGGTGAGAACAGAACCCACGCTAATCTGATCATTCCTGACGAGGACTCACAGCGAGTCACAACAATCCTCGGAGGAGAGGAGGATGCATGCTGCAGTTCTGGCTAGAGAGGATTAATTTCAAAGGCTTGGCAGGCGTTAGTTCACTCGAGTCAAGTGTAAATAGGACTTATATTATGCTTGATAGTCCTTTTACTATCCATGATTGCCAAAGTGGTCCTTCTATATGCATATTTATATAATTACTTTAATAGGTTCGGTGAGATTTTTGGAGATCAGACGGCAGATCGCAGTAGCACCGTGACAGGATAAGATGGTCTGAAATCACTTTTTATGACTTTTAATGTGTGAAATATTACTCTGCTTTTATTTCTATTATTAAATCTTCACCAAAACTGAAATCTAAAAAAAGTATAACTGCCCTATAACTTCCCCCTTAAAACCTGAAATAATACCTATCCATCAATTCTTTACTTATCTGCCACAATAATTCAATGTTTTTGAATTATCCTCATTTGGAGGCTTTGCTCAACAAGTACTGATATGCACAATTTTTTTTATAATAGAATAACACATATGCAGCACAACTACTTTCAACACTGATAATAAGAAAAACAGGTTTCTTGAGAACCAAATCAATAAAATGATTTTGAAGGATCATGTGACACAAAAAGCCTGCAGTAATGATGCTGAAAATTCAGCTTTGACGCCAGATGAATAAAATACATTTTAAAATACATTAAGACAGACACTTTTTAAATGGTAGTGCATGTTTTTTAATGATTTATTAAATTCATATTTTTTATGAAGTTGCATTCTAATCAGTATACAACATTTAAAGCTATAAAGTGCCTTAATGGTCTCCAAAAGCCAATTTGTCAGCAATCTTTCTGACCATCAAACTACCCAATTGTAATCTTTCTACTAAGCATTTGTATGAAAATTTTTCCTGTGCTTGTAGCTGCTCTTATCATAAGCACGAGCTCAGTCTACACAAGGGACTTCATAGATCCTTTCATTTTTTTCCAAGGCATAACTGTACCATGGATACATTCATCTGTGCCTTTTGTTTGTGTGTGCACGTCTGTGCCTCCCCATAACTATGCTGGTACCCCTGCATACAATGGATGTATAGAGGAACCTTTTGTACCTCATTTTTAGAGAGGAAATGTCGCTCCATCTTCCCCCCTTGGTTGGCCCCTCATGGGTAATGCCTGATTGACCAAAGCACCTCTCAAAGGGGTCAAAGGGCAGACAAAACAGTCTGGTGTCATGGCAACCTGACTCTCAGCAACCACAATGATAGGGTATGCAGGGAGAGCTTTGAACAGGCTGTCCGTCAAATTATTCTCAAAACCCTCAGATAAGGACACAGACAAACAGTGACAAACAAACTCTTAAACATGATGATTGACGAGCATGTTTTAAAGATATTAAAACTAAATAAATAGAGTAAATAAATATTTGAAAATGATAAATGTCAAATTATAGTATGTATCTACAGTATCTACACTAAAAGCATATAAGAAAGTACATTCATCACAATACACTGACATTACATTTCTGACAATAATATTTATCTTCTTATTTTATTTCCATAGAGAAAGTGTAAACCTGTCGAATTATTAGTATAGTTTTCCAGCATCAAACATTGTGCTTGTGGCTCCTTTAACTCTCACAACCAACTCCATCATTTAATTACCATTTCTTTCTCCTATACTCAACACTGCATGATATACAGCTTCCCCATTTCCTGAATGTTAATGTCTTATGCCTGAATATCGACTTTTATTATCTAATTTATGTTTCTCTGCTGGTGTGCTGCAATTTGTAATTTTGTATCACGCTACCAAATAACGTGACCTCATAACACATGACCAACAGTATGTGAGATTTTGTCAATTAATTCGGGTGGGTGGGGGGGGGGGAGCAAAAAAAAAAAAAAAAAAAGGCTAAAGCTGTTGCAGAGTACATTTCCATTGACTAACACTAAACCTATTTATGCATGTCTATGGCAAGCAAGTGATCCCTCCCTAGATGGATTTGGGCACAGTACCGGGTGAGTTCACAGTTCTTTGTGTTCAGTGGATAAATGGAAGGCAAATGCATTCAGATCAATACTGTGCCATGAGAGGGGCCCAGAGTGTGTGAGAGAGGAGGGGGAATTGGTGGAATTGGACAATGGAGCCACTGATTAATCATTCCTGTGCTGTTATTGACTTTCTGTTAAAGGGGTGAGTCACAACCTAATTTATGTGAATGTGTGTGTGTGTGTGTGTGTGTGTTTGTTTTGGATATAAATTGGTCCACAGAAGTTTGCTAAATCTGAAGGAAGCCTTCAGCTGGAAAATTATATATACATAAATTAAATAATTGCATTAAATTATGTTATATAAATATATTTAAATACTTGTTAGAAGTCTAGGGTTTGTAGAATTATTTAATCTCTTATGCTCACCAATGCTGCACCTGACTAGAAAGTTTGAAAGAACAGCATTTATTATATATATATATATATATATATATATATATATATATATATATATATATATATATATATTTTTTTTTTTTTTTTTTTTTTTTATAGCATTGTCATTATTGTCACATAAAACCATTTAATCATGCATCCTTTGTGAACAATTATTTTATTAGAGTTACATAAAGATTATATAAATATATTTTTAATAAAACAAAGATGAATGTAATTGTTTTATAAAATATATTTTATTATACTACAATACAAATTATAGATAATTATCCCTAAAATAATGTAATTTTTTTGTTATATTACGGAAGTGCCCTTTATGTTTTTTAAGACAGGATAAAGAGTTTGACTGTGTGTTAACAGCACATGATAATGGGCATCCCATGGGGGTTAAGTACAGACACATATCAGCCGAGCAGACACAACACAGGAGGTCATCGGACAAAGCTGGGGGGAAGGGAAGTATCACATTTCCCCGGCTTTGACATCTGACCTTCTGGCTGTGACCTTGTACATCGTCTGAGAGGGCAGACGGACACAGCCGGGCACAAATCACCTCCTTCTCCAGAAGATAATGCTGTATGATCACTCTATGACTCCTTTCTTGTTTAGCCATTTCTCTAGTTCTCTATACCTGTCTCTGTTCTCTGCTGATAAATATGCATTGTGTCAACTTTAACTAGTTAGCTTTGCATAACCCTTCAAATCCACTGGCAGAAAATCAGGTCAGGCTCTAATCTACAGCATGGTTTGAAGCCAACAACATAGAGTTCACTGAGTGACTCTTTTTCCAGTATTCAAGTCATTAATGCATACAAATTGAGAGCGTTTTGAGAAGCTTTCATCATATTAATTAGGAAATACTACTGCTGAAGTGCTATCAACTGTCATTTAAGAGTCAAACATGCTTTTCTCACTGTGACCAAACCGTAATAGCAGAACTAACCACATCATACTTTACAGTAAAATTTGTACTTGTATCTACTGATCTTATTCATACTCTACAATGTTTTGCATTAGCCGTTAAACTTCACCTTGAACTTGAACAATTCACAAGTGTTTGCGCTTGATCTGTTTCCTGACCTTTCATTGCTCAAAGCAAACGTCCCGAGAAGGGGAACCATGGTTACGGCAGCTTTCATCTTACAGTCTGGTTCCTCTAAACTGCATGAACCCAAAAGCCACAGCTGCTTTTTAACCAGTCATCTTTTCACTTTTTACTGCCATTGGATCAGTCAACAGTACATTCGTTTTCCTCATCCATTCCTCCATAAAAAGGCAAATGCAATCCAACGCCCCCATGACTGTCCCTAAAAGGCCTTAAGCATCCAAAAAAATAACAAAAAAACATGTTTCCTATGAGGCTGCTGGGTATTCAGTGCTGCTTCGAAGAGTCTGCTGTTTTTATGTTTGGTTCTACACTGAGCTGAGAGCTTCAACAAAGCCTGTACTGATAAATGATAAATTGATACATTCTCAAAATATCAATATTGCAGCCAAAATAATTTGTTTCATTTTTCTAACTTTTGTTCAAATGTTTGGGTTTAGTATTTTAGCTCATTTTAATTTTATTCTAGCAAGGACACATTCAAAGAAGCAGTACATTGTTACAAAACATTTGAAATAAATGCTGTTCTTTTGCACTTTCTTTTAAATTAAAGAAATTTTTAATTTTCATTGATGATAATAATAAGAAATGTTTCTTGAGTAACAAATAATTTGAATGGTAGAATGATTTCTGAAGGTGTGCAGCACATGAACAAACTTGAACAAAAACATTTAAATTATAACTGTTTTAATGACTGGAGAACCTATAGCTTTAGCTTAGACATCTAATCCAAGACATCTCCATCTTGTAAAGCCAAGAAAGAAACAGCATAAAACCCTTCAGTTTAATGAATCTTAAAACCATTAAGGCATCTTTTAAGATTTTCTTCATGTGTAATGAAGCTCAAAGCCTTGATATCACAACTATAAACGCACAACTAACAATGTAGTTGATAAGTCAAAGCTAAATATAACCATTCATTATTAATTCAGATGAGAAAATAAACCTAGTTTCTCATTTGTTTAATTTTTTTTTCTTTTGAATTGGGAAACTAAAATACCCTTTGAATCCGGCGAGACTATGCCTGTCTTTTCCCTGATTCCCAAAAGGGTTTAAAGACACATATCACAAGCCTTTGGGACAAAGAGTGACACAAATACAGTTTTCTGGGAGCACGCACACACACACACACACAAGAAGGAGCAGAATAACAACCTGGAGAGTGTAGGATCAGAGGATAAGATAGCAGAGACAGGCCGGAGATAGGGATGCAGACATGAACAAAGTGCACACACAGATGGGAGAGAGAAAGCCAAGACAGAGAAAGCTATCTCCACAAGAAAGACAGGGATACAACACAAATAAAAGAGCACTGAGACACTGGAACAAAGGTACGACTGAAAAGCGGGTCCACCCTGAAGCTGCAGGCCATATGCTCAACTGAATTTGTAAAGTTAAAACCAAATAACGCCCTGCTTTCGGTGGTGAATGAGTACATAATACCCCAATTTGCATATTTGTACGCCTGTGAATATGTGGCATATGTTGCCCTATATTGCATTTTACATAACATGAATGATGGAAATTTTTCATTTCTGGGTGCTAGAGACTGTAAGCTACTTCTGGATGAGCAGATGCAGCATATAGTACACTACCATAAAACATTCGGGTTTTGTAATGTTTTTAAAGCAAGGTGCCATTTGTTTAAACAGAAATACAGTAAATACAGTACTATTGAGAAATATTACAATTGAAAGTTTCCAGCAGCCATTACTCAAGCTTCATTGTAGGGATGGGTGATTTTTTTTTCAGATTTTATTGATTAACTCGAATTTAATGATTTGCCATGATTTTATTTTTTAGAAATCAAGTAATTATGATTTTAAATAAAAGTATTACCAAACGTTAGAATTAGACACTTTGACCAGATGCCAATGATAACAGTAAAAAGAAAAGAACAATCTAACTGTATGTTGGTGCACGTGATTAACCACCTAGGTTTGACATGCTCATATCGTTCGCCGTCCCCATTCACACAGAATGAGCATTTGTGTTGACAAAGATGCAACGCAGGCAGTGGAACAGGAAAAAACATGCAAGAAGATTGGAGTGAACTTTTTTTAACTTGAGCGCCATGTTTTTAGAATGTCATTTCATGCACGAGAGGGCAACGGTCAAACACGTGTCTGTTTACATAGAAAAAACTATGGAAAAGCAGCGCAAGTGTATAAAAAACCTGTAACAACTACAGTACTGTATGTTGAATATTTCATGTTTGCATCATGGTGACAGGCTGAAAGCTGCTGTTGTTTTTACATCTATAGTTAATAATAGTCTACTTGTGTTATACTTATACTTCAGTGACTTAAGTCATTTTGAATTTAAATTACCTGAATTTTGAAAAAAAAAAAATTTCCTCCTATTTTTTTATGAACATATAACATATATAAGAAAAGTTTGTACAATATGTAGTTGTACTTCATGCATCTTTTCTGCAAAGATACTTAACAAATGATTTGGTTAGCATTTAAATCATATTGACAAATGTGGTGCACTTGGAATAGACTTTTATTTAACTATAGGGTTAATAAAGAAAAAGTTAATTGTTGTCTAATTAAAAATCATTAAAAAAAATAGAGAATCTGTCAAATGTTTTGAAAAAAAAATAGATTAAAATTTTTGGCCAAATCACCCAGCTTAACATCTCAGTGCACAGTAAAGATAGACACAGACAGCCAGATAGTTTTTAAATCTAATATTCATAATGTATTTTATTTTTGCTTTATTTAAATTACAAATATTTAAATTGTTTGATACATTTTTAGCTTATATTAAACATATTTAACATGACTTATTGATCATATACTTTTTTTGTTTACAGTAGAGAAACCATTATACCTTTTTTCATGATCCTTTTATGAATAGGAAGTCATTATTTGAAATAGTATAAATCTTTGGTAGCATTATGAATGTTTTTACTGTCACTTTTGATCAATTTATGCATTCTTGCTGAATAAAATTTTATTTACCAAGAACTTTTCAACTTTTTGCTACTCCCTCTCCCTTTTCTTCATAGAAGGAGACTGAAATGGGTGGCATCTGGTTATAAGAAAGATCTTCAACATAAATCATATGCAAATATAAGCATTAGGTGTACAGTGCACGTGGCTACATTTATATAACACAAACACACATATATAGCCTTCCCCCTTTTTCACCCAACCCCCTACATCTCAGTCGTCTTAGCAGGAGAGCGAGGAAACAAAGAAAGAATGAGAGGATGCATAACAATTCCATGTGGGAAAAAGTGAAGGTTGAAAAATGAAAATGAGACCTAGCTAAAGCAAAAGCCAGTGAGGGAGTTTGCTGAGGCAAGCAGCAGTGCTGTGACCTACTAATGCAAAACTGAGGAATTCTCATTGCTGACCCGAAACACATTCCTCTAGACTGCAGATTTTAACCCACACGTGACCACTGTATGCACACACACACACACCCACACATGATCATAAGAGCTATACACATGCTAGCAAACCTCAGGTGCGATGATACACAGTCATGACCTAATGTCATCTCACTTGGTCATGCATACTAACACTTCTGTGTCAACTTCACTGTGTAAACGTGTATAGCGCACACATACTGAACACATTAATAGCTGGTGGTTCGCCAGTAATTCGTTCGTCAGCACTCCAGGTAAACACACAGTTCTACAGTAGTCAGGCAACTGTTAATTAGCCCCATACTGTCAGCACATTTAACTATGCAGGTGCAGAATATCATCCTGAAAAACATCACCTCCACTATAGCTCCACAGGAAATACTGCCTTTCAGTTCAAATAAATACACATTATTCTTAAAGGGATAGCTCTTCATTCACTGATCCTCATGTCGTTCCAAACCTTTGGCCACAAAAGGGAAGTCAGTTTTATTGATTGTTGTTTTGTTTCAGACCCCTTTGACTTTCACTGTGTGGATGAAAACACCATGTGACATTTTTCGAAATATCTTCTTTTGTATTACACAGAAGAAAGGAAGTCAAGCAGGTTGGAATGACATCAGTGTTGTTTTCATTTATTATTACTATTTAGAATGTTGTCATTTATAATGCAACTTCTTCTATCTTTATTATTTTATAATATTTCTATATTACTTTATTATTATTTCTGTTGTAGTTTTAGCAATTACAGTATGTCAACTACAGTTTATTTATTTCGGCTATACTTCATTTTGTTATATTTTAGCTTTATTTTAATTACTGAAAATTTGTAATAGTTTCATTTTTACGTTCAGTTAAAAAAACTGAACAATATAAGGGTGAGAGAGACAATGATGACATTTAAAAAAAAAAAGTGAATTATCCATTTAAATTTAGGATTAAATTTCACTTAAACAATAACTGAAAAAAAATATTCAAATAAGGTTTGTCATTATGATCAGAATCTCAGGAATCAAGTCAATTAAGAACTCAATGAGTGCAGTTACATTGAATTATTATTTTATTTTTTTATTATAATTATTATTTAAAGAAGACAGAAATGTTTCCTTACCAGACTCTCTTAATAACAGGATCCTAAAAAAAAGTAACAGAAAATTATAATATACATTTTTGCTCTACTGAATGTAATACATATCCACCTGTTGTTGAGAATGGCATCAGCTCCCCAACAAATATCTTAATTCAGCCTAATTTGGATAATGAAGAGGGCTGAGATTTGATGAAAGAGACATTTAGACCTGAGTCAACAGTAAGGTTACCCAAAAAAATATACAGTAACTAACCAATACAGTTTAGTCCAATTAGACACATTCACGGACATCCCTGAAACCAGATGTTTGACTTATCAACTACATTGTTAGTTGTTAGTATATTACATATAGAAATGCTATCTTTATACAGAGCCCATAGGAATAAAGTTTTTTTTTTTTTTTTACAATAGCAAATGGCATCGCTCATTAATACATTTTTGTTACTTTGACTGCACAATGTTGAACCAATTAAAAGTACAAAAATTAAAAGCAACTTAATTGAAGTACTGCACAAAAGAAAACAGTAGTAGGGTGTTTTTTTGTTTTGTTTTTTTTGGGGATGAAAATGAATTTTCCACATTCTATTCCTCCGTGACAAATTGTAAGAGAGGAGACAGCACTTATGTCAAACCTATTGATTTCCTGAGCACTTGTGAGGGTGAGGGTGGGATCTAGCAATCTGAGTCACTTGAACATATGGAGAGTCAATGGCCCTTGTACTGGTTTGTACTGCTGGTAGTATTCAAGACTTGAGGCTCAAGGTGATTTATTTGTGGTACTGAATACGGATTGATGTGGTACTCTACCGTATGAATGTACTTGTGAATCAATGATGAATGTAGTTTCAAGGAAACTGAGGTTGTTACACCATTAGACTCTTCTGTAATTTCTACAGTTATTTACTGTATATCTCCTAGTATACTAACTGTATTTTTTTGGGCTTGACACGATTTGCACTACACTGTGTTTACAACGCCACACCAGCTTGGGACTGACTATATTGGATGTGTTACATCGCTTGTAATGATTGCCAAATCCATTTGTCCTTCGTTTTAGAAAAAGCACGAGTGCTTTGAGTACTACTGTATGTCAGAAATATACCGGCACATCAGTTTACTGTCTGCATCCACTGTAAATAGTATATATATATAATGTCTTTCCTTAAGTTGTGCTGCGATGGTCGATTATAGCACACAAACATCAATGCAAATGGAACATGCATTCTTTTGGGGTTTGATAAAATATTTTAGAGTTTGGCTTAACCAGAAAAATGTATATTCATTATGCCCATGGTGTTATAAGACTTTATTAACTTACATTATTCCAGTCCCAGATCTTGAAACCACACTTTTAAAATGAGTCTTCCTCATATTTTCAGATTTTGCAAGTGCAAGGCAATCCTGGTTCTTCAAACACACAAAAAATTCATTAAAAGGGTAAATATCTTGAATTTTAGTTGCATTATCTTATTTAAAATGATTTATAGCTATCTTGAGGCCCCTGTGGATGTTGTGGGCCCTGGACCCCTGGTTGAGAAGCACTGCATTAGACTCATCTGTTTGCTCTGAACATTTGTTCTACATCTTCACATTTCATGCATGGATTGAGGTTTAGATGGAAGATGTTCAAACATCTTTCCTATTATTTACTACCTCCATGCTCTTTTATCTTCTGCAATTGAAAACTTTTAGGCAGTGAAAGGAATGCACTTTTGCAGTAAAAATGATGATACACTGCGCAAAGTTCATGAAGAACTCTTAGTGTTTACAAATAAACACAATTTTTAAGAAAATAAAAGCAAGAAAGTTACTGGACAGGGAATTAAAAATCATAGTATCAAAACACACAAGCTCTTAACTTTGTCTTCATAGGATTATGCCTAAAGTAAACATCATTTCATTTTTGACCGCTAGACTGCCATTATGTTGGCAGGTTAGCAGGAACCATGAGGTTAGGGGCAGTAGAGGATGATCACTGTGGAGACAGTTATGCAGTCAGATGTGAGATATAAAACCCTGAAAGAAACACATATGCAAGCAAAGAGACAGAGGACGGGATAGCATGCTGTTATCAAATTATAAGAAGAGAATAAAAACACAGAAGGAGAATGAACACAGAAAGAGGGAAATTGTTCATTAAATGTTAACATCTGTTTTCATTGGTTTGATGAACACAAGCGTTGCAGCGGTGAACCTTTTTGCAAGGGTGCAGACGGAGAAAGACATACGGTGGGGATGAGGGGTGATGGGAGGAGCGTGGTACGGAGAGAGAAGAGGGGACACCCCAATAAAGGGACTACGCTACATTTCAACGATTCAAGTGAAACAAAAGTGGCACAAACTGAGGAGGCCAGGACTGACTTTACATAAAGATCACACTCTCTGCAAGTGCATCAGTGCAGAACTAATTTAACTGATGCAAATGGTAAGTACTAAAGCTTTTAGGCGATCATCTTGACTAGCGGGCCCCATTTGAGCCTGTTTGAGTAGTCATGAATATTAGCCTAACCTGTTAACAATAAAGTGTCTAACAAAAATACACAACCAAAGCTAATACGTGTCGCACAAGAAAACAAAACGTGACTGCTGCAGAGAGGAAAATGTGATGGAAGAGGAAGGAAAAGTACTTAAAGTCTGGAAACGGATGGTTACTTTTGTAAGTAAAGAAGCAGAAAGCACATTTATACAATAATAAAAAACCCAGGAATTATATGAAATATGATATGAAAAAAAATATGAAAAATGAAGACAAGAAAGACTCAAACAAAAGCAAAGTTAAAAGTGAAATACCAGCAAGTGTTGGAAAAGAACGGCGGCTTCCCTTCCCTCGATTTTGCCCACTTCCAGGTCAGCCATCCCTCGTTTCTCCTCTTACGGGTTCCTCTCCTACTTTACTCTTCTCCCTCTCGTATTTCACGTTTCTGCCAGTCCACTCTCTTCAGTCTTGCGCTCTTCTTTTACCCCCTCCTTCTCTCTCTCTCTCTCTCTCTCTCTCTCTCTCTCTCTCTCTGCCTTTTCATCATTCCTCCTCACAGACACCTCTCTCTTCCGCTTCCTTCCTTTCTTTACGGATAAGTATAGAGAAGAAGGGGAGGGGGAGGGAAACCTGCACCGTAAAGAGAGCAAGACTTCTGTGTTACAAGTAAAAAAAGGGCCTCTCAATGAGAAACAGGCTATCCCAGTATGTGATACACAGCTGAGAGAGAGAGAGAGCCGCATTGAGCCGGTTTCTCCACCCGTCGGGAGAAACAGAAATACTAGTGGCTCTTTAAAGCCGTGCACTAAAAGACAACCTGATGAGAGACGAAGTAAAAGAAGAAAAGTGGTGTTTAATAGTATGTGCATGTGTAGGATAGAGTGAAGGATCGGAATACAGGACAGATCGAGAGAGACAGAGAGAGAGAGAGAGAGAGAGAAGGGGGTGGCATCAGACAGAATATCTTAGTGGGAGGGAAAGAGGAGGAGAGTAGCAGTGAAGAGAAAGCAGAGGGGTGGATTTTTCTCCCCAGCTTCTCTTGTACACTTTTTCTCTCACTCGGAATCAATGTGCTGTTAAGGTTACAGCAGCATAGCTACAGACGACTCCTCTTGACTTAGTTACCACATTTTTTCTCTGCTCTTCCTCTTGGTCAGGAACATGTAATCTTGCACTTGAACTTGAAAGTCTCTCCCTGGTCTGCAACCCCATCCTGGCCTCTCCCTGCCAGAGAACCTCGTGCAGGAGAAACACATCGAGTCTGGGGAACAAGAAAGGGAAAGTGAACACTGATATGCAGAGCAGAGATGCAGGACAGTCGGAGAAATATCCTGACAGATGACCCCTCAAACAGACATAGAAATATTATTATGTGAAAATATAACATTTTCAATAATCAAGTAGAAATGTATAGGCTATGTGAAAAACCCTGTAAATTAGGAGTTTTTTAAATAGTTGTTGGATAGACAAATTAATACAGAAAAATACACTGGCCGACATTTTTAGAGTGTTTAGACAACTTTATAATTAAAGTAGATTTTACACTCAACGCTGGACTGCATAAGGGTATATTTTTCATGTCAGGTCAAGGCAGGTTGTTACATTTTTATAAATTACATTATTAGCTGTGGGAACACGCCCGCTTATGGGTCAAAATGATTTTTCTTTCTTTTTTCTTCGTCTTCTTTTCTGGGATTCAGTAACATTCACTAGCTTTACGATTACAAACTTACTTTTAAAAATAAGAAATATTTAGCTACTTAATGAAAAAGCGTGAAAACCTGCCTCAGTCTTCATATTTATATATGCTCGTATATTCCTTCCTCGCCTTTGTTTTGTGCAGAAAGGTCTGTTCAAATGTCGCCCTGTAAATCTGAGGAATCCCCGTTCATTCACGTTTGGAATAATGGTGGTTCACACGGAACACGGTCTCGAGTTCAAACCTATTCTTAAACAGTCTATCAACACCAACTGAGCAGAGCGTGCAGGTTTTTCTCGTTTTTTTTTTTTTTTTTTTTTACTTTTACGTTTATTGGGTTTAAGACCCCAAACGGAACAGAATGACTATTTAAACAGTAAAGACGGACGAAAAAAAAAAAAAGCTGTCGACTTCGACTTTGCGACTTCTGTCGTCATCAATTTCATAGTGGTTGGAAATATGGAAATAATAAATAGGATTTCTTTACATAAATTTGCCAAGTAGTGAAAACCTTATTAACCCCCGAATTATGAAAAAGGAAATCTCAACATAACACAAAATATTTTTTTTTTTACCCTATTTAAAAACGCATCAAACAACACTTGATTTGAACATACGCTCACTCTTAATCCGGTCCCATGCAAAGCAGGCTATATGAACTAGAAACTAGAACATTTTCTGTTTAATGCCAGCAAAAAATATTTAAATAGGCTAGTCCTAACACAGTTAAATTTAATTTTATACATTTAAGTGGACTGCAAGCATATAACAAAATAGTGTTGCATTGGTTATTTTTAATATTGTGCTGTTTCTGTCATTTGAACTAGGATTTGCTGTTTTACAATCCACTCACCACTGGAATTTACGTGACATTTTTTCTCACCACTACCTGTACCCAGAACATAACAATGTGTAATTATTATAAGCAGTTTCACAAAATATTCTCATTTAAGCACATATAGCTCATTACAGTACTTTTGTAAATACACAATGTTAAGACCAACAAGAGCTTTACATTGTGTTGATGACACTGAGTTCACAAGTAATCAGAATCACAGTCTCACCTCTTTGATTGCCCTCACCCAGAGTTACAAGGACAGATCCCACCACACAACCAACGAGGCAGACCTTTGAGCACACTGCAAACATAAACAGCTATCGATCTTCTGCAGAATTGGTGAGAGCTGAGATGGGATGAAAGATGGAGAAAATACAGATGACAGAGATAACAGAGGTCAAAGAGAAGTGTGCTGCAATCTCTTTCACCTTCATTATAGAATCAAACTGCATGGCCCTTCATACATAACATCATTACCAGAGTGGGAGAACAATCCCATAGGAACACTTCACGCCTAATGCAGACAAACTGTTCTTTTGCCCAAGGACAATCATAACCTGGGGTTGTGATGGGGATACAGAGGAAGAGTGTGTGTGGCTGTGAAGAGGTAACTGTGCATGAGAGGATGGTATGCTTACACTGGTGCTGATCTTGAAAGGCCATCTCTATCGATTGCATTAAGCTTGTTGGGAGCCCGGGAAATCAATACATTTTTAAAGGCAAAGCAACTTCCAGATAGCATTTGTTTCAAAATTGATTGATTTTAAGAAATAAACATTCACAATCAAATAAATATTATTAAAATTCTACATTAAAAAATCTATAATTTAAAATGCATTTTTACATTTTACATTGGTACAAAGCTCAGCCTGGGCAACCAAAAATAGCCTTATGTACAAGCCCTTAAACCAATAACTTCCTCTTGATCATTTCACGTGGCTACGAAACACCTGTGGTTTCAAATGTGAGCTAATATGAGTTAATTTGCCTTGGTAGCGATGAGTTAAAGAAAAAACCTTCAAGCTACTTTTCAACTATTATTATTGTGACTAATAATCTAAGGACTTGTGGGCAGCTGGGAGAGCAAGAGAATAAAAAAAAAAAAATTACCAGAAAAGTACCAGAAATTAAAGGTAAAATGTGTAATTTCTTTGGCATCTCGCCAAACTGGCACAAATTCCGACCAAACTGAAGTATTATTTGCTAAATTTGCAAAAAAATATATGACCGAACACTCCCTGTGTCTGCTATTGGTCAGTCATGCAGATAGCCCTGCCCCAAAACTCCTTCCATTGGCCGAGCCACTGTTGCTGGGCTTGTTGGGATGCAGAAATAAACAAAATGTTTTGATAGAGCCAGAGTGTTTAGACATCGGGAAATCAGCTTACGAATGGCCATAATGTCACATTCAAGACACATTTCTGCACTGAAGAAAAATGTATCAAATGCAAATGAACCAAGTGCATAGGTTTTCTTCATTATGATTCACATAACACCAACCTCTCAAGGGCTGAGGTGCCAGATCTAAGGAATGAATCACACTCTTAATTTAAGTGGGCCGCCAAATCACCCATGGCTCTTTGACCAAATTAATTGTTTGTTCAAAGGCATCCAGATAAAATCCAATCAGTCTACCAACTGAGGACTGGAATTACCCCTTACAAGGAATCTGGAGCCAGGAGGAAAAGACAATGGAAGGAAGAGAAAATGAGGAGAAATCACCAATTTTGTCCTCAAATTCCTGTTACAAGCAGAGGCAGAATGATTATTCCCCTGGCTGCACTGCCAGTAAAAGCCTAGCGAATATTGGTAATGGCCCTGTGATGTATCTACTTCCTCTGTTTAAATCTGTGTTCATCTTTTTTGAACCATAATTGCATCTTGATTTGGCATATTGAACATGCTGTAGCCTGTGATCTGTCTGTGACTTTGGATTGAATTTATAGTGACTGACTGTGAATGCAAAGGAGTCCCTAGAAAACGGAGTGTAATGTTTATATCATGCTGTTTTATAAGCTGTTCTTTAGAATTCAAATCATTAGGACATTTTCCATTTTCTATATAAGCAAGCTGAGTTAACACTTACGCTGGTTGATGAACATGCTCTTACATCAGATTCTCACCCAGAGAGCAACAGAAAAGCAGCATAAATGAGGAAAAAAGAAAGAGAAGGGATCAGTTCTGCCATCTGCTGTACATCAGAAGAAGTTCACCCTCTATCAACGGCTTTTTATATAATGAACAGACTCTTTGTCTTAAATTCTTCCAAAATACTTTTTTAAATAGAATTAATGGTTTCATTGTTGAGTATTATTGAAATTATTAATTACATGAAATACCTTCTATTATTATTAAACTAATCTAGACTATAACGTAGCACGTGTTCTTACAACGTCTTCTTAAATTCCTGGTGTAAATAAATATTCTGGCCAACTTGATTATTATATTTTACATTTACTTCCTAGTACACTAGAGCTGCCCATATTTGGGCTTTGGGTGAATCAGCGCCATAATAACAGAATATCAACTGTACTTTCTGGACAAGGAAGTGAGTCATATGTGAATTGCTGACGGTAAAATGACGTGTTTGTTGGTCGACCGAGCACAACGCGAATGAAGAAACGTGGAACACTAGTGTACTACAACAAGGAAGCAACGTGCTTACTCAGGTTATTAGTCTGTTTGGATAGGCTAGAACAGTTTTGAAGAAATAACTAAAACTGAGGAGAACGAAAAAGAGCCAGTCGCTTTGGAATCAGAATCTTATGGGTAAGAACTTACCTTAAGAACTATACATTAAAGACAATAACATTTAAAGTTTTTATTTCTTATTTGTTATCTGGAGGTTATAGAAATTAAGTTGTTAAAGTATCAAAACATAAATGTGATGTAGTATATAAAATGTTAAAATCCGAGTATAACGTAATTTAATAACACCGTTATTACCATTATATTAAGATAAGAAAGAAAGAAAGAAAGAACGAGAGAGAGACAGAAAGAAAGAAAGAACGAGAAAGAAAGAAAAAGAAAGAAAGAAAGAAAGAAAGAAAGAAAGAAAGAAAGAAAGAAAGAAAAAGTCTGAAATACATTATTACTTTTGGAGACACCATGTTAGTTTTATCACTCTGTATGTATTAGCAATGTTTAGTAAATATATATCTATAATATAGGTATATACATAGGTCTACATACATATGATTTGGGGGTTTCTTATGGGAATTTCCGATGATGCACTTTCCCAACTGCTTGCTTGAAAAGTTTCAGTATTGCATGTGGTGCGCGTGTAGCACGTGACTGTATATTGTTCTTGAGTGCGTTTCGCTTTTTTTACTCCTTTACACAGTAATCTTGCTCAGGATTGTTAATAGATCAGTTTTACTAGACTATAATAAGAGAATAGAGTATTTGATTATTGTAAACATTATCCCATACAACAAGCACTTAGATATATTGTCTTGAAAATTGCTTTTTTTGTCTAAAATGGTCCAAACTGAGTTTATACGTGTGATTCACGCTATATAGACATAGAATGGAGTGCCATCCGTTCAGAGTCCATTATGCCAATGATCTCTCCTTTTATTTATTTATCTTCTTTTATCATACATCAAATAAAACCTCTCCTCTTCAAAACTGTCATACATATCACACAGTATGATGTTTGTGTGATGTATTAATTACACAATTAGTCATAGTCTAGACAAAACTTTCAGCATCAGTTGAACTGCTGACTTTGTACATGAGTCAGTGGCTGTTAACTGCAGTTCATCTGAACCTTGTCACGCTGTCTGGTCTTTGTTTCCCTGGGTGTCCACTAGTGGTCTCACTTCCCCTTAGGCACCTCACCGTAGACACTACAGCTGTGTCCAAATTCAGGGTCTACATCCTTCGGAGTACTCATTTTACGTCACATTTTACGCGACGAAGGCTGTCCAAATTCGTAGGATCCTTCAAATGTGGCCCACAAATATGTCCTCCCAAAAAATATATTTCAGTGGTTGTCTAGTTAGGCATTTTGTTTTAGCGTTAATATTTATTTATTTTTTTTTTTTTTACATTTGTACATTTATATGTAAATAAAAAAACTTTTACTTTCGTAAACTAGCTTCTTCCTTACTGCCCTGTGTGAATATCCCCTTACACACAGCTAATTTATTAGTGATTGAAGCTGTTTTTAACGCTTCTACGGACGAAAGAGCAGACAGAAGTGTTTATAAAGCTGCGGGGAGAGAACGATGAGCTCTTCATCCGCGTCTTGCTTAGCACGGTTGCTAGGCGACAGGATATGAGCAACGGGTAAGGGAGGAAACTGAAAGAAGGGTAGGCTGTCCAAATTCACAAACACCAACTTCCGGTTTTTGCGGTTGTCGGAGGACCCCTCCTCCTTCAACCGGGTAGGAAGGATCCTAAGGAGGATGCAGACCCTGAATTTGGACACAGCTTACAATTCCCACAAAGCCTTATCCCTTCAACACAGTAATTGCACTCCTGTTAATTGCACCAGGTGCCTTAACTTATTAGTCATTATCCTCCTTATATTAACCAGTCCTTTTCTGTTTGTCTGCATGGAGTCCTTTCCTTCCGTTACCCAGTTTCCTCGCCCTCCGAGTGTCCTGTTCCTTTTCCTGTTCCTTCCCTGTTTGTTGATTTTTTGATTGAATTCGGGTTTTTGACCCTTGCTTGTTAATTTACAATTTGGATTACCCTTATTAAACCACACTGTGATTGGATCTTTCGTCTCCTGTATTTCCCTGGGTCTCTGATCGTCACAAACCTAAGCTCATGATTCTGTCACAAGTAACTCAAAAGTTTGACATGTAGGTGGAAAACAAATTTGATCTCAGCTCTGTTTGAGCCCTTTGTGCATTGTTAAAAAGACTTACTCTTGAATGAGTTATTATTGTGTCACTGAAATCAGCAGTCTGACTAATGCTTGAGTGTATTCACAGCATGCTGCTCAAAGGTTGCCTAATGCAACAATCTCAGTCACATGTTCGGTTTTGGTTTAATTAGTGTAATATACATTTTATAGGTTAACCTGATTTTTTTTCTTGGAACCTTATAAAAATGAATCATTTATAGGTTACAAAGACTTATGAATTGTCATACATAGACTATCATGATTCACAAGGTAAAAACCAAAGTTTAATTTAAACAGTAGCTGTTAATTGTAGAATAAAACATTTAATAAACATATCTTCTTTTGGTTTTATTAACTAAAAAAAAAAGATAAAAAAAAGAAAGCTCAGGTCATGATCATTCTTTTGAATGTCTTGGATATAAAATCCTTAAATTCATAAAAAATGTAAGAGTGGCCTATGTCAGGTATCTTGTTCAGCAATATAGCATTATGAAAATACTTATTTGATAATACAACCTCCAATGTGAGTCCAAAGGTTTATTATTTATGTTTATTTGCACTTTTATGTGTCTAAATTTGCAACTGTTAACCTTATTTAGCAATATGCTGTTGGAAAAAGAGTGCCTTTTTTTCTTATTTGTATCTTATTTGCCTGTAATGCAAATTATGGCTGTGGCATATTATCAGTATGACAAGTCTTCACATGTGGAGTCCAGTAACAGCTGACACAGCTTCAACATGTGTCAGAGGAAACAGAAAACAATGCTCATGGAAGTTCCTCTATCACAGATGCCAATAGAGATGACCTACAAAACTGTAGGTGTTTCAGGTTGTGGTTAAGCATGAGAATTTATTTTTTTTTTTTTGTCAATATTTTTGGCAGGTGACTAGAAACTAATAGGTATTCTTTTTATTTGTTTACTTGAATATGAAAGAAGCCTAAAATAACTGTTTTTTAAATTTATTTATAGTGGTGAGAATGAAGAAGGAAGTGAGTGCTGGCGTGAATTTTCTGAAAGGTTTGGTAGTGGAGCGTGGAGGTGTGGATCAAATTAAAGCCAAACTTTTCGCTGCTAATTTACAAGAGCTTCTGCTTAAAAAGTTCACTGGCCACTGGTACCCAGACAATCCTTGCAAAGGACAGGCATACAGGTAAATCAAGGGCATCTACTAATTTAGTATAGCTTATTATAATGTTTTTATAGGAAAGTTATATATTCTAGTTATAAGTTATATATTAAAAGGGTTTTGTTTAATATTAGGGTCAAGGTTGCATTTTTTAAAATACAAAAATACATTAAAAATAGTAATATTACAAAATATTATTACAGTTTAAAGCAACTTTTTCCAAATTGAACTTGTTTTAAAATGTAGTATATTTCTGTGATGGCAAAGCTGAATTTTCAGCATCATTACTCCAGTATTCAGTGTCACATGATCCTTCAGAAATCATTCTAATTTGCTGATTAGGAAATCAAGAAACATACCATTTTATTATCAAACTGTTGTACTTCTTAATATTTTTTTTAATTGAACATGCGATTAATTTTTCAAGGATTCTTTGGTTATTAGAAATTTCAAAAGAACAGCATTTTGTTAATGAAAATCTTTTTTAACATTGTAAATGTTTTTAATCAATTTATCAATCTTTTGATCAATTTAATGCATCCTTGCTAAATAAAACATGAATTTCTTTAAAAAATCTGACTTGTTGTTTAAGTGTAACCTCATTCTCTACATGAGGTAATATATGAAAGACCTACAAACATACATAGCAGTCATTCACAATGACCCTTTTTTTATTCCCTACTCAGATGCATCAGAATAAATGACAAAATTCCTTGTGATGAATCGGTATCACAAGCGTGCGTGGAGAGCGGCTTAAAGCCAAGCGAGTTAGGTTTTCCTCGGGAGATCACGATCTGGATCGATCCATCGGAGGTGTGTGTGCGGTAAGTTCTACAATATTTTTGTGAAAGGCTTGTTATCTGATCAATTAAAAAAAGACTTTCAAACGTTCTTTTTGGCCTTTTTTATGAATGATTATACTCAACATGTTCTGTGAAGTGAGAACCTTTCACTAAAAGTAATGGTTCACATTCATATGTTCCCGCAGTTCTGGAGAGAATGGCAGATATTTTACAGTCGCTCAGTTTACTAAAGTGGAGGATGAGGAAAGGGACTTTAATCAGGGTGATACTTTTAGCCAAGCGGATTCTGTGAATCTGGATACATCGGACTACCACTCAGCGACCTCATCTGACTGCGGCTCAGCAGTCTCAAGTGATACAGAAGAGGAGGTGAAAGAGAACCAAACAAAAAAAGCAGAGGAGAGAAAAGTGAAGAATACAGTTCATACAGCAAGATCTAAAGCAAGGGAATCTAAAGGGCCATGCAAGTTTACTCCAGCTCAGGTAAGTACCATTATGGATAACTTGAAGGCATAGTTCAACTTCAGTTGCTGGTCTCCACTGACATGCATATTATTATTTTTTCAATACTATGTACCAGTAACTGAAGTTGTACTGTCCCTTTAAAGTTAACTTCAGCAATTTACACTGAGTAAAAAAAAGGTAGAAAAAGGGGCAACTGCTGCAATTAAAAAAGTAATTAAACTAACATTATAAAACATTTTCATTAACAGATCCCTGGCCCGCAGTACTTTTATAACCCTGCACCGATGTGGCCCCATCACAAGAAGAAGAGAGGCATGTTCTTCACGACTGTATGTGCACCGGCACCTTCTCCGCTGTTTGCTTACTACGTCATTCCCAAAGCCCCTCCTCAGTTCATTGTGCCTCACGCTACCCTCCAAACCTGGGGGACAGTGAAAGGGTAACCTAAACCAGTCTATCTGTAATGTAAGACGCATCTTGCAGGGAACTTTATAGCATATTGGAATGAAATTTTAAACTTGAAATATAGTGTCAAGCATGCCAACTATTTAACTTTTTATTTTTTTTTTACTGATTTTGGGCTTATTAATTCAAATGAACTTTAAGCTTTTCGTTTGACCTATTCTGCCATTATTTATTTTTTCTTTGGGTTTTAGCTTTAGGTTTTTATGCGCTTAAAATGGTCAGTCAGTATATTTAAACTTCTCTTGCACAAAACACTGGCTCTGTTTTTACTTGATCACAAACTGTACAGGCATTATTTCTCAACTTTGCCAAAAATGGATTACCACATACTTGAAATTTTTTCAGTCATAGATATGGAAATGAAAACTTTTCCAGTAGCTTCTGTTGGGATTGTTTTAATGTTTTAGTAACTTTTTATTCATAGAATACTTGAGTTATATTTATTGGAGTAGTTGTTTTGAGTGAATTTAGTTATTATATGGATGCACATTCCCAAATATAACCAGCAGTTCAGCTCAGGTGTAATAGTTTAATTACCTCTAAAACAACAAGCATCCTATACCTTTTCTATTAAAAATAATCTCATATAGGCTATTGAAGTTCCTGACTAATGGGAATTCACTTTTAAGAATAATCATATCTGCTCAAGATGTAGAGAGGACTGCATTAAATGATGATAATTGTACTGTATATTTTTCCAATACCACTAGGTGGCAGTACACATTGCCTCAAGACAATTTCATTACAAGCCATATTTCCACATTTCATTATCTTGATATTTTGATTGTACATAACGGATTTTCTTCTTGTAGTATTTGTTTTGTAAACACTGCATGTAAAAGTGTACAGTGTCATCTCACAATCGCTGCCATGTGTACCAGCAGAAATGTTTTAATAACCTGCCTTTTTAGATTTTACCTTTGCTATATCATTATTATTATATAAATTAATTGTGTGTGGTTTTGTATGTTATACGTGTGACCTATGCTTTATTTACAAATTTTGCCTTTTTTTTGTCTTCAAATTCATGTGTCCTTTCTTCCCCTGTAATCTTTCAAATCAGTTTTGCTGTTATGCATTCACTGTAAATATTGTTTCTCCTTTAGCAAAAAAGTAATGAGCTATGTCCAAAGGATGTTACAAATATATATTTTATTACTAAAACAGTAACAGTTTTATTTCTTATTTGATTATGGTAAATATAAAACAGGGTTATATGATCTTTGTAAGCTTTTTAACGACATTCTAACCTCTGAAATTAAGCCAAATATATGATGGAACCATCCTAATTTAATACTCTTCATGGGCTCCTAGACTGAATTGGACTAAACACTTATTGGGGTGGTTATTGTAGGTTCTGTGCTACAGGATGCCCTAGCGGAAGGATCCACATGGGACTAGTGCGTCACATGGCCCAAGGTCATTACGTCATTTCTAGAGGAAGACGGGCAAGAATCTGCACGTCGAAATAGAATCTGGTTCAGTTCACTGGGTTTGAAGATGCAGACTGTAAACGAAGAGGAGAGAGCGCAAACCTCGTGGCCACTCATGTTTAGTTTCTGAGTTCCTGTCCCTCTAGAGTTCATTATGGAAGTGACAGTTTGATTTTTCATTTTCTGAATGATCTATAGCCTATAGGAATCTCGTTATCAAATGCTTAAAATTAGCTGTCAGTGTTAAACTAACAAACAAATATAGGCCTATATCAACTGCGGTAGGCAGTGCAGTAGTTTGTGAGGCCAGCAACGTATGGTCTGACCCCGTTTTTAAGGCTTAAGAAGAAAGACTTTGAGTCTTAAAATCTATATTCCTTTTATATGTATGTATATAGTTTAACTGGTGTTTTGAAATGATTCAATAGGCTAACCTCAAAAATGCAACTAGTTACTAAACATAGCTAGTAGAGGTAACCATAGCACAATAAGCTACTATCGTTCCAATTCATTGGGCGGTGTACTAACATGACTAATGCCGTCAGTATTTCAATTATCACTAACCCAAAAGAAATATGTTTTGTGTACAAATACAACTAGTCTAGGAACTTTACGCGGGAACAAATTGTTCCCCGAAAATGTATATAAAATATTTGTTATAAAGTCTACCGTAATTGGAGCACTAGCCTAGTATAAACAATTAACTAAACCGTTAGTCTTGCACTAAACGGGTCCCCCGCTAGAGGTAGCCTACCCCTCTGGACAAATTTGACTATTTTGTAGCTCAAACGTGCTGAGAGCGCAAATATGAGCTTTTAAACACTTCATTCTAACACTTGTATCGTTAAATGTTTGGAGCTTCACTATGGCATATAACCTTAGCATTTTCACTGATCTTGGACTGTAGCTCTTCAAGAACACATTGCCAAAAATTTGAACGATAGTTTCTTTTAAAAAAAAATAATAATAATTTGACTAATGACAACAAACGAAGAAAAAAACAGATGCCACAATAATCATATGAGGCGACACCACTTATAAAGAAATTGATGTAGTCCATCAACAGCACAGCATAGGCTACGTAAGAGCGCTACTTCAGAGTGCACAGTTTCAGAGCGCCTACCCACAGACCAGGTCAAATGCTGAGGCGCGCGCACTGGAAGTGGAAGTTCGCAGGTTGGAGCGCGCATTTCGTTCTTCTCTCTGTGCTTTGAAATAGCTACTTCTTGACTTCAGCGTGCTATGCCTTCCGATATTTTGGTTGGAAAGGGGGAAGGAAAGGATGGAGAACAAGGCGACTGATGTCTGTATGGGCTGAAGACAAGAGCGCGCTATGGAGATGACCGCTCGTCTTGCGCACTTGGACACCAAGGTGGATGGCAGAAACTGTGATGGACTTGTCAACCACTACGGGGAAACGACGGAGATAAGAGTTCCGCTGTCTCACACGGGGAAAAGACTCAGTCCGATCGAGGGGGGAAATCTTTATAGACTGCGTGACAGAAAGTTCCTTTTGGAGGACAAGAAGCGCCTCTGTGCGTGGGCACTGGGAACCGCGCTGTTAGGCATTCTGCTGATGGTATTACATGCTGAGCTGTGCCCAGTAGTGTATCGTCCAGTAAGTAGATCTACAGCTATAGTGAAATACAGAAAACAGTGCGCTTGAGACAACCGAATGGTTTATTTAATGGACGGAGCACCAGTTTTGAGCTCTAGAGAGTTGAATGGTGTTCAGTAAAGAGAAATATCACCCACATTTAGAAGAAAAGACAAAAAAAAAACTTTCCGAAATTACGCTTGGTTGAAATATCCATAGCTAATTCTAATTTAGTTGTGTGGAACTAACGTCGTTGCTGAATTAATCAAAATCTTAACTGTTTTGTTACACTGTAAAAAGAGGAAACATGCACAATTGCTACTTTATCTAACCTTTGAAATGACTTTAACTGGAGTACATTATGCTGATTAAGTGATCTTTTAAATAATATTTTTTGGCAAAACACGTTCATTTAGGGAACTCGAGGACCTACGGGATTGGCCGAACATACACGGAAAAACACGAGATAGCCAGCTCTTCGTTAACTTTCACCAGTCAAAAAACCTCGGGCACTTCTCTGAGGTCAGTGTGGGTCGTGATACACACAGACGCCTTTACACATCAATAGAGTTCCTTTAGTTTCGTTCGAACCCATGACCTTGGTGTTGCTAGCACCTTGCTCTTCTGTTTTAAGTATGAAACAGTCACGTATATTTTGGATTAGATTTAATAATAAAAAAAGCGTTAATATATCCCTAGAGCCAGTTTCACAAAACATTCTTAGGAATAAAATCTTATTAATCACTATTTTTATATTTTGTTACATAAGTCTGTTATATAAAAAAAGGGAACAAGAATTGCCCTTAGGGGCATTCTTACCAACGCCTTGGAATTAAACTAAAGAAAATTCCTAAACTGTTTAGAACATTTTTTAATCCAGCCCTTGCAAAGCCTGTCATTTTTTTGTAAGGAAACAAAACTGATTTTCTTTAAAAAATATTTGAGAAATTAAGAGTTAAATTTAAAAAAAAAAACTGCACTAAGAAACATTCTTACAAACTTCCTTAATTCATTTTTTATTCATTTTGTAGAAATTTTTTTACTTTTTATTTTTTAGATTATTATTTTATTTTTCATTTATCTGGCCCCTGCTCTGATTTCCATTTCATAAATGTATGAAAACACTTATTTGAAGACCTCATTAAAAGTATGTTATATTATTATAAAAGGAATCTGAATGCATGTTTTTAAACTCTTTACCCATATTTACAATGGTTAGATGAGTGTGGTAGAAAATCGTTATTTTTTTAAAAACGTATTAATAAAACCTTCTACATCTTACATTTAGACCTTTATAAAATGCATTACGCTTAGTTTCTGCAGCCTCACAATGTATAACAGTCAACACGGGTGACTAAAGAGTTTCAACATCCTCACTGACAACTAATCAGCATTTTCATCTCTGTTTTCTTGATTTGCTCTAGCAAGTTTCCTCCAATTATTTTTGGACATATTGCTTAAAACTTATTTTTGATTATACTGCTTCAGACAATTTAGAGAAAAAGAATTAATTTACACATCCAAAGCATAGCTTTCTTCTGCAACCATGACGGTGTATTTAAACTTACCATTCTCATGGAAACCAAATTATACAGGATAAGCAGCTATTTATGCAAGTTTTTCCACATTTTGTCCCCCTCCCTTTCTGCTGCTCAGAATGCCTATTGCATCTTTCCACACCATTTAGTGCATAATTAGCGCCTGTTTGAATAATGGATTTGAGTTTTGACCTCAAACAGGACATAAGCACTATGCTGATTTTCACGTGCTGTCCTGTCCACATACCATGGTGAATGAAGAGGGCAAAACAAACTTCAGCACTGCCCTCTGTAAATTTTACTTGCTGTTTCCTTAATGTTGGTGTGTTGCATTCACATACATCAGCATGGACACAGAGAAATCATTCATAATATTTTGGAACCAACATTTGCGAGAAACTTTTATAATGCTGCGTATGCAATTCAAACCAACAATGCAACCATACATACCTAGTATCACTTTAAATTGTTTCTATAGATACTTTAGACTTTGGGTTTAAATGGATTGTTCATCCAAAAATGAAAATTCTGACACAAAAGAAGATATTATAAATAATGTTGATAACCAAATGGTCAGTGGTCTTCAGTATTGGGAGAAACATTTTTTTTATGGAAGTTAATGGCTACAAGCAACTGTTTAGTTGCCAAATTTCTTTAAAATATCTTTTTTGTGTGTGTTCAACAGATAAAAGACACTAATACAGGTTTGGCACAACTCAAGGGGGATGACAGATTAAATGATGACAGATTATTCATTTTTGGGCTGAACAATCGCTTAAGGATAAATCAAACAGATTTATATACATGAAGTTGCCAAGTCTGTATACATCCCAAAGCATGCACGGATTGGATGTATAACTTATGCAATGGAAGTTTCCTCCCTAAGTGCACCTGGTCTTATTAAACAACATTCGTTATGCCAGATTTCACTCCATGAAATGTGGTCTCTCGTATTAAATTCAGTAATTGATGTCTTTATGAAAACACATGGCCAATCAGTTCAAGCAGTTGAAGCAGTTCTTCTTCAAAATGTCAGAATCATCTTTAGTGCAAAGAATGATTTCTTGGCCAAAGAGGGGTTTCACAGAATTTCAACTGATGCAGGACACCTTGCTTAACATGTAAACGGACAAGGAACCTGATCCATAAAACTATCATACTATCATTTTATTAGAATATAATATTTGCCCATTTTCTTCTGCTCAGACACAGTTGCATAGCAATTTATATATTTGTATTATTTTCGTTGTATTGGCATGGAGAAGGAACACATGCTAACAGAACGATCTTACAGGCAAGATAATTTAAGCTCACCATTCTCTTGGAAAACAGGTTATGAAGGAAAATTGGCTATTTATGCAGGTTTTTCCACATTTTCCCTCCCTACCTCCCCTTTGCATTGTTCACACTGCCTACGGTCATATTGCATCTTTCCACATCATTTAGTGCATAATTAGTGCCCGTTTGAATAATGGATTTGAGTTTTGACCTCTAATGGCATATACGCTTGATGCTGATTTTCATGTGCTGTCCTCCCCACATAACACGGTCACTGGAGTGAGCAAAGCAATCTTAAATAGGATTCTAAAAATGTTAAATTGCTCATTGCGTTCACATCTTTCAACAGGAAGCACCTGCCTCATTTTATTTAAACCAAATGTAATAATTATACAGATGAAATAACAGTGAAATGCTGTAACTTTAGACTATTAAATGTTTATCAGTTGTATTAACTAGTATTTTTCAGTTCTTATGTTGAAAATTAGTATCAGCACCGTAACCTTTTTGTGTAATTCACTCTCATTCTCTTTGTTTTGTCTGCTCTCTCCAGGGATCCATATATGCCCTCTCCATAAATGGTCTCATCAGTTTCTCCACGGGGTGTTTGCTCATTCTCATCATCGCCTTCCATTATAAAGACATCAGAGTGAGTGTTTTTGTCCAGTCTGAAACAACTGAATTGCCTCTTTTTTATGTCTGATGAAAGTACTCTTAAAGGTACAGTTCACTCAAAAATGACAATCCTGTCATCATTTACTCACTCTCATGTCATTCCAAACTTCTATGACTTTTTTTTCTGTGTAACACAAACAAAGATATATTTTCCCATACAATGAAAGTTCACTTTCATTGTATAGACACAAACAGTTTCAAATATTTAGCTGGTTAAACAATCTCGCAATTAAAATGTTTCTGTGTACTATCCCTTTAAGAAATTCTTGAAGGTGTTTAAATGATTTGGTACAATTATTAGTTTCGTTCTTGTTCTTTATGTTTAAATGTCATACTAATTAGAATGGAATGCCGCTTGATGTCATCTGTGTTGACAACTACAAAAGAAAACAAACACAAGTACACATTGACGTGTGATGTCATGTCCTTATGAGAGAAGTTATAGGTGTTAAATAGTGTAGCCCAATGCATTGGAAGATTCCTACCCTTAACCGTTACTAACTCAACTTCTTTAGTCATTTGTTCTGGAAAATACTAACTGTAGTTTCAAATTGTAATACAAACTGTAGTGTATGATGCATTTGGTTAAGCAAGAAAGAATGATTACTAAATAGAAAATTGAATGAGGCCAGTAAATGAAACCTGACTAAGATTTAACAGCAACAAATTAAATGCAGTATATTGTGAGGAGCAGATGGGGCTTATCTGAACCCCTCACCCAGATTGAGCAATTTGGGGCTAAAAGGACCTCAAGTACAAAAAAAAGTCAGTCAGTTACACTTCACTTTAATCACAAAAGAGTCAGTTACACTTCACTTTTAATGTGACTCATTTGGTTAAACAAAAGCAAAGACGAAAAAGAACTGAGAAAGTATATGTATCGGGAGTGTAATGGTACTCGTCCCAAACCGTCACAGTACGGACATCACGGTTCGGTTCATGCAGTCAGATGACGAACATAGTCAATCAAAGGCAATACAGGAAATAACAGAAGAAGAGACGATCTACACACTAACCCAAAACAAGAATGGTGAGTTCAGATGACATGCTGGCTATAAATCAGAACCAGTTTTTAGTTTTATTTTCGATTCATATGCTAGAATTGCACACAAACTGCATTGCAATCATATTCCAAAATGTAGTTTGTGTGGAATTTCATTCAGTCCGTCTGCTATGTAGCATAATTTCACAAATCTAAAGTCAGACCATTCTATTTTTGCTTTATATCTTGAAATTATACAATCTAATTCGAATAAAAAACAACTGTTCATGCTGTTCATGTATGTAGCACTACTGTTTTCAAAAAAAAAAAAAAAAAAACCTTTCCTGTTGTGCCAAGCTTGTATCGAAGAGTGAGCCCAAAATCGAGGTACTTACCGAACCGTGATTTCTGCGTACCGTTACACCCCAATATGTATTTATATGTATGTTTGTGCCATGTAAATGTTTCTCTACTAAAATCTGATGTACTTTGAGAAAGCATGACATTTGGCCAAAATCCCTCTGCACATGTCTCCATCGGTCCACTCTGCCAAGACATCACCTGCTTTTACACGGTCTCACATCTCTCTCAGTTCAGCCCATCCCCCACCCTATACCCTGTGCCCAACGAAGCCTTAACTGTGTTCCCATGGGACTCATATTGCACCCCTCACTGTAAGGCCTCATTCATGGGACAAAACCTTTGACTGTCTACAGCTGGAGTAACAGATTAACTCCTATTGAGTAAATAAATTTAAAATTTCATATGGGCTGATATATTCATTATGGTACACTGAAATATTTACACTATACTCCAGATGAAGGGCAATGTGCAAGTGGGTTGATTAAGATCACTTTTGAGTATTAGTTGTTTACGTTGTGAATCCCATCGAAGCAGGAAGTTATGCAACATCTTGTTGCAGTACTGTTATCAGTAGTGTACAACAGGGCAAAACTTTTTTTTTTAATGAAGTATATATGAAGCAACATCATTTCTTGTAAGATAATTTGTATTAATAATTTGTAAGTTTGTGGATTTCCTGGGAATCAAAGCTATGATCTTATTGTAGTCATAGTGCCATGCTCTGTTCTACTGTTTGAGCTACAGGAACACTTTCTAAAAGTTAATGTATTTTTACTTAAACACATATTGACCAGTGTCTTTATAGACACTGCATATACACATGCAGAGAGTTTGTTTCACTTACTTGCTTTTAAAAGCAAATGAATGCATTAGATAGAACATTTCCACCAGTACAAGTGCATTTCTAAGAAGAAAAGTCTAAATTGTGAGATATACATTCACAGTTACAAGAAAAATATCAGAAAAGTCGCAATGATATCTTTCTTTTTTCTTTAATCAAGATTGTATACATCAATATATTGACAACTCTAATATTTTTATTTTCAGTATTTTTGGTTTTATGACTTTAACAAAGCAAAATCAAAACCTTACTAACACTACTACATTTCTGTTGTGATTAGATTACAGTAAGGTATGGTTAATTACATTACAGTTTATAAGTTAGAGTATTTTGTGCGGTTTAAGTATTATGAATGTTCTTCTCTAAACCATGTCTTTTTTGCCAAAGTAAAGTTCTATTAATTTAAAATGCTTTAAATGTTTGATCAAAGTACCTAGAATTCCATGTCTTGACATGGCAGCGAATGACCTCATGGATGAGGAAACGTTTGCAGTGCAGATTGATAGAAGTTTTCAGATTATGCAGCAGCTGGAAATGGTGCAATAAGTGTAGCAGGAAAAAGTAAGCAACGGTCACAATTACAACCGAATTCTGGTCCATGTACTTTTCAAATCGTCTGTTGTAATCCAAGACGACTGTTGATTTATATGGCGTTACTCATTTTCAGCTCTAAGTCATGATTAAGGTTTTTTGTGTCATGTAATTAATGAGCCATTTAATTGTGATTTATGGTTCCGAGTAGTTTCACTGACACGCTTGTCCTTCACAAGCAAAACAGTTTACAGCTGGACGTCCTATCAGAGAGGGCAGGGCTGTGTTTGTTTTGGCCCCGTTCTTACAGTGAATCAAGAACGTCTTGCTCACTCTCTCGTCTCTGCCATTCTTTGTTAATCATTGCTTCCTTATGAGATCAATCAAGTGATTCTCTTGTTGATACACATGCTGCCTCTGTTTTTCTTTCCTTTCTTCAAGCTTTTCATCATTGACCACAACCAGGTGGACTGGCGCATTGCCATGACCAGTAACCGGGTGCTTAGCATCTCCCTGGAGCTCGTTGTCTGCGCTATCCATCCCGTGGCTATCTACCTGAGGCCCAGTATGGAGGACACACTCGGGGGGAAGCCGGTGCAAAATTCCTCCACCCCCCTCTGCTTGTCCTCCAGTCACAAAGAAATCATGCTGGATGTGGAGCTGCTGCTGTCGGCCCTCATGTTCCTCAGACTGTATCTCGTGCACAGAGCCGTCCTGCTCCACAGCAAGGTGCTCCTCAGCGCCTCGTACAGGAGCATCGGCTCCCTCAACAACATCAACTTCACCTTCCGCTTTGTGCTCAAGGTGCTAATGAACAAGAATCCGGCCCGCACGCTGCTGGTCTTCATTATGTTCTTCTGGCTCTCCGCGGCTTGGATGCTGCGACTGTGTGAAAGGTACAGAACGTGCAAATATTTGTAGAGAAACACAAACACTTCTGCAACAGTATTTATTTTGTTTTTTCCATTCACTCATTAGAAACAGCTCATCAAGTGTTATCATACTTCTCTTTGATGTTAATGGTCAATTTGAGTTTTGGTCATACGTTTCTTACTAATAGATTTATTTCAGGAACAAACAAATTGCTCTACAGCACCAGCTCGTTACTGACTGTCAAATTTTGAATAATACATTCTAGTTTGCTTGTCACGGCAAGGATTTGTTATTCATTAGCACTGTTGTCTTTTCTGCAACAATTCGTTTGATCAGTTGAATCAGTTGAAGTTTTGCACAATACATGTCTTTCGTACATTTACATAGCCGCTCTCTGTCTCCACCTACAGGCAGCAGCAGGTAGAGACAGGTGGCATGGACACCGCACTGTGGCTCATAGCCATCACCTTCCTTACAGTGGGATATGGAGATGTGGCCCCTCACACCAGATGTGGCAAGGTGGTGTGTCTCCTTACAGGCGTCATGGTAAATAAACTCTTAACTAACCCTTAACTATTAGTCACATTTCTATAGATCTCCTGCCGTTCTTTCACACAAGAGAATTTTGAGACAAATGCTATAAATTATCTAATTCTCGACAAAATAATGAAATCGCTTTTGTTGTACTACTGTATGTACTAGGACAAACACTCCTACTGATTCACTTAACTCTATTTCTTTGGTTTATTAAAGAAATAAAATATGTTTAGCATTATCATATCATTATCATTATCATGACGTTTTGCCTCATTTAGGGACTAATATGCACCTTTTAGTGGTAAATTAAGTACAAAGGTGTACCTTTTGAAAAGGTACATCCCCAGTTACAGCCTTTGTCGTCTTTTTCTGAGAATGATATGCATCAGTAGCTCCTGACTGTGACTGAAATAGCAACGAAAATTTAGCCTGAAAACTCTGTGTCTGTGTGTATGTGTGGTTTAGTCAGCTATATTAGTGGTCAGTAAACACTGAACAAAATTATAAACACAACACTTTTGTTTTTGCCCGCATTTTTCATGAGCTGAACTCAAAGATCTAAGACTTTTTCTATGTATGTATGTACACCGAAAACCAGTCAGTATCTGGTGTAACCACCATTTGCCTTGTGCAGTGCAGCACATCTCCTTCGCATAGAGTTGATCAGGTTGTTGATTGTGGCCTGTGGAAAGTTGGTCCACTCCTCTTCAATGGCTTTGCGAAGTTACTAGATATCGTCAGGAACTGGAACATAATTTCGTATACGCTGATCCATAGCATCCCAAACATGCTCAATGGGTGACATGTCCGGTGAGTATGCTGGCCATGAAAGAACTGGAATGTTTTCAGCTTCCAGGAATTGTGTACAGATCCTAGCAACATGGGGCCGTGCATTATCATGCTGCAACATGAGGTGATGGTCGTGGATTAATTGCACAACAATGGGACTCAGGATCTCATCACCTCATCTTATCTCTGTGTATTCAAAATGCCATCAGTAAAATGCACCTGTGTTCATTGTCCTTAACATACTCCTGCCCATACCATAACCCCACTGCCACCATGGGCCACTCGATCCACAATGTTTACATCAGCAAACCACTCACCCACACGACGCCATACACGCTGTCTGCCATCTGCCCTGTACGACGAGCATGCAGATGAAGAGGATGACAAGCATGCAGATAAGCTTCCCTGAGACGGTGTCTGACAGTTTGTGCAGAAATTGTTTGGTTATGCAAACCGACTGTCCGGGTGGCTGGTCTCCGACGATCTTGGAGGTGAAGATGCTGGATGTGGAGGTCCTGGGCTGGTATGGTAACACGTGGTCTGCCGTTGTGAGGCCGGTTGGATGTACTGACAAATTTTCTGAAACACCTTTGCAGATGACTTAAGGTAGAGAAATTAACATTCAATTCACGAGCAAAAGCTCTGGCGGACATTCCTTCAGTCAGCATGCCAATTGCACGCTCTCTCAAAACTTGCAACATCGAGTGGCCTTTTATTGTGGCCAGCCTAAGGCACACCCATAGCTATAATCATGCTTTCTAATCAGCATCTTGATATGCCACACCTGTGAGGTGGATGGATTAACTCGGCAAAGGAGAAGTGCTCACTAAACAGATTTAGACAGATTTGTGAACAATATTTGAAAGAAATAGGTCTTTTGTGCACATTGAAAAAGTCTTAGATCTTTGAGTTCAGCTCATGAAAAATGAGGGCAAAAACAAAAGTGTTGCATTTATAATTTTGTTCAGTGTATGTATGCAATATATCATCACAACAAAAAACACGATGTGAGCTGTGATGTCACAAGAAATGACTCTCACGCACGGTTCATTTGAATAAGTAAGCAAAGATTCACAAAACTGATTTCAGACTCGCTCGTGAGCTGGTGCCAGGTATCAGAGTCACTTAGTCAGTGAATCATTTAGAGTCATTACTGAGCTCACAACTGACTCCCTCTTGAGTAATTTCTTTGTCCTGTTAGAAATGACCTGTAACTGTGCAGCATACTTTAGATGAACATTTTACTGACCTGCTGACCACATGATAACGTGTAATTAAAGATACATATTCATAACATGGTTCAATCAATTAATAACAATCTTAGCAAGTGTGTATTTGACCTGTAAGTCATTTGTCTCATAAATGGCACCCAGCTGCACTGGTTTAACAGTGTCTGCAGTTGCTGCAGCTTCTACTTAATCACATTTAAAGCATTGTGACTGAGTTATGAGATCCACGTCCATCTGGACACACTTTTAGTACAGCTACAGCTGTTCTTCCTCCCTTCCTGACAGCGACACTGGACTCCAAAGGGATTCCAGTGATGCTGTGTTGGCAGGCTCATTGATGAAGGATGGAGATTATAATTTCAATAGAATCACAGTCTTTGACATCTTTCACATCTCAGTCACATGATTAATAAACAAGGTTGTCTGAATTACTAATAAAATATCCATCAAATCATTTTTTGTTTGTCATACGTTGTACACTGAATGTCATTTACACTTAAAAAATACTTTAAATGTGGACCCTCAGGCCTTGTGTGTGTGTGTGTGTGTGTGTGTGTGTGTCTGGGTGTATCTGAGCATAGAGTTCAGTAAGTGAAGAAGGGAGGGAATGGCCTAGCAATATGATACACAGATTGTTTTGTCTGTAAACCAAGTACTTTGGTTACACCCGTACATGATCATTTCAGACCGAATGATTGAAAATGAAAAGTTGATAAATATTAATTTCATGGCAAAAGTTCATAACAAGAAGCTTTATTAAGCATTATTATTTAATATTTCATATTATTATATTTTAGGTCGCCGTGATTTTGCCAAGTAAGACATCTTTTGATGATCCTGGATCAACATTATTGTCCAAAAAAACCTAACCCTACCCTTAATTTATTCCTAAAATCAGTTGGAAAGGATAGCTGATTAACAAGGGGGTTGAAGCACCTAACCCTAATTGTAAGCCTAAAACAGATATTTCTTTAAAAGGTATATCTCAATTCTGATTGGTTGATTGGGATGTTGTTCCAGGAACATGTTGTGCTTGGCAAAATCACACTTACCTTTATTTTAATAAAATATATTATATTATATTAACATAAATATTAAAAATAGTTCTTAGGGTAAAATGGTAGTTTTTATTTGATAATAAATTAAATATTTATATTAAAATTATATAATAAAAGTGTTTGGTAACACTTCATAATAAAGTCTGATTGTTAACGTTTTTACTAACATTAATTAACAATGAGCAAAATACATTTGTTTGTGGCATTTATTCATCTTTGTTTACATTAGTATACAGCTTTTGATTTTAATGATGTATTATAAAACGTTGAACATAAAACATTAACTGAGATTAATGAATGCTTTATTAGTATTTTTCATTGTTAGTTGATGATAACTATTGTAGCTATAGTGAACAAATGTTCACAGTGACAGTAAGAGCGCATGCCAGTATGTTTATTAAGGGGGTTAAGTTTCCAGCCTCTCTCTGACTCAGGCAGCTGCATCTGCACCGGACTGTCCACCCCTCTCTTCTCTCCATCCCTCATTTCCGATCAGGACAGATAAGCCGACAGGATAGGAGCATGGGGCTCACACGACAGGAGCATAGGGCTAATGCCAAACCCAGACACCTCCCTGACACAGTGGAAAATAATCCTTCACTCCTCTCTCTCTCTCTCTCTCTCCCTGGCTCAGTGTTTTTATAAGCTTTCCCCCTTTTTTTAGGGAAAACTTTCCACCATTGCCATTTTTAGGTGGTTTATAGCATTTGGCGCCACTAGATCAGGAGGGTGTGCAAACCTGTGCCCAAGACTTGGAAAACCAGAAAAAAAGTTTCCTAATCCAGTTGGAACAGTATACGGGTGTTCATTAGTGTGGGATAGCCCTCTCACCTGTAGCTCCTTCAACATGCTTGGCTGCCCCCTGTCAATGCCTTTCTCCACATAATGATGAGACTTTAATGAAAGTGTCAGGACCAGCTTCCATCACCTGTTACCTATCAAGTGGAAATATGATGGAGCATCTGTGTGTGTGTGTGTGTGTGTGTGTGTGTGTGTTTGTCTGGCATCCAACACCTCCACCGCAAAAATGTATATATTCTTAATCAGTCGTTTTCTCTTGTTGCCCAAAAAGATAAATATAAATGAGTAATTGAGGGAAAAAGCTGTTAAATGGCTGGTTATAAACAGGGTCATTATAGTTAACTTAAACTAAAACCATAAAACAATTTTGTTGCTTAAAATAAAGTTTAACTGAAACAAAACAAAAACATAAAATTATTTTATTTCAGATACACTGATGTACTAAAACAAATAAAACTGAAATAAAAATGACTAAAAACAACAGCATTAAAAACCTAAGTAATAATTACTAAAGTACTAATTATATCATTACACAATACAATTTTATAATAAAATTTTGCTGAAAACGTTATAATTAAAATGAAAATATATACATAAAAAGTTAAAAAAGTTAAAGTATGAATATAAATTATAATAGTATCCCAATTATACTAAAATAACCTTGGTTATAAATTGAAATTGTTTGCTTTAAGCTTAAACTTGATTAAATTTCATTTAAAAAAAAGAGAAAGAAAAAGAAAAAAATGTACAAACAATTAGATAATTGTCAGTTGTATAAGAAGCTTAATTCAAGCTCTCTGAAAACATTTCTTAATAGCTTAATTAAAGTCAAGTTTATTTATAATACTCATTGTTGCATGTATTTAATATAGTTTACATTTTGTGATGATAAAAGCAATGTTGGGATATGCTATTGTATACTGTTTTTTTTCATGATTATGTTGTATACATGCAATGCATTTTGGGAGCAACCTTTGTGAAAAATGATGGTAGTATTAAAGCTTTTGCCCTTTGAATTGATTAATTCTTGCTTACTAAGATGATTGACTAAGGGGAGTTCTGTAAATAAACTTCAACATTTTCCTCGACTGCTGTGAATAATCAACTATGGAAAAACTGTAAGCCTTTGTTTTTTCAGAACCTTTAGTCAATACCATGAAGAAACCTTAAAGCGATGCTGACTACACTTTCTCTCCATAACAACTAACTGGCTCTCTCTCTGTCTCCCTTTCTTTATCTCTCAATCATTTCTTTCTCTAATGCAACAAATTAAGGAGTTCAGGTAAATGAACTGTTTAGTGTGAAATTACATGGAAACAATCTTCATAGAGACATACACTTTCTTCCATAAAATACTACTGTTTTTGGAAAAGCTTTCCAAATTTTTGAAACTGATTTGAATCAAAGAAATGCCATTGTATTTCATTCCTCCGAAAAATGTTTTATAGACTTGCTAAGAAGAATCTTTTTGTAATTCTGTGTACTCTCTGAATATCATTAACTCTGAATACTTTATGTCTGAGTATATGTTTGGGATAATGAGACAGATGGTAACTATGCTCATGTCTATGTGTTTGTTGTCAGGGTGTGGCATGTACTGCTATGTTGGTAGCCGTCATGACTAAGAAACTGGCGCTTAACAAAGGGGAGAAACATGTGCATTTCTTCATGATGGACATTCAGATCTCCAAGCGGGTGAGCAAGACCGACCACCACATAAAACACCCCATGAATGGCACCCTCTTTCAATTCTTCATTGTCTTTTTGTCAACACCTATCTGTGTTTGGTTATTTCCTTATGACCGATTTGGTGGTCATAAGAAAGATACGTTAATGATAATCAGACTCAGCTTAGCCATTTGGGAATGCTTAACTTGATCTTTAAAAATATGCCTCCGTTTCGGATGAGAAACATAAAAAGCAGTGACCCGGAGGATGCAGAGGCATGGATGGAAGCAGCGTTATTTTCCGCATCACGCCAGTGTTATGATTTCGGAGGCTTTTTAGCATATAATTTCTTTCCTTAAATAGGAAATTCCAAATGGCATAGCAGCACGGTGTGGGAAAATGCTTAGGATGGCCAGGGAGATGGCCGCTGAGCTCTTAATAATAGCCAACAGAAGGCGTCAAAGGGAGGAAACAATCAGGTTCATGTCAGGAAAACTTGTGTCAGTCCATGAGAAATTTAACTCAGTCAGGAAATAAGATGCACTGATGTGTGTCCGTTAGCATATGCACTGGAAAAGAGTAAAGGAGAGAAGGTGCCGAGGGCCGGATCTTGATGCTGAGGTGCAGCTTGCACTCCTCTAACAGGATCCATCTGTTTGCTTATCAGAGGAAAGGAGGAGAGACCTCAGAATAAATGCATAGAGGAAGATGGTAGATGCTTACAGTTTCCACAAATGCAAATGAAATCAGACTGCTTTGAGTTAGCAAACACTGACAGGTGTTTCTGAAAATGTCCTTACAGAGGAATATTCCAGGTTTTAAGCTTATCGACAGCATATTTGCTTAAACACTTTACTTAAAGCCTTTATGTATATGCATTATAATCTCATGAATAATTGCAATTACAGTTAATACATATAACACTAATATGATATATTACAACTCACATTATGATTCATTATAATGCCCTTTAATTACAACCCTTCATATAATGCATGACAAAAACATTTTTACTTGTCCATCATTTTCCAAATTCCCTGTATATGATCTGTGGAAAGCTGTCACATATTCTTTTGGACAGTTGACATTTTTTAGAATCATATTTTACATTAATATTGTTTTATTTATTCATTTAATTTATTAAATCATTCTCCTATTTAATTTATTATAAAAATATAATTCAATAAAACTATATATTATGTTATTTTTTAAATGCACAATTTATACTGTATACAAGATAAATATAAATATTTTTTATGAAGAGGAACTTCAAATAGAAGTGAATGTGGCCCAGGAAGCACTTATAGCTGTTAAGCTATTCAAATCATTTTTTCTGTTATTTTAGGGATTCTGATGTTTTGTTGTCATGGACAAGTTGTAAAATTTGGTGATATACAGTAAAAAAAAAAAAGTAATAAACTTTGTTTCCTTCTTGTGGCTATACTATGCTACTAATGTTCACAAACTGGCCTCATTTACTTTTATTGTGTTTGTCTTACTGTAGACCAGCTTTTGATTTGTTGTTTTTAAGAGAGGCAAGTGGAAATCGTTTTTGTGGTAATCAACATTATGCCACTAAAGGTGTCGATTGAGTTTCACTTGAACTGAGCCTAGAATATTCATTTTATTCATGAAGGCCTGAACCTATGTTTTTAACTTGGCAGAAGCCATATCCTGTCACAGGGTGTGTGTGTGTGTGTGTGTGTGCATGCCACGGGTCCGACTCATCAGCCCCTGTGATGATTTACCTTGATGATACTTTAAAGGAAGACATCTGGACACAGTTGGACACTCTATTAATAACCACAAACACACAGAATTGCAAGGGAAGCTGGTGACATCATTATGAGCAGGTCTTCAACAGGAAGACACACAGACAATAATAGATTCAAAGAAAGCACAGAAATGTGTGATTAAAAAAAGCCCTTGACTGTCCGTAACCCACATCTTTATGATGGCTATTCTCATCCTCAAATCACCCTCAAAATAACCATAACTTTTCCTTTCCGTTCCCGTCTTTCCTTTTTTATTTTCATCAAGGCCGTCCCCTTAATAAACAGCAACAGTTTCCTTACATCCTGTCCAGATTTTCTAGTAATGCTCTGCTATGTTGTAATTTGTATTTACACAATCATCATATCATAGTTAGCAGGTGTAGTTAAGCAGACAGCAGTCTGTACAGTATAGCTCCAGACAGTGTTTGACCAGCCATCATCTGAACAATGTAAACATGCCACTATTTACTTAAGGAATGTCCTACAGACTGTCAATATACTATCATTGTAGAGCTATGATGGATGGATTACTTATTACTCTAATCAAATTCTCTGTGACACAGATCCGGCACGCAGCAGCTAACGTGCTAAGAGAATGTTGGCTGCTGCATCGCACCACCCAGACAAAAGACAACAGCGGAGACCATCGTCACCACCAGAGATGCCTGCTGGAGGCCATCCGTGTGTGAGTGATCCATTAAAGCCAGCACTCAACCATTACACAACATCCTTAGAGATTCACTAGGAGAGAAAGACAGTTTTAAAACAAATATATTAATTTTTTATATATATATTATTATTTAATAGTTTTATGTAGAACGATAGATATATAAATAATTTCTCTAATATAATCAATTTAAAACCCTTTTAAATGTATTAATATATAATAATATAGAGCCTATAATTTAATACTTATATATGAGGGCTGGGTAAGTTATTCACGCATTCATTGATTAACTCAGTTTTTTTTATTATGAATGTCCGTTGCTCCTGGGCTCTAAATCCACATACAGAAAAATCATGGGTCACAGCTGGGAATGCTCCCGATCAAATTATTTAGGCTAAGCATCAGTATTCACAAACCACTGTCAACTGTTATTTTTAGCAGAAAACAATGCAATAAGCTCATAATCACGACTTCATAAATAGGAAATAGGAAGTTTCCGATAGCACGTGAACACAGCAGAGGAGAGCTTGCTCATCTCAGTGGAGTGAATCGTTTTGCTAACTTTGTGGTTTATTATGTTGAGTTGTATGGGACGCGGTGACACACATCCCTCTCACAATATATTACACATCTATCGCTTTTGCCACCCAGAAATATTCACACAATCAAGCAGCACATATCAGAAGATCTGCTCTCCGGCGTGGTTAGCACTCACACTCACTGATCTATATATAACTGAACCACACTCTGTTTAAAGTGTTTGCAAACCAAATGTTACTGCACTTTTGTTCATAGCAGTACTTTTAAATGAAAAAAGTGCACAATACACTACTTTTGAATGCATTATTAGTTTTGTGCACAACAATGCGATTAATTGCGATTAAACATGTTATTTTTTATTTAAAACACAATTAAGCAAACATATAATTTAACTAATTTTATTAATTATTTTATTGAATTATAATATTTGTAATTTCTAATATTATACATATTTCTAATATACAATTTTATTATATATATTAATTGTGACTTAAACATATATAAACAAAATTAAATTTTTATACATATACATATACATATATATATATATATATAGTATTACATTTTTTCCATTTTAATAAAAATATTTTATAAAGTTATATTTTAAGGTAAAATATGTATTTTATGCAGATTTGATGGAATTTTATATATCGGACTTTAGAGGAATAGATTATTTTTAATGCTATTTTGTGGACTTTTTAATAATTATTAACAAAACCGAAGTCTATATGTTTCCATAAAAATTGTTTATATAACTTATTGTATGATATGTATGATAAAGTACACATTAAAGGGACAGTAAGTAGGAATTACTCCCATCTCGTGGTGAAATTGTATTTTGCATTCAAACTAATTTTGCTCTCCAGCGCCTCGCTTTTTCAAATGCGCGTTGCATCTACGGTAGGCGATATGTACCAAAAAGCTTTGACGGGATGTCTTCTAATAGCACTTCGTCGAGTTTTCCTTCAGGTGAACAGGTGTGTTATTTCAAACAAACTGCAACATGACAACTAACAAACGAATGTTACAGTATGAATTACTGACTGTGGAAAACATGAAATATTGTAATTAGTAGTTATGTCTTCTTTATTCGTTATATTTTCTGAATTATATGCATTGTTAGATATAAAAAAAAAATTATAATATAGATTGTAACACTGACTTACCTGTCGAGAAGAAAACTGGCCACTTCAGCGTCTCTTTTGAAATCTTTATCAAGCATTAGCTCTTTCCACCTAGAAAAAGCTTCCCCGACATTAACTCTTGTTTTCTGTAATCTACAGTCACGTTTCCTTTTACGTTCTATTTTTGACTGTTTTGGCGACTATGTTTTCTTCTCCTGTGGCGCGGCATATGTATGGTCCATAATAAGAATGCAATCCAGACTTTTAAACTTGCCGGTGCAGTTTCAAGCGCCTCTCACTGCTCTGCACCTGCGTTTCTGGCTCTGACCGAAAACGCGTTGTGGAAACGCATTGGCTTAGTACTTTTTGTCCCTCTCTGCTATTATAGTTTTGCAAGATGGCGGAACTACATGGAAGCCTCCGTCGACCTACCCGTCCCATGTATATAAAGATAATAAATTCTTCATTTACAAGGATTAGTTTAAACATTGGCATAGGTATTTGTACACCACTGAGGGCATATTTATGAATAAAAATATTGATTTTAGATAATAAAATACCTAAAAAGTTACTTATTGTCCCTTTAAGATGCTAACTGTACCTCAAGCACCACATCAAAGCCATTTCCTGTAAATAAATATATGTAGAGGAAAGTTTTAACATGTTTAATATATAAATTAAACATCAGATGAGAATGAGAAATTCGTGCAACAGTTAACCAGTTAAACATCTTGTCCATCACCTGGAATATTTTATTATTTAAGCCCATGGTGATAGGACACTGATCATTTTCCACTTGGTCATTTTCAATAAAATCTTTCATGACTTGTCAGTTCCACAGAGGTCACTTTATGCAGTGCTAAGCAGCATGAATAAAATGTGGTCTTGTGATTGTTTATCTTGTGGTCATTGCGAGAATGGCAGTTTCCCCATCTCTCAGCTGATTGTTGACTGCTGTTTTGTTTACAGTAAGTCCTGACATCTTCCTGCAGATAAGCGGCTGATTTTGGGGAGAGCGGCTCAGCTGGCTGCTCTCTTTGGCTGCAGTTCCTTCATGACCAGTGAATAGGAAGCAGCAATGTGTGAATTTACACAGCGGCATTTAACATTGTTAATGACAGGAATCCGGCTCTTAGAATGTTCCATGTGTGCATGTATGAGATCCCAGTGTAACCGTGGATGGCCGTAAGGGTGGAGGGATTCTGACTTCCTGTTTTACAGTTAGCAGAACCACCAAAAATACTCTGGAAAGAAAGTGGGTGCCGCAGTGACAGCTAAAACAGCATGCCAGCAAGCAGACCGCCAAATAGTTAGGAGGTCATTCTGGTTTGTGATTTTCGGTCTGTTCCCTTTTCGCTCCCATGACACATGGACACTGGTCATTTCTGCATGCTTTGGCAGTTGCTGATGGTTCCCCTGCAATAACCGGTTTCCGTTTTGCTTTTTTTGGGACTTTATTCAGAGACATCTGCAACTATGCCTACTGCAAAAAATACACAAATGTACTGCTAAAACTTTCGTTATGAAAGTTTGCAAAATAAATTAAAAATTCTGAATTTAACCCTGAAAATGACCTCAAAAACCTACATGAATACAAAAATGTTTCATTTACATTTACATTACATTTGTTGATTACCAATAAATAAATTCAGTTGAACTAATTCTCAATAGAACTTATGTATGATTATGTGAGAAATGTTTGCACACGTGAAAAAAGAGGCCTATCCAGTGATAAAATCAATAGAAAATGATATTTACAAAAATAATATATATATATATATATATATATCATCATGTCACAAATCACATTTCTTACAAATACAGGGAGAATCAATGAATTTAATATTACTCTAGACAAAACTTGTCAAAAATACCAGTCAAGATTCTGAGAAATGCACAGAGGTTGTTTGGACCCAATATTGTTATTGTAACAAAAATGTTAATTGTTGATTAAAATAAATTGAAATCAAATAAATATAACCTCAAAATGTTAATCTTAAATAAAAATGAGAAATGTTGCCTTGGCAACTAACAGAAATAAAATAAGAGTACTAACTAACATGTTTAAAAGAAAAACTGTAATAAAAACAAGAAAAAAAAAAGCATGTAACAATGCTAACAAACCTTAAACAAAAATGAAAATAAAAAGCTAATTCAAATTTAATAATTACTATAATATTATCGAATTATACTAAAATAGCACTGTTTTGACACCCAGCAGTTGGTAAAAATATTGTTTTTATGACCCAATGGCCAGCACATTTATATATTTTTTTGCATTCTGTGATATCTAAAGCCTGACATCTCCTACATAGAGGAGAAACCAAGCTGACTAGAGTTCTGTTAAAACCATTGTACAAAAATGTAACACATTTTTCCCTGTCTCGACTAGATTTCGTCACCTGCGACTGAAGCATAGGAAGTTAAGGGACAATGCCAGTGAGATGGTGGATCTCTCAAAGGTAAGTCAGACATACATCAGACTCGTGTCTAGGTCCATTTGGCTGAAAAAAAAGGCATTTGTGTAACCCAGACATATAAATGATCAGTGAAACCATAAAAATCTCTGTAAAAACTAGCTTTCAAAGTAACATCATCAACAAAAATATCATATATATTGATATGCTTAATGTGTGTGTGTGTGGGGGGGGGGGGGTTCATCTTACACACATGAAAGACAGCTAATACCAAGCTCTTATCTGAAAATGCCCTCTGTCTTCAAACAGATGCAGATGATCATGTGTGATCTGAGTGCAAACTGGAACAGCTCTTACCATGAGCTTGAGCAGCGAATCATCTCTATGGAGCAGAAGCTGGACGAGCTGGGACGCTCCTTCCAAATCACCTCTGAGCTGCTCACACAGGCGCTGCATTGCCGCAGACCGGACCACAGGTAATGCCGCCCAAAAGTTTTATTTGCTTGACCTGATCGAGTAGGTTTATACAAGCCTGGATCTATTTCTGTACAGGTGACCTGTGACATCTCTCTCGAAGGCTAATATAGTCTTCGTCTTCTGAGTCTTCTTCAATCAAGCCTCTTGAACTGATGGAGGAACTTTATGATGAACTTAACGAAAGGATTAAGAGCAGCGACATCATAGCAGACATTGTTTTATTTTGAACAGACGTTCTGTCGCGTGTATTTATGAACACTTCCTCAGTGCTCCAAACATGAACTTTTCAAAAGGTTATTTTGGTTATTTTAAACTTTTGAGTTTCAGTTTATGATTGATACCGAAACTATGAGATGGGGATTCTGGTGTTACACAAAGGAACACATTTAGATTACTTGTTAGTCAATCGCACAGGCCTCAATGTGATTTATATCAGTGTGTGAAAGTCACAGAAGGAATGTGAAACTGAAAAAAAAATGTGAAAAAATGGTCAGTCTTTCTATAGTTCCTGTTCCTAGATGAGACTGGGGAAGTTCATCTTAATCAAACTGAAGAAAACACCTTAACTTGAGAAGTTCATCTCAGAATTGGGAAATAGGAATCATGCAAAGCAACTTGATAATAACTTTATGACTCTAATTTGATACGCTATTGTTCAGTCATGTGCATACAACCTGGTAATGACACATTGATGAACGTCTCTGTAACTTGCTGGCAACTTTCTCATAGGTAAGTCAGGTAAATTGTCATTATTAAATTGTCAAGGCAGTCTATTGCCCTTGTTCACTGATATTTTTAAAACCCTAAGTGAGGCAGAACCTGCACCCACAGCACCCCCCAAAAAATCTGGGAATGACTTGAATTTCCATCAGCCCTTTAACCTGACATTGCATCTGTTGAATGATGGCATGTGGTGGTTTTGCCTAGTACGGTATTCAGAAAACTGGTGTGACAGATAAATCTTTATTGCTCAAGACTGTAGTTGAGTTTATTAAGACAAAGACTCAGTCCTCTCTGGTATCTCCTCCTGGTGGACAAAAGTATGTGTTGCTTGTTTGGCCACCACTCCTGTGCTTGTTTTGTATCTTTTGCAATGAATATTTTTAAAATAGACTTAATACCTAGATGTGTATACACTATAATGATTATACGAATGCAGTGGGAATAAGAAAACAGCTTTTTTTTTATAAACAAACAGGAACTTTGTCTTAGTTATACTGGTGTCTTTGCATATTTGAAACTGCTGGTATGAGGGAAGCACATGACTCATTATTTCACCAATCATTAACTGTTGTTGCTTATTCAGGAACATAGTGAAGGAAACCAAAATATTTGTATTGCTTTAGAATCGAGATAAGTTGATCGGGAATTCAGTTTTGCATGTTGTATTGTGAAATACACATAGAAAACGATAGAAAAACGTTTACAGCAGTATTTTTGCACATTTTAATAAAGCCATCTCATGTTAAAATAATTTTGTGTTTTCCCAACTACATGATGACGAGAACACTTAAAAACACACACACACACACACACACTCACAGAATACTTTGTGTATTTATTTAAACAAATTTATTACAAATGGGTTAGACTGAATCATTGCCATACAACACAAAACCTCCATAAAATATTAAAAAGTGTGTTTTTTTGGTCATTAATAAACGAGAGCTTGCTTAAAATACTCTCACTAACCGTTCTTTCAGTAGTCACATCCATCTTATGAAAAATCTATATCTTTATAAATTACAAAGACTCTCCCATTTCACATTTCTTCTGATACAAAACTTATCTTTAGGGTTAAAATGTTACTATTTGTGCTATTATGGATTTGGACTTAAAGAAAAAAATCAGATACACCACTGCTGACCACATAATAATTATACAGAAATATCCATTAGGGCCAAATAAAAACAATTAGCAGTTGATAAAAAGGTGAGTTTCCAATTTTATGCGTCTCATTTACACAAAAAATCTGAGTTTTTTCGAGTGTGTTTGGAGAGTTTCGAGTTTTGAAGCATATGCCACAACAGTGCAGATGGCCTTGTAAACATCTGTCCACAGCTACAGTCAAAAGCCGCTTTGCATGTCTTCTTCACACACCGCCTGCCATTTCTATGCTTCTGTTTGTGCCAGGTCAATTTATGTGCCCCTTCAAATGTATTTCCGCACTGTGCACAAACAAATCGGACAGACTCCGCATGCTGGATCTGGTGTCTCAGCAAATGCAGCTGCCCTTGGAACGACCTTCCGCACTGACATCTGTACAGCCTTGACCCACGGTGTAAGTAGCGGTGACGCACCTTCAGCGACGGTTGTCTCGAGACGGCCCCACAGTGGCGACAGGGGAAGATGGTCTTGGAGCGCCAGCTCTGCTTGAGTCGCTTCTGCAGAGCCAAATCCCTGCTTTGGTTCACAAACATGGCCACTATTTGTAATGGAGCCTGAACCTGGGCAGGAGGGATCTGTGGCTGGTTGTGTTCAGTAAGAGCACTGACCAGGGTGGGACAAGTGACTGAGGTCATCAGTGGGACGTTAATTTCAGCTGCAGGTGTTTGTCTCAGAACAGGCCTGTTGGCTGAAACTAGACAGGGTGCTGAGATGTTCACTGTGGGTGAGAAGGATACGACGTCTTGACTTGGAAAAGGTGAATTGGAAGTGGTAGGGAAACGAGGAGTCATCCTGGCCAGATTCGACATCAATGGCCGCACTACTGAAGGTATATGGACAGGAATTTTCGGACGAGCGACACAAGAACTATGAGGGAAATGGGGCCTGATAAGTGTTTGCGGCATAGCCACAAATTGTGGAACCAAATCTGACATCTTAGCAGGAACCAAAGGAGTTGTCTGAAGCAATTGCTGCAGCGTTAAATGTGGAGGATCAGGGGCTGGGGAAATTGTATTCACTGACTGGTGACGGCCACATGAGCTGCTTCTTGAGTCACTGCCATCAGATTCTGAGCTGAAGTCATCATCCAGGTTGTACGCTGTGTCATCAGAGAGTAGTGAGTAAGTGTTGACATCTTCATCAGTGTCTGTACTTTCGTCATCCTCCATCAGTCTAATTTCATCCTCTGCAGCCGTCTCACAAGCTGCAGTTTCTCCGAGCCCATCCTCATACTCTACCTTCAGTTTAAAGCTTAGATGCTCTCGCTCTGATTGATTCCAAGGGCATAAGGAAAAGGTCAAGGTATCGTTTTGTTTATCAAAAAGAGCCAATCTTTCGGTTTGTGTTTCGATGTGTGATTCTTGATTTGTGGAGTTTGTGTCATTGTCGATGTGTTTCTGGATGGCACTGTAAGTGTCATTTGTAGCTGCTTGATCTGAGACACAATATGAATGATCCATCAAGGTTATTTGTCTCATATCAGTGCATCGTATGTTCTCTCTGATGCTGATTTCTTCTGTCTGTTCCACTTTAACCACAGGTTTTACCTCCATTGTGTCTTTCTGATGCTTTTCCATATGTCCATTCAGACGCCACGTGCACCTAAAGAGAGTTCTGCAGATACCACACATAAAATTTTTCCTTGGATGGGCATTTTTTAAGTGTACTGCCAGCGACATAACTTGTCCAAACTTTGTTCGACACAGGTGGCAAGACACCTCAGCTGTGTGTGTCTTGAAGTGATCTATCAGTTTATTCAGTAAGGGGATGTTTTCTCCACAAACACAGCACACAGAGCCTTCCTCACTTTTAGGTCCCAGTGGTGCCATGTAGTCATCCTCATCACTGGAGTCTTCTGAGAAACCTTGTAGAGGTGCAGAGATGATGTTGTAATAGCCCTAAAAACAAAGGAAACCATCCTGTGAAAACTGGTCGTTTACACAGTGTACATTTCATAAAAGTAGGGATGTAACGATTCACTCGATTGAGATTTAAGACAAATTATCAAATTAAATCCTGAGTCCTTTTATTATTGCTTTGGTTTTGATTACTTCTATTGTCCTCATTTGTATGTCGCTTTTGATAAAAGTGTCTGCTAAAAAACAAAATGTATATATAATGTAAATGTAAAAAAACATTTACTAAACTAAATTGACATTTTAAAAGAAGGCCCAAATCAAATAAATAATTAATGCAAAAGAAATCACTTCATATAAACAAAAGTCTTTGTCTGTGCTCTTTCCATTTAAAATTAGAGGCAGGCAATCGCTGCATTTTAATCATTAACAAAACTAAGATGCTGCATATTTGGAACATGAACAGTTTTTGATCTAAATTAGATTGTATAATTTCAATCATGATGTAATGCTTTCAATTTAATTTAATATTAATATGTTACCTAGGGATGTAACGATTACCGGTTTGACAATAAATCATGATAAAGTTCCCCACAGTTAGTATTACTGTTTCATATTTTAATAACCATTATAACCATAATAGATTACAGTGATTTGAACAACTGAAGATAAATAAATTCGGTCCAGCATAAAGCCAAATTTTAAGTAACAGTCTCATGTGTGCACAGCACGCAGAGTTGTTTTGTTTTGTGTGAAATCCTTTTTTTTTTTTTACAGTATACAGTATTGTTCAAAATAATAGCAGTACAATGTGACTAACCAGAATAATCAAGGTTTTTAGTATATTTTTTATTGCTATGTGGCAAACAAGTTACCAGTAGGTTCAGTAGATTGTCAGAAAACAAACAAGACCCAGCATTCATGATATGCACGCTCTTAAGGCTGTGCAATTGGGCAATTAGTTGAAAGGGGTGTGTTCAAAAAAATAGCAGTGTCTACCTTTGACTGTACAAACTCAAAACTATTTTGTACAAACATTTTTTTTTTCTGGGATTTAGCAATCCTGTGAATCACTAAACTAATATTTAGTTGTATGACCACAGTTTTTTAAAACTGCTTGACATCTGTGTGGCATGGAGTCAACCAACTTGTGGCACCTCTCAGCTGTTATTCCACTCCATGATTCTTTAACAACATTCCACAATTCATTCACATTTCTTGGTTTTGCTTCAGAAACAGCATTTTTGATATCACCCCACAAGTTCTCAATTGGATTAAGGTCTGGAGATTGGGCTGGCCACTCCACAACATTCATTTTGTTGGTTTAGAACCAAGACTTTGCCCGTTTACTAGTGTGTTTTGGGTCATTGTCTTGTTGAAACAACCATTTCAAGGGCATGTCCTCTTCAGCATAGGGCAACATGACCTCTTCAAGTATTTTAACATATGCAAACTGATCCATGATCCCTGGTATGCGATAAATAGGCCCAACACCATAGTAGGAGAAACATGCCCATATCACGATGCTTGCACCTCCATGCTTCACTGTCTTCACTGTGTACTGTGGCTTGAATTCAGAGTTTGGGGGTCGTATCACAAACTGCCTGTGGCCCTTGGACCCAAAAAGAACAATTTTACTCTCATCAGTCCACAAAATGTTCCTCCATTTCTCTTTAGGCCAGTTGATGTGTTCTTTGGCAAATTGTAACCTCTTCTGCACATGCCTTTTTTTTAACAGAGGGACTTTGCGGGGGATTCTTGAAAATAGATTAGCTTCACACAGACGTCTTCTAACTGTCACAGTACTTACAGGTAACTCCAGACTGTCTTTGATCATCCTGGAGGTGATCATTGGCTGAGCCTTTGCCATTCTGGTTATTCTTCTATCCATTTTGATGGTTGTCTTCCGTTTTCTTCCACGTCTCTCTGGTTTTGCTCTCCATTTTAAGGCATTGGAGATCATTTTAGCTGAACAGCCTATCATTTTTTGCACCTCTTTATAGGTTTTCCCCTCTATAATCAACTTTTTAATCAAAGTACGCTGTTCTTCTGAACAATGTCTTGAACGACCCATTTTCCTCAGCTTTCAAATGCATGTTCAACAAGTGTTGGCTTCATCCTTAAATAGGGGCCACCTGATTCACACCTGTTTCTTCACAAAATTGATGACCTCAGTGATTGAATGCCACACTGCTATTTTTTTGAACACACCCCTTTCAACTAATTCAACTAATTGCCCAATTGCACAGCCTTAAGAGCGTGCATATCATGAATGCTGGGTCTCATTTGTTTTCTGAGAATCTACTGAACCTACTGGTAACTTGTTTGCCACGTAGCAATAAAAAAATATACGAAAAACCTTGATTATTCTGGTTAGTCACATTGTACTGCTATTATTTTGAACAATACTGTATGTTGAAAACATGGCGGAAAAGCTAGGAGGTTTTAAAAGAGTGTTAAGGGAATTATACAAATTAATATATTTTTATGAACTAATTATATGAATGTACCTCTGAAGGTACTGTCTTCAGAAAAGATTTGATGGTGTTTTGTTTTCATCTTTGCTCTATGTAATAGTACTGCTCTTAATCGTAAAGCTGCTTTGACCACAGAGTTTACGGGAAACAGCTGTAATTCAGCTTTTCCATAAGCGCCACCTTCTGTCAGAGAGTTGATTTACAGAGACTTATGTTTACATTCAGCCTGTGCGATGTTTTTCTTTGTCCTGCTGTAAATTTTGACTTGTTCATTAAAAACAAGCATATGTGGTTCTACACATTTAAACTATTCAGCTAAGTTAAGTACCATATTTTTCGGAGTATAACTCGCATCAGTCCAAAAATACGTCATGATGAGGAAAAAAACATATAAGTCGCACTGGACTATAAGTCGCATTTATTTAGAACCAAGAGAAAACATTACCGTCTCCAGCCGCGAGAGGGCGCTCTATGTCTTCAGTGTAGACTACAGGAGAACTGAGCACTATAGAGCGCCCTCTCGCGGCTGGAGACGGTAATGTTTTCTCTTGGTTCATGTCAAATTAATTTTGCTTAAGTCGCACCTGACTATAATTCGCAGGACCAGCCAAACAATGAAAAGAAGTGCGACTTATAGTCTGTAAAATACGGTAGAATTATTTATGGACCAGAAAAAAATGTATAAAATCATTTATTAATCAAATATCATTTTGACCCAACCCTTTTCTTTATTTAAAGACTGAAATGTGAGGTTTACCTTTTTCGCAAAGCTTTGCTTGAACATTTACATTAGATATCTGAACATGCTGTAAGATAAATTGTTGTCGCTCATGTTGTCATTTAAAATCTGGGGTCATTGGTAAGGTTATTGTTTTAGTGAGTATGCAAACTATAGGTTTAGTTTAAAAAAATGATATAAAACTTGGTGAAGTGATTTATGTGTCAGTACTTTTTGAACATTTCCAGCAAATTTGAACAATACCGTGATTATACTGATAGCTGTGATAATTTTGGTGACTATAATCATGATAAGAAATTATCTTACCCTTACATCTCTAATATTAGGGGGGATGGCGCTGACATCTTCATCAGTGTCTGTACTTTCGTCATCCTCCATCAGTCTAATTTCATCCTCTGCAGCCGTCTCACAAGCTGCAGTTTCTCCGAGCCCATCCTCATACTCTACCTTCAGTTTAAAGCTTAGATGCTCTCGCTCTGATTGATTCCAAGGGCATAAGGAAAAGGTCAAGGTATCGTTTTGTTTATCAAAAAGAGCCAATCTTTCGGTTTGTGTTTCGATGTGTGATTCTTGATTTGTGGAGTTTGTATCATTGTCGATGTGTTTCTGGATGGCACTGTAAGTGTCATTTGTAGCTGCTTGATCTGAGACACAATATGAATGATCCATCAAGGTTATTTGTCTCATATCAGTGCATCTTATGTTCTCTCTGATGCTGATTTCTTCTGTCTGTTCCACTTTAACCACAGGTTTTACCTCCATTATGTCTTTCCGATGCTTTTCCATATGTCCATTCAGACGCCACGTGCACCTAAAGAGAGTTCTGCAGATACCACACATAAAATTTTTCCTTGTATGGGCATTTTTTAAGTGTACTGCCAGCGACATAACTTGTCCAAACTTTGTCCAACACAGGTGGCAAGACACCTCAGCTGTGTGTGTCTTGAAGTGATCTATCAGTTTATTCAGTAAGGGGATGTTTTCTCCACAAACACAGCACACAGAGCCTTCCTCACTTCTAGGTCCCAGTGGTGCCATGTAGTCATCCTCATCACTGGAGTCTTCTGAGAAACCTTGTAGAGGTGCAGAGATGATGTTGTAATAGCCCTAAAAACAAAGGAAACAATCCTTGTACATTTCATAAAAGAGAAGAAAACAGGAAAGGGGGTCATGATGTAATACTTTCACTTTAATATAAATGTATATTTATTAGTATTTACATTTTTTTAATGTTTTTGAAAGTTGCTTATCCTTACCTTGAGTGCATTTATCAAAAATACAATACAATACAATAATATAACATCAATAGTATTAAATTGTAATTTAATTTTAAAATGTAATTAATTCCTGTGATAGCAAAGCTGAATTTTCAGCTATTTCCTAGTGAAAATGCTATGCATGTCACTCAGAGTCACCCAGTGGTCATGATCATCTCTCTGGCGCAACAGTCTAAATACTTAGCTTAAGGGCATAATGGCAAAGATATTCCAACAGAAATATTAGAATAGATCACTATAATTGTATAAATAAAACTTTTGACATACCACTAACAAGAAAACCATCTAAAAATGGTTTCAGAACAAGGTGAGTAAATGCCAGGCCTTTTCTGCTTTTTGTGCATGTGCATGACTGAGTTGGTCAGCAGATGTCCACCATGTCATTCAATTGCAATTGAGAAAATCTTCTGCTAGAAAAACACTATTAATACAGCAAGTAACTCCTTAGTACAAATGAGAACGTCAAACCAGAATTTGTGTTTCCCTGCAAGTTCATAGAAAGAGAGGTGTTTTTAAACGTTCTCTCAAGTAGGAGTAATTCCTGCATCACTTACATGCTGTTGAATACCAGAGACTCCACCTTGCTGCAGCTGTACTTTGGCATCAGCAACAAACTCCACCTCCTCAAATGGTAAGATTTCCATTACAACTCTTGAGCAGCTACTTCAGACTGAAACAGTAAGAAAAAACTATAGATAACCAACGCACAAACACACAAAAAGGTGCAACAGTATTGCAGTCTACACCAGTGTACACCTGCATTACCTTATCAATGTCTTTTCCTGAAATATAAAATCAGTTTGAATCTTGTTCCAGAAACTTTAGAGGGTGTGGTCTGTGTTTGTGCAGTTAGAGGTTTTCAGGGGTGGGGGTTTCTGTCAAAGTAAAACAGTGACGTTATGTAAGGCAGATATCACACTCTATTAAATAATAATACAAATATAAACTATACTATGAATAAACAACCTTGACATGTAAAAGGATAAGATAAGAGCTAGTGGCAGACCTTTCAATGTAGCATGTTTCTCACACCTTTAAGATTATGTAAAAGGAGTTGAAATCGAGAGAGACCTCCACATAAACGCGTATACTTGATGATTTCATTAATAATTTTCGCGTTTTGTTGCTGGCTCCTCCCACAAACATGTACGCACGCGCGAGTCCGTCTCCTAAATTCGTCCGACAACAAGTCCATGTATTGCGCGTTCCTTTTTTTTTTTTTTTCATATCCGCTCAAGAGGGTCGTAACTCTGACGTCACGCATCACCGCTTCCGGGTCCAAGCTGGGATACTCATGCTTTTCAGAAACAAAACTCTCTCCTTGGGTTCATTGCATTATCCTGAGCCTGTCAACACACCTATTAATAAGATATGTTTCCTGCAATTTCCCTCCTGCAATCTCATATTGAAAAAGGCTTTTTTATCATTTAAATTGGAAAAATATATGGTCCATACAACATAGATTTTCCCTAAAAAACAAAGTAAAATAAATATATCCCTGAATTGTTTTTTTTTAATGGATTCTAATGCCTGTTTTATAATAAATCAAATAATTCTCAAACTGTAAACCAATTATTTTGGGATTTTTGCATGAGATAAAACATTATTTAAATACAATCTCATCATTTTTTAACCCAAAAGCGCACTGAACTTGTAAAACTCGTACGTTACCCTGTTACCCTGTTTGTAAACAGTCTATGGTCGTAACGTTACCCTGTTTGTAAACAGTCTATGGTCGTAACGTTACCCTGTTTGTAAACAGTCTATGGTCGTAACGTTACCCTGCTTTTATACAGTCTATCGTTACCCTGTTTTTAAACAGTCTATGGTCGTAACGTTACCCTGTTTTTAAACAGTCTATGGTCGTAACGTTACCCTGTTTTTATACAGTCTATCATTACCCTGTTTTTAAACAGTCTATGGTCGTAACGTTACCCTGTTTTTAAACAGTCTATGGTCGTAACGTTACCCTGTTTTTATACAGTCTATCATTACCCTGTTTTTAAACAGTCTATGGTCGTAACGTTACCCTGTTTGTAAACAGTCTATGGTCGTAACGTTACCCTGTTTGTAAACAGTCTATGGTCGTAACGTTACCCTGCTTTTATACAGTCTATCGTTACCCTGTTTTTAAACAGTCTATGGTCGTAACGTTACCCTGTTTGTAAACAGTCTATGGTCGTAACGTTACCCTGTTTTTATACAGTCTATCGTTACCCTGTTTTTAAACAGTCTATGGTCGTAACGTTACCCTGTTTGTAAACAGTCTATGGTCGTAACGTTACCCTGTTTTTATACAGTCTATCGTTACCCTGTTTTTAAACAGTCTATGGTCGTAACGTTACCCTGTTTGTAAACAGTCTATGGTCGTAACGTTACCCTGTTTTTATACAGTCTATCGTTACCCTGTTTTTAAACAGTCTATGGTCGTAGCGTTACCCTGTTTTTAAACAGTCTATGGTCGTAAAGTTACCCTGTTTTTAAACAGTCTATGTTCGTAGCGTTACCCTCTTTTTATACAGTCTATGGTCGTAACGTTACCCTGTTGTTATAGTTTTTTTTATAAAACAACAATGCTTATTTATGCAAGTGTTGTGTCTTCACCTAAAAATAAACTATTTGTTTTCATCAGTTTCAGGCTCAACTGTAAATATCAATAAATGCAAACTGTTTCCATTGAAAGATATCCCTGATGCAGTGACTGAATTGTGTGGTATAGTTAAAACCAACTCTTCTTATTTGGGAATCAAGGCATTTCAGGAATCAACATTTAATTTAGAATATAAGAATTATTTATTTTATCATGATAAGCCTTTAGAGATTTTTATTTCTTAATTTATTTATTATATTAGGGAAATATCACATTCAGAAATGTCGATGTCAAGGAGTACATCTATTTTTTTACAATTTAAATTTGAGCAGTATCTTAAAGTGATTAAAGGTGTAAGTAACTCTAAAGAAAAAAAAAGATTATAGATTGTTGCAAAGCCTTGAATCCTTTTTTTTATTTTTTTTTTATATACAGTCTTTTTGAATATATTGATATTTTTGCTTTCATTGTTAATTTGTATGTGAATTGTTACTAAATAAAGCCTAAAAAAACAGTGCTAAATTACACACAGATTGTGGTGTAATACTATAAAAAGTTCTAATCATAACCTTTATCTCCATACCAAAATCCCAGATAGCCAGACAGGGATTCATCTTTCATAAATATTTGTATCTGTGATGCCAAGACTGTAGTGTGCACTCTTATGTTATTATAATTTTTTTTTCAAGTTTAGCTTAAATGTGTAATATGAACAAATAGTGCTCAAACACGAGATCTAGATGATATTCTCAACTGAAACGAGTGGAGGCTTGGACTCGGAAACAGCGTTCCTTACATTACGACTTAACAAGCGGATAGCTTTCTGTTTACAGGTGTCTTTTGTTAGTCTACACTCTTAAAAATAAAGGTGCTTCATAATTTTCTTCAAATGATGCCACAGAAGAACTAATTTTGGTTCCACAAAGAACTATTCAGTCAAAGGTTCTTTAAAGAACCATGTCTTTCTTACCTATTTATAATCTGAAGAACCTTATTTCGCTACAAAGTCTTTGTAAAACTTGATGCTATGTTGCTGAAACACATTTAATAAACAACATTTTCCTATAGCATACATTTCAGTGTACAGTGAATATTATCTTGTAATTATATCTGATAATAAACAATAATTGATCATGATTTAGCAATTTAAAAAAAAAATAGTATGAACCAAAATTAAATAATGCAATATTGATAAAACTGATTAAACCACCTAGCAAATAAAGATGGGACTGATTACATCTTTTATTGTTTTTAATTTCAACAAAAACATATAAAAATCATGCTGTAATTGCATCTAAGTTCCAAGTTTTTGTTCAAACACATCTGAAAAGCAATGTGCTGTCATTACCGTTTTATTTACATAAGCAAAATATAATATGGAAATCAAAGGCTTCTGCACATTTTACTGTATAAAGGCAATGTTCACATCACTGAATCTTATATTATCTTCTGTAATAACAATGAGGTTAACACATGCCTGGATGGACCCTGGCAGGCACCTGCTAATTTTCATAGAAAAACCAACTCATGCACAACTCCCAAAACACAAAGCACTCCGCTGCTGTGATCCAGAGCTCACAGAAGAATATGGGAACTTAAACCTCAGTCTTCTCTTTGGGATCTGAAATCATCTGAGCAGAGGCCCAGTCCTCTGTAACAAAGAACTCACAGGTATTGTGAGACCATCATGACTATGACAGAAGTCGGCTATATTCAGACAGCGCAGATGATTTCTTAACACCATCCCAAATTCTAGCCGCATAATGAAACCTGTAAAAACAAATGCAGTCATCCATTACCTTAAAACGTACATAGATACATCTTTCAAACTGATGTAAATAGGTACACAAAGTGTCAGGGTGTGCCTTACCAGTTTTTCTCAGTGAGGATTGTGTGTGAGAGCTGACTGCGGGACATAGCCAAGATCTGACTGCGGAATTTAGAAACCAGTGAAGAAAAGCTGGGATGACCTCTGTAACCAGGCAGCAGTGAGAAGAGAGGGGGACCTGAACCTGATTAAAAAGATTAAAAACATATTCAACAGCAGTACTGAACAAACTTTTCTAACATTTGGTTACAGCTCACTTTTTGAACTTGCTCCTTCAAATAATCCTAGTTCTCAAATGTAGTTTAGTGACAACTAGGCCTATTTTCTGACCTGCTCTTGTCAAAGCATCTTCCCCATCATTCTCCATCATAGGTAAGAGGAAAAGATTGACTTCTGTCTCCAAGTAATCTCGATTCAGTCCTGGGAATATGTTACAATCCAGCATGGATAAGGTGCCTACGATAGGAAAACATGTTAAACACCGAATCATGTGGTGTTATGAACATGTCTACTGTCATGCCAAGAGGACTGACCTTTATATTTTAGGTGGGAATGGGCCATAAGCTTGTCAACTGCCATATGCATCTTCTTCAGATTCCGTGGACAGAACTCCTCCCTCCTTGCTTTGTTCTGCAAGAAAACTATGACAACAGAAAGAAAAGACATGCATTAAAGCCTTTGCCTACAGATTCATACATCAGGAACATGAAAGTACAACCCACTTATAGCTCAGTAAATGATTCAGGAATAAAGATCATTAATAGTTTTCTGACCTATGTGAGGATAATACTCCGAGCCATCATCTGCCCCTGAGGAGCCGCTGCTGTCATGACTGGCAGATGGAGTCGAGGGTTTCAGCATCTCAGCAGTCTGCAGAAACCTGCTTACAGACTCAGCTGTTAGTTTTATGCCACACAGAGCATCCAGGTTCCTTTGACCATTACTATATACAGTACAGACCAAAAGTTTGGACATACCTTCTCATTCAAAGAGTTTTCTTTATTTTGATGACTATGAAAATTGTAGAGTCACACTGAAGGCATCAAGGGCTATTTGACCAAGAAGGAGAGTGATGGGGTGCTGTGCCAGATGACCTGGCCTCCACAGTCACCGGACCTGAACCCAATCCAGATGGTTTAGGGGTAAGCTGGACCGCAGACAGAAGGCAAAAGGGACAACAAGTGCAAATTATCTCTCGGGGAACTCCTTCAAGACTGTTGGAAGACCATTTCAGGTGACTACCTCTTGAAGCTCATCAGGAGAATGTCAAGAGTGTGCAAAGCAGTAATCAAAGCAAAAGGTGGCTACTTTGAAGAACCTACAATATGACATATTTTCAGTTGTTTCACACTTTTTTGTTATGTATATAATTCCATATATAATTCAACATGTGTTAATTCATAATTTTGATGCCTTCAGTGTGAATCTACAATTTTCATAGTCATGAAAATAAAGAAAACTCTTTGAATGAGAAGGTGTGTCCAAACTTTTGGTCTGTACTGTATATTGCCTGAGATCATTTATTGTCTATTTATTAACTAAGACAGTTGAAGTATATAGTATAAACACACATTACCATTCAAAACTTTGGGGTCACTAAGACATGTTTTGTGTAATAACTGCATACATATACATATTACATATATACATACACATTATATATGAAAAACGTAAATAGAAGGCTAATTAAAATGCTCAAATCTTATGGCCGTTTGTTTCCCATCATTATTACTGAAACTTACAATGCTGTCATTACCTATATAAGTTGATATCAGTGAACCAGTCCTGAATCACAATCACAACATGGCATACGGTAAAGAGGAAGGCAGTGATCTGCAGAGACTAAACCAAAAATTTGGAAGAAAGGGAGAATTTCAGTTGAATTAAATCTACTAAATATTTTTGGTCAAGTAGAATTATCTGAATATTCTAAAAGTGTGCATGACAAATAAACTATAGAATACGATTTGTAAAAGCCCATGTGACAGTTATTAATATAAATACATGGCATGTAGTAATACATCATATGATCTTATATTTAAATACAACTGTATTTGCAAAATAATAAATAGCACCGAGTGTTTTGCATCATTGCCTTATACTCACCTGCATCTCCACATATGTATGTGGTAGATTGTATTCTGGAGGAAGCTTGCGGTCATTGTTAATGAGATGATCCAAAATAGAGGGGCTTAGAATTGGCTGGAGATTAAAATGACTATTAGAGAACTACATGAACACAGAAAACAGCACTGTCCTGTGTGACCCTACAGTCTGACCTGCGTGTCCAGAAAGATGACCCTCTCCTGAGTGATGTAGAAATCGATTCCACTGCTCTGGTTCCCAGCTCTCTCCTTGATTTCCTGCGTCTGAGCTCTGAACACATACGCCCTGTTTAACCGAGAATCATTGGGTGAAATCCAATAACAATGAGGTGGAAAGGCAAATCATCTGGTGGTAACAAATCAGGATGCTGATGATGGACTAACCTCTGGTCCTCCTCAGGGCTGTTTGCAGACAGGAGAGACATGATTGTGGACTTGCCTGTGCCTTGTAGCCCAATAACCCCAACTACTAACATATCCGTCTGGTCTCGCAGGTACTGATATGTAATAAACACACATTCAGCATACATTCATATGCACATATTTAGAGCAAAAGATACAAAACATTACTTTATTAACAGAAAAAAATATGCCCTCACCTCCATAGCGCTGTCACACCAATTCATTTGGTCATCCACTAGCTTAATGCTGTGCTTCATCTTCTCAGGGGGGAGGAGCTTAGTCTGGCCAATCACAGCTGAAGAATCACATGGTAAAGTATGATGATTGGTTAATCACAGAAAAGCAAATCATGACACAAAACACCCACAATAGCAGTTAAAATGAACTATTCACGCAAAAAAGAAAATTTGCTGAAAATATACTCACCCTTAGGCGATCTTTATCATTATTTCACTTGCTCATCAATTGATCTTCCGCAGTTTATTGGCTCAGACTGAATGAGAGTTCAAACCGCTGATAAAAACATCAAAATAATTTACTCCAATCCATTAATTAAAGACTTCACGTAAAGTGAAAAGCTGCATGTTTGAAAGAAACAAACCCATTTTTTCCATTTTAGAGAAAATCCCCTTCTTACATCCAGATCCACTGACACATTCATTTACTGTTTTGGATTATGGTTTTAAGTTAATGTCATAATGATGGATTTGTTTATTAAACACATGCAGCCTTTCTTTTCACATGACATAGACTGGAGTTGTGACAATTTCTTGTGGATTACTGTGATGTTTTTATTAGCTGTCTGAACTCTCATTCTGACGGCATCCATTCACTGTAGAGGATCCATTGGTAAGAAAGCAATGTAATGCTAAATTTCAACAAATCTTTTCCGATCTTCTCCATCTATATCTTGGTAAGGCCTGAGGGTGACTAAAATCTTTAGCAAATTTTCATTTTTTGATTAAATATTCTGATAAAGCTTAAGTGTGTAAAGAAACGATATGTTAAAGAGCAAGATGTGAGAAAACACTGACGATCCACAGCTCCACCAGATGCAGCTGAGCCCATGCCTCTGTTCTGGATTTGATACACAGGTTGGGTCGGCCGCTGGCCTTCCCTCTCCAGTTTGGCAGTTCCTGCACCTGAGACTGAAGGAGCTACATCAGGAGGGTTCCCAGGCTTCCCGCCTTCATCTCTGGTTTTAATGAGCATGATCGGCTTTTCTGATGGGGCTCCACTTGCTGGCACACTTGGTTTGGACTAAAACCAAATAAAGATAATATTATGTATCAATACTATATAAAACACAATCCAAAGCAAGAATACAAAATTCACGTGAATTGTTGCTTGTGTAGAATAAACATCAATTATACACATACTCGCTCTCCAGGAGGCTTAGCAAGTATAATGGGAGTCTTCTGTAGAAGAGGTCCTGTGGGTTCCTCACTGCCATCCTGAAAACACAAGACAATAATATCACACAACTCAACAGTTCAGTCAGTAAAGCATGGGTTTTCAAACTGGGGTCCAGCGACTCCCACAGGGGTGCAGGACTAGGGGGTCTGTGGAAATGTATGAAAAATTGCAATAAATCAAAGATTTAAATAAATAACATACATAAATTAATAAATACTACAAACTCTGATTAAAATGAATAGTTCTAAATTAATTAAAATAAATAAAAACAGATCAAATAATTAAATAAACATCTTACAGTGTAGTAGAACAAGTTGAGAAAAGAAAAAATGTCACAGAAGCAAATCTGTTAGCAATTATATGTAACAGAAACTCAATTTTATACTTCAGACATCTTTATAGTACACATTTTTTCAATATATAAATTTGGCCTTTCTAAATAAAAATACATACATTAGATTTTAAATTTTTGGATGGGGTTATTCACAGGAGAGTATAATTGGCATCTAGAAAATCTCTGCACGAAAGCATTAAATGTTTAGGTCATCATTGAGAAACCATGTCTTATGATGACGCTTGAAGTTAGGCAGCTCATGTTTTGACACAGAATCTCACCCTGCGCTCACGGGGAACATAGTCTCGATCTCGACTGGGTCCGGAGAGGTTTTGAGCCGCTGGTCCTGGGTCTCGGTCTCTCCGTCGCCGCCGCCTCCTTCCCTGTCCGTAGATCCCGGGCTGACTGTGACCCGACTCCGACATGATGACCGATGCTGGATACCTCTACTGAGGGCTGGACTTATTAAGTTACTCTTATGGCTATTCTTACACTTTAGGGCTCTTTCTTAACGTTCAAAACGATTACTTACCATTCGAATGTTTATTAATACATATTAATGTCTATTAGTTGACTGTATTGGCCTGTCTACAGCCAAATTACTAATGAATGAATGAGTTTTAGTTTAAATAGCAATGTCGACTTACATGATGTAACTATGTAGCAAAATAGTTCATTTATCTTCTTTTTGTAATGTGGTAGTTATTCAACAGATGTCAGCGTGTATCATTTAACAGATAGAGAGAATGTATAATATGGGCTCTGACAGATACCAGACTGTTGTGTGAACGAAACGGTACAAACCCCAAAAGAGGCCGATCAGGAAACGCAATTTCGCTTTTTGGTTCCGATTATTTGGTTCATAAAATCGCATGGCAGTCAAGCCGTATAAAATATATATCTGTATTAAATAACTATAAAATAAATGTTTAACAATATAATTGTATTATTGTATTAGCTGTATTGTATTTGTTCAGTGAGCACCAACATTATGTCGTGGATAGATATCATGTATCTGCTTCAGTTAGTTTCATCGGTTGCTTGTGTATAATAACTTTGTAAAAAAAAATTATAATTTTGTAAGTAGCCTCTTTTGGTCAGTGATTTGATTACATGAACTTTTACCATTCATATGGGTCAATAAAAACAATGAGATTAATAATCATCTGAAATCTGAATAAATAAGCTTTCCATTGATGTATGGTTTGTCATGACAATATTTGGCTGAGATACAACTATTTGAAAACTGGAATCTAAGGGTTCAAAAAATAATTAAATCAAATTTAAAAATAGAACTGTTGAGAAATTCACCTTCAAAGTTGTCCAAATTAAATTCTTAGCAATGCATATTACTAATAAAAAATTAAGTTTTGATATACTTACAGTATGCATTTGAAAATATCTTCATGGAACATGATCTTGGTTTTTTTGTCATAAAAGAAAAATCTATAATTTTGACCCACACAATGTATTTTTGGCTATTGTTACAAACATACCATGCTACTTATGACTGGTTTTGTGGTCCAGGGTCACATATAAATAAATACATATATACGTAAATAAATAAATGTAACAATAGGAAAATAAAGGAATTAATTAACTTTATCCGTATAAATGTTCACTTAATTTTTAATCCTTAAATACTATAAAAATTAAGAATATCTATCTATCTATCTATCTATCTATCTATCTATCATCTATCTATCTATCTATCTATCTATCTATCTATCTATCTATCTATCTATCTATCTATCTATCTATCTATCTATTGTGAAGATAAATAGCTTTAGGTAGTCATATGATACATTAAAAGTCTCAGCATTAGTCACTCAAGTATCATTCTAAGACAAATTTGTTTTTCAAAAGGTCAGCGTCACAGAAAAATGCAAAAATAGGTAAAAACTATACATGTAATGTAAATATGACATTTGCATTGTTATGAAAACGTCTAGGTAGGCTATAGGATAGGACAACTAGCCATTTGTGATAACTGTGGCACAATGTATTTATGAAATGCATAAAAAAAAAATAAAAAAATTAACACACACAAATGTAGGTTCTGTGAAACACAATATTTAATATTTAAAGAAAGTATCATTGTTTTTGTCTATACAGTGAAAGAATTTATGTATGTATGTTGGTACATACTGTATGTATGTACTACACAAACACACACACACACACACACACACACACGCAATTTTATATATATATATATATATATATATACTAGAACATTTTTTATATTTTAAGTAAAAATGTCATTGTGTTAAAATGTTACAAACAAACATTAATTATCATCAACTCAAGCACTTTTATATTTGCACATTAATATTTACTGGGATTAATACGTTTATTGTTAGTTGTTAGTTCATGATACTACATTAACTGATGTTAACAAATTGAACCTTTATCTTTTCCTAAATGTTTTACTCTTCCTCCTTGAGCTCAGACAGAGGACATTGCCTTTTGAGGATTCTGCTTAACAAATGTAGTTGCTGGATGAAGTCAAGCAGTCCTTAATGTTCCTTTCTACAATGCAAAACAGACCTGTAGAAATGCATATATAAGAAGAAGTCCTGCTGAGGAGCTGCTATCCTTCAGTTAGTCCAGCTATGGCGCTGCACATTACTCTGCTTCTCACCACTGCTTTCTTCTCCAAAGGTACAGCACAGGCTTATTTTAGTATCTAAGTATGTTTTGTATTAGTTTTTTTTATTTCCTGTTTTCATTTGAAGTTTTGTTATAGTTTTAATCATTTTTTTGTATCTTTTTGACATTTTTATTTTTAAAAATGGCTAATTATATTATATTATAATATATTATATCATATTATATTATCATTCACTTTTATTACCCTTTTTGTTTTATTTTATTACATCAAGACAAAGTAATTGATAATGTGAAATGTGGCTTTGGCAATTAGCCGATATATATATATATATATATATATATATATATATATATATATATATATTGTGACGAGTCAGCTGCCTCCTCCCTGATTGTCACCGGCACCCCGTCCTAAATCGCCGCCCTTCACCAGGCTCCCGACTGGAGTGGGTGTGTGAGAGGAGGGGCGCTGGACGAGTCAGGGCTGGCGGCGTGTGATGGGGCACACCTGAAGGAAGTGGAGCCTCATTACCGCCGCTGTTTAAAAGCCCAACGCGCCTCTCCTCAGGAGACCGGTCTCTTCCCCGTGCATGCACACTGGTGTCCTCGTGGGTCCAGGAAGGGTGCGTTGAGGGACTCCCGCGCCACCAAAACGTGAGCTGCCGGACCCGCGATCCGGATGGGAGCCGCACCCGTATACACGGCCGACGGGCCAGGATGCCGGGCCGTCCATCCCCTACCAGCGCCGCGGCCAACGAGAGAGACGCGGCCGCTAGAGGAAGCCGCCGCCCCTCGCGCCCCGGACCAAGGAGGGGAGCGCGTGCGGCCGCCGGACTCCGCCCCTTGCCTGGACCCTTCCTTGATGAACACTGCCCGACCTACACAAATCCCGCAGCACGACGAGGACACCAGATTCCCTGTTATTTTGGACACTTTCCCCCTTTTGGCCACTTTTATTCCCTTTGTTTTATGATTTCTGTTAATAAAAGCCTCTCCGAGGCCTGACGCCACGCCCACTGTGTCTGTCTTGTGCTCCTCCCGTGACACTGGTGGAGAATGCGGGCAGGCGGAGCCTAGACAGCGCAGTGGGGAAACGTCTGGTGACGTCACTCCCTCTCGCTTGCAAACGTTCGTGAGAACCCAGACTGGGACGGAGGAAAACTGGGGACAGCCTCCCAGCCACACAAGGGGTAAGTGACTTTTCCATTGTCATTTTACCCTGTGGTTGGTTGAGGCTGTCACTAAAACCCGGTTTCTCTGTCCCTGTTCTGGTGCGCTGCGAGGGGGAGGACCGCCCGGAGAGGAAGCCCCGCCCACTCCGACCGTTTGGAGCCTGGTTGAGGATGGTAGCACTCCCGTGTGGGTGGCGCCCTGGGGACGGGGATGTCGCTTGGGAGGGGGAATGTGACGAGTCAGCTGCCTCCTCCCTGATTGTCACCGGCACCCCGTCCTAAATCGCCGCCCTTCACCAGGCTCCCGACTGGAGTGGGTGTGTGAGAGGAGGGGCGCTGGACGAGTCAGGGCTGGCGGCGTGTGATGGGGCACACCTGAAGGAAGTGGAGCCTCATTACCGCCGCTGTTTAAAAGCCCAACGCGCCTCTCCTCAGGAGACCGGTCTCTTCCCCGTGCATGCACACTGGTGTCCTCGTGGGTCCAGGAAGGGTGCGTTGAGGGACTCCCGCGCCACCAAAACGTGAGCTGCCGGACCCGCGATCCGGATGGGAGCCGCACCCGTATACACGGCCGACGGGCCAGGATGCCGGGCCGTCCATCCCCTACCAGCGCCGCGGCCAACGAGAGAGACGCGGCCGCTAGAGGAAGCCGCCGCCCCTCGCGCCCCGGACCAAGGAGGGGAGCGCGTGCGGCCGCCGGACTCCGCCCCTTGCCTGGACCCTTCCTTGATGAACACTGCCCGACCTACACAAATCCCGCAGCACGACGAGGACACCAGATTCCCTGTTATTTTGGACACTTTCCCCCTTTTGGCCACTTTTATTCCCTTTGTTTTATGATTTCTGTTAATAAAAGCCTCTCCGAGGCCTGACGCCACGCCCACTGTGTCTGTCTTGTGCTCCTCCCGTGACAATATATATATATATATATATATATATATATATATATATATATATATATATATATATATATATATATATATATATATATATATATATATATATATATATTATATTCTATTTCAGTAGTTTTAGGTTTAAAGTAAAAACCAAAAAAATGGTCATGGTTTTAGTTTTCGCTATCGATATAGAGTTTTTATTTTAAATGTTTATACTGTTTGTTTCCAAATGTTAAAATCAGATATGAGATACAAACTGGTTTCCTGTTTAAGATTGGTGCTTCCTTTGCTAACAAATCATGCTGACACCAAAGTACTGATCAATGCATTATTTACCTTATTTTTCAGCACTGTCACTGAACTGTTATGGATGTATACCAGATTCTACTGGAACATGCAAATCAAATGTGGTAATAACATGTCCATCCCGTTGTGGCTCCATAACCACAACCGTATACGTAGGTAAGAAATAAGATGATCATGAAAAATTAGTAAATCATGTTTGGGTTTTATAACTGAAGTTTTTTTTATTTTGGTCTTTGCAGATGGCAAAACAATGGTAAGCAGCGCTGCAAAGACTTGCACAGATCCTGTTTCATGTGTTACTGGGAGCATGAATTCTGGAAAAAGCAAAGTGACCCTCAACTCCCAGTGCTGTAATGCAGATTACTGCAACTATGTAAATGCACCAGGTACTTAGATAAAAAAAATTCAGTTTGAGCTCTTGAAATTTCATAGTTAGAATCTTATTTTATGTCATGTCTGCATATAACCTGTACAGATTTGCCAGTAAAGCCTCTAAATGGGAAGAAATGTTTCACCTGCAATGGCACTGCAGACTGCACAAGTACAATGGCTTGTGAGGGTGATGAGACTCAGTGCTTTATTACAACAGGTGAACCTTTTATTACTATTATTAAATAACCCATATTTCTATTGAAATCTATACATAGACAGGATGGCAGTAATGAGTTTTTATTTAGGGCTTTAAAGGTCACACCAGCTCTTCTTCTTTTGTCTCTCAGTTGATGTTAATGGAAAGAAGGTGACCACGAAAGGCTGTTCAAGCACGCTGTTCTGTGGGAACGGGACACTGGCCCTGGGATTACCTGTACAGTCATATGGCTTTGGTGCTTACAGGAAATGTTGTGAAGGAAACCTGTGTAATGGCGCTCAGAGCTTAAGAGTTTATTTCCTAATGCTGGTACCACTTCTCTCTCTATTTGTCTTTTTATTTTAGAGTTTTGCTTTTAAAAAGCACTTCTCTCAAATGTTGTTCTGGTATAAAGATCAGGCCTCTTTCCACAGTTTTATCATTTAATTCTAAAGCTAAGCAATGACAGCTAGGTCTATGCATTTTTTACATTTGTTTTAAGTGTGGGGCCAATGTACATGTTTTTGGAAGTTGGTTGAATAAGCCTCAGGTGATCCACATCAAAATAAAAATAAATAAATAAAATCCATCTCATTGGCCCATTGGACGCGTTTCCACAGGTTATAACATCATAAGATTCTTGTTTTAAAAAAAAGAAAAGTATATTTATGAGACTATACTTTGTGTTATATCTATTTAAGCAAATGGAAGACTCTAGAATCGTTGAGCCCGGGATTGATTGAGGAGATGGCACCTCTTAGTGGTGGTGAAGGGGACTGTAGTGGATGTGGAACACTTAGAATGATGCTTTTTTGGTAGTTTCTTGTAGTTCTTTCAGCGTAGTGATTACGATTTGTGTAACCACAGTTTCAAGACATCTAGGTTTAAATATGATTATATACAATTATCTTTAAATGGGACATATAATAATAAAAAAAAAAATCCTTCAATATTTGAAAATCAAACAGTACTGTTTTAAAAAGGATTCTGAAAATAAATGTGACCATTTCCATAAGACAATATGACATTAAAAAGGTAAGGGGAAAAAACGGTGTCCTAACAAACTGTCAAAAACATCAGTGGAGAGACTGAAGAAGCTCATGGATTTGGTCGACATATAATCAAATAAAGAAGTAAAGTCTGCACACTTTTTGTGTTATTTGGTTGACATTATAGTCATATTAACTTCTATGATTGAGGCATTATTTGATAAAAAAAATGTTTTGAGAAAAGTAATACAAATGATAAAAATATTTCTTATTTTTAACAGTTTTGATGTAATCTTTTTTATTAAAATGTAAAAATAAATAAGTAAATACAGATGTACATATGACATTAAACTGACATGAGTTTGTTTGTTTAAATTAATTACTATAACAGAAGTAACAGAGCTTAGATAAAGGGGTAACTTGTTGCACTTAATTTAAAATATTCATAAAGTATTTACAAAATATTTGAGACAAATAGTAATCCTTAATTAGAAAGAATTGTGATTGTGATAATTAAACCCTTCCTGCTTTTTGTTTCAAAATAAATGTAACATATACAATAAGCAGTCTCTTTGTTTACACTACACTATACACCAACATTTTGTTCCTTGTCATTTATAAAACCTAATAAATTAACCTTAGCTTCAGTTCGAGCAGTTTCCAGTTTCATATAAGGAACTTCAGCTGGAACAAGGATGACACGCTGGCAACACTTTTTTTTTTGAGGGTCAGTATCAGTTTCATCATATGTTTTATGTTTCTTCAGAAAGGGGGATGTAGTCTCGTGTCTCTCTCTTCTCATCTCAGTCTGAACTCAGATCAAAATGGCACAGCCTCTGCTCTTTATTCTCATCAGTACACTTTTCTATAAAGGTAATTGTTTACGCATTTGTTAATGTTAAGTATGCTTGATAACATTTTGTAGGTTTTTATTATAGTGCATTGTGTAACTAGGAGAAATGTGTTAAAACCGATATTCAGTAGATTAAAATAAGGTTAACTGAACTGAATCTTTGTAAGCATTAATCTTGTATTTCTTTAGTGTCCTAGATTTACTTTGCATTGAATCATACTCATAATTTATATTCTTTGGCAAGACTTTTCTGAAAGGGTTAACGGTTACTTATTTATTTAAATGTGTTGCACTAATTTCAGTAAATTCCCTAACCTGCTATCAGTGCATACCTGAGACCTCTGTTAAATGCACTGAAACTAAAGTGGAGTGTCCTGTTGGTCAGTGTGGGACTATGAAAACCACATCTTATATGGGTGAGTTTTGGGCAGATTGATTATTTGAGCTGAAACGGTAGTTTTAAAAATGAGGCTGATGTAAGTTTCTGCTGTAGGAAACAACACATTGGCTGACATGATCATGAAGAACTGCTCTCAAACCAATCAATGCGTGACTGCATCCGCAAACTTTGGAATTACAAAAATAGTCATTAACAATCAGTGCTGCAACACTAACCTGTGCAATACACAGACTGAACCCGGTAAGTCCAACACAGGACCAAGAATATTATCATGTGACAATAAAATGTATTTACAGCAGACGTGACTTCCAGTTTTGTAACTTTAACTTTGCATATATTTCATAGAATCCCCCAAGATGATCCCGAATGGAATGCACTGCCACACTTGCAGTGGAGAAGATTGTGCTTCAGCTTTACCTTGTGTAGATGCGCAAGATCACTGTATCAAGGCAACAGGTAAGATAAGACAAAAGTCTAACATTTATAATATGTACAAACAACACATAATCAACAGAAAGGTTAATGGTTAATCCAATTAGATTATGAATATTCATTATTAATTAGTTTTGTTTATTAACCTTTTTTGTTTTCTAAAAAAAGGGCCTAAAATGTACACACGTGCTTACAAAAGAAACATCACGCAATGTAAATGTTACCACAGAATAAGAAAATATAAAAAGGGTCCATTTTGACAAAAATGTCAACTAGAACCTTATAATTCCAAGGCGATTATTAGTAATAATATTTAGTTTTTACTATATTTTTGATCAAATAAATGCTGACGAGAATATATGTAATCTTTAAAACCCCACACTTTTGAATGGTGTACACTCAACCTCATCAAACAACTCTGATAAGTTTAACAAAAAATTGTATTTGTTAAATATGAGATATAATATGAGCTGAAGGGTATTTCTGACATCAACATGTCACAGGATTCGAGTTCTCAGCACTGCAGGCGATGAAACCGTCTCATTTTTCAAAGTCTCACTGCCCCAAATGAGATTCTTTTGTGTTAACGTTGCCTCAAAGGTTTTTTTAACAACATATTTTCCCTTTCTTCATCATTTTCAACAGTCTTTAGTGATGGACAGATGATGACGATGAAAGGATGTGCGACCAGAAGTTTTTGTAACGGTGACTTGTCCACAAAGATCGGCCAGTCCAGCATATCGGCGGACCAGAGCTGCTGTGAAGGTCATCTGTGTAACAGGGCTCCAGCAGTCAGTCCGAGGCCGAGCCGCTTCTTTCAGCTGGGGATTCTGATGTACATTCTACTGACCGCATTTTGAGCTTTCAAATGTCATGATTCTCTGAGGTTTACATTTGACAAGAAATTCAAATAATAATAATAAAATCCAGCCAACATTCTTGCATGCTGGTTATATCGGTAAAATAATCATTTAAATATATATATATATTGTTAATGCCTGATTCTAGGATGTATTGAGTACTTAAGTTGTCCATTTTGTATATAGGCCTACTGAAATTTTCACTTAGGTATTTTTGCTTCTCTTTTGTAATATTCAAAGATCAAAGATTTGCAAAGAATGGGCAGTAAACGTCTTACTCTTCTGATAATTTTAATCTAACATATCTTTGGTCTAGACAAACCATTCCTGATAGACTGGTGTGTAATAGTATACAGATGTTTACGGATTATATTTTCCTTTCAAGAGGGTGTAGATTTAGGTTTCTACATGAAATGTAGTTTCAATACACTAATATTCTGTTGCACAAATCATTTTGCCTTGAGCCTCTGAATTGTTACGGACAAAGGAGATGAAATCTGATGATCTAAAAGCATTTCTTTGTGTTACACTTCTCTTTGGGACTTTTGCAGACAGTAAAATCTCTCTCTCTCTCTCTCTCTATATATATTATATACCTATATCTATCAAAAGTTTGGGGTCAGTGAGACTTATTTCTTTAATGCATTTGTTTGATTAAAAATACAGTAATATAGTGCAAAATAAAATTAATATGTTCATGATAGACAACATTTGTATTTACTACAAATAAAACCTTTTGTAACATTATAAATATCTTTAATATCACTTTTTATCAATTAAATTCATAAAACGTACAATTAATTTCATTAATTTATTGTGCCGAAAAAAAAAAAAAAGAAAAAAAAACTTTTGAAGTGCAGCATTCGTTACATTTTTCCCTGATGACTGTGATGACTATTTAAATCTGATTTCCATATCCTAATATGGTCAGACACATCACATTTGAACTAAAATAAATAAAAACAATAATAATAAAAAAACACCACATTTTAAAATCATTGTGTTAAATTATTTTTTTAATCCACTTACATGAAATTACATATTTTCCCTCCAAATAACATTTATGCTTGGGTGTTCTGTATGAAAATTCCAGAGACATGACAAAGCTAGCCGGCCCCACAGTACTCCCTTACCTCCCCATATTAACTACTTCATAGCCACATGCATATTAGGCAAGTATCAAAAGAAATTAATGGAAAAGGACAAAAAACTAAACAAAACAAAAAAAAACATTTCCTGGAGAACTAAATCACACTAGTATTTCCTACTGCTCTGCTTGTACAGTCATACAGTAACAGTATCAAGCAATATGTGCTCTTTGTTCTTAGGGTCCTCTATACCTCGTAATGAACAGGGAATAAGTAAATGCCATTTGCAGGGCACCAAATGCCTGGAATAAGAAACTTGAATGTGACATACAATGGAATGTAACTTCTTTTTTGCCCATCGTTTTGCAGGATGTGCGAGCGAGCAGTTCACTGTGTGATGTGTGACGCTGCCATTGCTTCTTACCTAGCTAAAGACTAGCACTGCTATCCTCACCTCTACTCGAAGACGAGGGCTGTTCATAATGCAGATGCTTAAATTGCAGGTGTACATAATGACCATGACGAATGAGTCCTCGACAGAGATTTACATACAGTATATGAATAACAAAAGGGTTTTACTTGCAACTTTGCATGAGCTGAGAACTTGCCTCACCCGCATTTCTTCCACACTAATGCAACAACCTAGAGCTCCCCACGGAGAAAACAAGGTTAACAGCAGACAAACTTCATCCCCTCCCGGTCCCCCACCCTGGACGTATATTGCAACATCCACCCGCCCCCCTATTTAACCCCTCCCACCCACCTCCCGTTACACAAATCCTTAGAAAAACCCCCACAATGACAGGGAAGGAAGAAAGCAAGGAAAGCGCGAGAGTAAAAGAACTAAAAGAGACAGAAGTTGATGATGAGGTGGTCTCAGTGTTGATGGCGAGCTGGAACGATGGCAGGTGAATAACAGGGGAAGGACGGACAGAGCCAGACTCAGTTTTCTCGGCCCTCCTCGGTCTCCTCGCCGTCACCCTGGTTATCTGAAGTCCACAGCTGTGAAACGGAGGAAAGGACACTAGTTAGTCATGAACACCGACACCTGCTCCTAGTTAGTCATTAACTGAGCAAGCTACTAAAAAAAAGAATGAATGAATGAATGCTAAGACACTCTTTGAAACTAGAGCAAAAAATTGTGAAAAACTATTTGAATTTTGCTAATAAATAAGACTGATTGAATGACTATCTGCTGTAAACATGCATAATATGTTAGAGTATATGCGTCAAAAAATGATTTTGTACTGCTCCTTAAAAGAAAGAATATTTAAGATTACGACAATATTATTTTTTGGAAACAAACCAAAAACCAGTTAACAGATATTTACATTATCAAGGCAGATGAGTAAACCATGAAATAAATGTTACAAAAATGTATAATTTATTAAATTTTTATTCAACTTATACTCCTGGTATCAATCCTGCTGACCAGCTACCTTATTTTTCGGGCTATAAGTCGCACTTTTTTTTCATAGTTTGGCTGGTCATGCGACTTATAGTCAGGTGCGACTTATTAAAATTAATTTGACATGAACCAAGAGAAAAAAAATAACATCTAGAGCCGCGAGAGGACGCTCTATGCTGCCAGAGATGCCCTCTCGAGGCTGTAGACGGTATTTTTTTTTCTTGGTTCTAAATAAATGCGAAGTCCAGTGCGACTTATGTGTTTTATTTTTTCTCCCTCGTCATGCAGTATTTTTGGAGTGATGCGACTTATACTCAGGTGCGACTTATAGTCCGAAAAATACGGTACAAAAAACATCTTATCTCTGTACTAAATCATGTTTTGCTTGGGGATCAAATAGTTATTTCACTCACTGAAATGCAAATCAACTTATAAACTTTATATAATGTGTTTTTTCTGGATTTTTGGTTGGTATTTGGTGTACATCTGTTAAAATAACCTACCATTAAAAATTACAGACCCTTCATTTCTTTGTAATTGGGCAAACTTACTAAATCAGCAGGGGACCAAATAAATATTTTCCCCACTGTACTATTTTTTTATATCCTACAGTCATAACGTTATACATTAGCTATAACAACATTGTTGGAATCAGAACGATTTATTCCAGCCGGTGAATGATAAAACACTGACAACCAATAAGAATTCACCTGACTTTAGAGAGCCAGAGGATTTAAAACGGCAGATTATTTAACTCCAGCACGTTTACAATAAACTGAACGTGTGAGGATACTAATAGCATTTTTAAATCTATCAGTGACCTATAGCCCACAAAAATGAATTTAGTAACGGAGTAAATTGTCTTAATTTAACCTGCTACTACAGAGAAACTCACTGTCAAATTGTCCCGCAGCAGCTGCATGATCAATGTGCTGTCTTTGTAGGATTCTTCATTCAGTGAATCAAGCTCTGCAATGGCCTCATCAAAAGCCTGGAAGAAAAAGATCAACCAAGAACAAGATGAGTGTTCAGTTATGGGCATTTGATGATGATATTTCGAATTGACAATATAACTGTGGGTAACACTCTTAATATTGTTTATTAGCCTGTGTGTGTGTGGGTGGGTGTTAACCGTACCATTTTGGCAAGCTTACAGGCCTGGTCGGGCGAATTGAGAATCTCGTAATAAAATACGGAGAAATTGAGCGCCAGGCCCAGACGAATGGGGTGCGTGGGCTGCATCTCTGCCTTACTGATTTCAAAGGCATCCTTGTAGGCCTCCTGTGAATTGCCAATGATAGCTGGAGATACAAAGAGAAAACTGTGTGAATGTAGCAGCATATTTTCAAGATATGATAAACAAACAACATTTATATAATAAGCTTAAATAATAAAGCGTGTAACTGTTTATGTCTAAAATGACACTGATTTTAACAACCTTGGTACTGAATTGTTTATAAAAGCAATATCATACTCGCCCCTAATGTGTTGAATATTTAAACCTGAGTGCAACTTGTGTGATTTTGCTTTATTCTTTTCCTTCAACTTTGAAAGCAAAATTAAATGAGGAATAAGCAATGAAAAGAGAAAGTTTTCAGCTGACATGAACAAACCCTTTTTGCTGTGAACAAGTGAGATGACTTTTTCCACTAGGGGGCGTTAAAGCACAACCTTTCCAGTTAGGACAGTTCAGTTAGAAAGTGTTAAAAAGCTTAGCACTAGGCATTTTTAATATTACAGTAAATTTAGATTTATTGTTAAGGAAATTAAGAGAAGAAAACATTGTCAGAATCGACCTATTCTGATCAATCAACAAAAGACAGTTTAAGAGGATGAAACTTGATTTACAATTGACTATATATTACCTATTTAAATCATCACAAAATATTTTTATTTTTCCATTTTTAATAGCACTGCGCTCCTGATAACTGCAATTACCCATTGCTAAATATTTTTAGCTTAACACATTTTTAGATCCATTTCCTGTGTAGAAGGAAGTCTCTGCTCTGCTTTAGATGCGTCACCTATGACTTGACAGACATCAAGAGCCACAACTGTTTCATCAAGAGGCCACTTCTGCTGCTAGTAGACACAAATCTCTTAATAAACCTCAAGATTTTCAGAATGTGTTGCTAACAACTTAGCACTAGGTAAAAGATTTCACACTGTTAGAATGATGAAGGGTCTTTCAGTCAAGAGTACAGCGAGTACTAAGGATCTGATAGCTTCAGTGAAAGACATCCGAATCAATATAAAAAGGGAATTAGATTCCATTTCCTCCTTAACAAGACGGAACAGGAATCCGACAAGCTGTGAAGCAGCTCTGGAGATCCACCCACACGCAGGCTCTCATTCATTCAGTAAGGTGGGTGGACTCACATGTCTGCACCTGTTCAAATGAAGGAAGGAAATCTAATTGCTAACCGTTTCCCCTGTAGACCTAAAGACCCTCCTTTTATTATTTTCTCTCTCTCTCTTTCCCATAACCCCGAGAGCCGGTCAACCTCCTGGCACAGGAAGGCTGCCGCACGATTCTTCCTGTTATGCACACAGCGGCCCTGTTCCTTTCTGACTCTACCAAGACAGACAATGGAGAGCAAACCATTTCAAGGTTTATATAGTATCTGCTTTAAATAGAATCAGCCTGTGAACAGTGTCTGGTAATTACCTACACCTACAAAAATAAAACATATGAAATATTTGAGGTCTGAAAGTTTATATATGTATAAATATATATTAAGTCATATGCTTACCATGGGTGCATTTATTTTAGCAAAAATACATAATTTTATATTGTGAAATACTGCTAAAATTTAAAATGGACCAAATTAATATATCATAAAAATGACTTAATATAATTTAAACGTAATTTATTCCTGTGATGGCAAAGCAATTACTCCATTCTTCAGTCTAACAATACTTCAGAAATCATTCTAATATGCTGATTTAAAGCTTAAACACAATTGTTCTTATCGAAGAAAAAATACAATTGTGTTGCTTATTATGGCTTATTTAACCGTGAAACTTTTTTTTCTGGATTCTTGAAAGAATGTGAAGTTTAAAAGAACAGCATTTATTTGTTGTAACAAAGTAAGCGATTTTTCTGTCACTTTTGAACAAGTTAATTACTCTTTGCTGAATAAAAGTATTCATTACTTTTCAAAAACATGGTACCATTTACTATTGAGTTTTTCACTGAGGGAGGCAAAATTTATGAATGGGCCACAGCTGATCACCACCCCCCCAAAAACAGATCCTCTTTAGACATTTCCACCCCCTTACTTCCTCTCAAAGTTGGCTACATGTCAACATTTTGCGGAAACGTTACATTTTTAGCAGAAGTTAGAATGCTCACAGGCAGGTGGTGGAGAACAGTCACTACCGCAGCTTTAAGAGTCACGCAGCGTTGTTCAAATGCCTACACCATTAACAAACTATCACAATCTGACACTGTTAACAGGATTTAATGATATAAGGAGCTTCAAGGGGTGCTAGACTTCCATCTCAATCCTTCTAGTAATTTAAATTTATGTAATTCAACTCAGAACTTATAAAGTTTAATTGAACATACAGAATATACTAATTTACCCTGAAGTCAATGAAGTCCAGAACAAACAATTCTGGACCACATTAACTTTCAATTTAAGGACCAAAAATAAGAATAAAGTCATTCAGGTTTTGATTGAACAACCTGAGGGTGAATACATTTTTGGATGAACTTTCCCTTTAATATTAAGGATCGATTTAAAAGAATGTCTTACAGCTTTTCTCCTCTCCCACAGCCACCTCCGCCAAGTAGCGATAGTAATCGCCTTTCATTTTCAAATAGAAGACTTTACTTTCAGCGGGGGTCGCCTTTGGGATGAGGTACTTGTCCAGAAGAACCTGCGACACAGACAAAAGAGAAAATCCATATTAGTGGTCTGTCAAACGGTTTCATGTCCTGGTTCAGTGTGGTAGTAGGAAAGGGGGAAGTAGTCCGGAGTAGAACAAGAGTCACCCGTAGTAAACAGATAGAGATAAAGATAAGATAAGAGCTCTGCAAAACTCGTTTGACGACATGTTACAAAAAGAGGCCCAGGTGAAACCATGAAACCTCTCGAGCAAAATGTGTCAGGCACCAGGATGCCATTTACAGTAAAAGACTCTTCACTTAGTCCCAACAAAGTGGTTTCTAGAATTTCAGCATTCTGGCCATTTTCAGACAACAACCTTGGATTGCCCTTTAGGGCTGACAGAGGCCTGACAGCAGTTTCACAGATGCTTCTAAGACTTTCTGTTGCAGGGAGGGAGGAAGGGGAGGATGGGAAAATTGACTATGCTGTGTGAGCTGGAGCTCGTGGAACTAGGTCATTGAGCTTGCTGGACTTTTTCATAACTCGACTGGCCTGATTGTAGCCACCCTGAATAGAACCATAGGCTCGTCGTTGCAACACAAGCATCCTTAAACTCTCCAATGATGGAGGGAGTCTTAAGGCCCGTTCACACCAAGCACGATAACTATAAAGATAACGATATAGTTCTAAATCTTGTTCTCAATAATAAAGAATAGCACAGTCCACACTACAACTATAACGGCATAGAGAAACGGTATCAATGGAATCATTTTCAGAACGATTTTTTTCCAGCTGATGAACGATACAAACATTGACATCCAATCAGAATTCACCCTGCTATAACGAGCTTGAGGATTTAAAGCGCCAGACGCACGTGCGCTCAGAATAAACAGATGATATCGTTCGCTGGTGTGGACGCTAATATCATTATCTTTGTAGTTATCGTTCTTGGTGTGAACGGGGCTTTACTGGAGCAAACAGATTCTGTCAAGGACACTCTAATAAATACAGAGCATCTATTCTCATCTCATAAGTCTGTGAGCTTGATTACATCAAAGGTCAAAAATCACAGTACTTTATAGGCGCAAAATATGGAGGGATTTCCATAATCAGAGGAATCATTTAGGCATTCAAATTCAAATTAGACATTTAACCTTGTTAAGTCACATGTTACTGATGAACCAATGACTTACTTGTGCTTTGGATGGTGGGGAGCAATGCATGGAATCAGAACACAATTCCTTAATGCAGCTCTAAGCTGAAAGACACAATTCTGGGTTTGCATAACCATCTGCTTCCCCATCGTCTTTATCAAGTCGAGACATGTGGATGGAAGATCACAGCAGCTTGTGTCAGGTGAGCGGTTTTATCTTTTCACTTGATGCGTATATTGTGATAATAAAGTGTGGCTTGCCAACTGTCACTCAACACCTCATCCGTATTTAATGACAGTATAAAGCTACGTTCACATTACCAAATTCCACTGTCTATTGTCATTAGTGTAGTGATGTATGAAGCTCAGGTCAAACAGAAGTCACATTCAAATCAAGAGTTGTCTGCATCTGTGTGACCGTTGTGAAATCTGTGTGAGCAAATCTTTCATCCTCATGCAAAATTCCCATTTGTTTGGATTGCTATTGAAAGGACTGAAGTTTGCCAGATTTAAAAAAACAAAAACCACTGAGCTATAGTAAACATGACCACACCATGACCATGTCAGACACAAGCAAGTAGTTTCTTAATATACTATGTAAAGAATTGCAAAAGAACAGCAGTTTCTGAAAGTAAACATTCATAATTTAAACATTTCAGCCATCATTACATTTGCCCATCCAACAGTAACCTCTCTGAAATTGTTAAGATGTTTTCTGGATCTGTGTCCTGAACAGGCATGACACAAAGTGACAAGAGATGCTTCATTTGTCCTGTCACTTTATTTCTATTAAACCAAAACCCCTTCTTCACATATATTAAAGATGGAAAAGAAAGAACTGAATGTGTATATATTAGGGATGACTTCAAGTCCACACAATACGATAATTATACATTTAAATTAAAAAAGATTAACATTTTGTACATTTTAAAGTTAACATTTTCTATCTAACAGACTTTGAGAGTTCGAAATTAAGCACTCCAATCCATGTTGCTAAGAAAAAAAAGGCAGTGAATTGACTTGTACCTGAATTTTAAAGGGGTCTCAACCCTCTTTTTAGTTGTTATGTGCTGTATCAGTCTAAATTACATTCACATTGGTGCTTTAGAAGCCAAACAGATAAGAATATAATAATATTATGTAACAAATTCTTAGAGAAATGATGCTAAAGAAAAACTGACTGAAGTAAACTGGCATGTTTTTTTACATTATTATTTTGAAAACAGATTTTCTTTTCTAATTGGCTGTGATTTTGTTGCATTGCACAACATTTTTGCTTTCTGCATAGAGAAAAAAAAAACACTTGCCACTGAAATCTTGTCCTATCATGCCTGGGACGGGTAGGATGTAGTGTTAAGGTTTTAAAGTACTAAATTAACATTAAGTTACATAATATGTAGGAACTCAAATGACATCATAGTCTCCTTTCATTCTCCTAAATGCAGAAGCGGTGAAAGTAAAAAGTCCCTTTGCCTGTAACGTGGAAAGCTACAGGACAGTGGCCCAAAAAACAGGAGCTCAGCTGCTGTAATTATGGGATTAGAGGTGACTCAACCTGTGCGGTGACAGCTCTATAGCCTTCAGCCACTTTCATGCTATGTGCACACGCTCAATTTATCCCCTCCCTTCAAACACATCAGGAACCCTGGCCAAAATACTTATTCTACTTTGGTTTGAGCTCATCATTGCCAGGACCTGATGCAGAAGAAAATAAGAAAATAAATACTGTCCTAATGAAAAGCCGTGCTCCTCTACGAGCACAAGCTGCAGTTAAGTGTTGTACTGTGCCCATGTTTGCTCCACAGCCACACTGTGTCATGCTCTCTGGAGGGCTCTTCACTTCCCACACCTCATTACATACACAGCTCTTCTCTCCCACCCAAGCTGCTGTTAAAAGCTAATTAGCAGCCTCTCTCACTTACTCAGACATTGGCCGAAGCCTCAGAGTGAGTATGTTTCCCAGGGGACTTCACTGATGGCTTACGGAGTTGAAGAAGAAACTCATGTCTTAAAACTCATCTTAAAACTCATGTCTTCTGTAACGTTCAAGGACTTGGTGATACTAGCACAACTTAAGTGTTTTTTCACTTGTCGAACTCACCAGTCTATTGGCACAACTGCAAAAAAAAAAGGTGAGTTTAAAACAACATAAACAGATGAGTTACTCTTATTTTACGCACCCATTTTTTTGACACTTTTGTTTTATTTTATACTAAGCTGTTTTTTTTTTTTTTTACAATATTTTTTTACAGAAGTAAAGTGAATTGCCAACAATGATTCACAATGAATTGAACTGTATAGACACATTTCACCCTAAATTCCAATATCTCTGCTTTTTTGTGAACCCACTTTCTGTGTGTGACCTCCAGTTCAAATTATACTGGTTTACAGACATTAGACCAGATGGAGCCTGTATCAAGCAAAAGCTCTAGCTTTTTTGAATCTCTAATTCTTCCCAAATGACAAGGATACATTTTACAGTCTGCACGATGTAAGGCAAGTGTTTAAGAACCTCATTACATAAAGTCTATTCAATGTGAATTCCATGCTCTGCAGAATCTATATAAAACTATCATTTCTGTAGGCTGAAACAGAAGTTAAATAGACCCTGACCCCTTAAATCTGTCATCAGGGCTACAATAACTGTCCCAAGGTAAGGACACCTGTGCATGCGTTGGAACAAATGCGATCAGGCCTGGACTAATAGGCTTGGCTTAAAGAGGGCCTTACTCATGATGAGTAATTAACGCAAGCAGGATTATCAACTTACGTTACCCACCGACCCTTGGAAAAAAGAAACAGGGATAAGAGCAAATGTGCGTGTATTGTGCGTAGGGCTGCAACTAACGATTATTTTGATAATCGATTAATCTGTCGATTATTTTTACGATTAATCGATTAATCGGTTTATGTACTTATATTTTAGTTTTTTCCATTTTTTCCCCAAGTAAATTATTAATAAAGGGTCTTTATCATTCAGCATAGATTTTTAAGAGATTTTAACCATTTTGCATTGTCATATCCTCATCAAAAATATACCTGGAGTTGTTTTATTATGTTAGTAATCCTTTGTCGAACTCTTCTGCAATCAAAACACTGACCCATACTCTAGCAAAATTCACAAGGAGATTTCTTTCTATTGTTTTCACCATGGCAGTCCTTAGAGCTCCTAAAGTAGTTTAACATCCCAAACAAAGCTTAAGGAATCTTTGAGAACATATGTTCACGAAGTATAAGGATAAAACAGAATAAAATTGCAGTGCATTGTATTTTATTATTTACTGGGAAAAAGCTTTATAGCTTATGCTGTGAAATTGTAAACAATCCTTCAAAAAAAAGTGCCAATGGCATGAAACCTGAATGGAACTCACAATTTAAAGTAAAATCCATCAGAAGGTTGTCCAGAAAAAAAAAATTGGGACACACACAAAAAACCTGCTGTGTGAATAAGAGCAGTGAATACTTAAAAAAGAAGTGCATTTTAAATATACTCAAACATTTACCTCTCTCATTCAGTCATAATTAGGCTGCAAGTCTAAATTATGAACTGGTAAACGACAAACTGATCACATAACATGTTTGTAAAGCTTTAAATGTTAACTGTTAAAAAGCAATGTTATCAGCTTTTACGACTAAACATTTGCAAACAACCTTGTACTGGAGAATCTGCACAAATAAAATTCTTAGGGGCCGTTCACATATCGCACCTAAAAACGCGTGGAAAACGCTAGTCGCGCCGCTTTCTCCTTCTTTCCAAAGCGCTCGGGCAGAAGCGCCCCTGAGGCGTCTGCCTTTGCTAAGCAACCATGACGTGCTCTCTCCATGACGTGCCCTCTCCATGAACACCCGGAAATTTCAGCAAAGGATAAATGGATGCGGTGTGGACGCGCCTGGAAAAACGGGCGCATCGCACCGCGTGCGTGTCGCGACCGCGTCGCTTCCATTATGAGAGTGCATACTGCGCGCCTACATAGGAAATAACGAACTTGAGCACGCAAAAGACACGATATGTGAACGGCCCCTTAAACAGTTCAGTAGTGCAGAGTTTACAGGTTACTCTTCATTTTGAAGGCTCAAAGTAAAGTACTCCCACTTCCCGCTGAATGCTGCAGAGACGCTGTTCGGGAAGCACGTGACATAAAACGAGGCCAGCTATTGGCTATTCGCTACTTCACCTGCTGTACTGGCTGAGTAAAACCTCCGGTGGCTCATTACTGCCACACTTTGGTCACCGCAGATTTGAAATATGCACGAAATGAGCCGCTTATGGCAAATCAAATTTATTTAGCGACGAATCGATTACTAAATTAGTTGACAACTATTTTAATAATCGATTTTAATCGATTAAATCGATTCGTTGTTTCAGCTCTAATTGTGCGTATCCCTGGGTAAGAATAAAAACGATTGGGATTATCTCAGTTGTAAGATCCTTACCAGTACGTCATTGCAGATCTCCTTCAACTCCTTCTCGATCTTTTCCCGATATTCCTTGACCATTTGCTGCTTCTTATCGCTGCCCTCAGTCTTCTGCTCGATGCTGGAGACCACTCTCCAGGAAGAACGGCGGGCACCCACCACGTTCTTGTAAGCCACCGAGAGCAGGTTGCGTTCCTCGTTAGACAGTTCAATGTCACCCTCGGTGACGGACTTCATAACGGCTGCCATGTCATCATAGCGCTCGGCCTGCTCGGCCAGCTTGGCTTTTTGCACTAGCTCGCTCTTGTCCATGGCTGCTCAGTGCTGGTGAAAAAGAGAGTTACAGAGTTCAGTCAGACACTGAATCAGATTTATTTGAGATGTAACAGGCTACAAACCTTTCCTGAAAGTTTAGCTTTAGACAAAACAACTTTAAAAGAATTGAAGAGCTTTGCACAAACAATATTATATAAAATAATAAACCAAAGAATGCTTTATTATGCTTTAAATGTGTATATGGCCAGTTTGCTTCATCTGTCCTTTTGTATTTATTATTATTATTATTATTATTGAATATATGCAAGAACAGTGGACAATCATCCTTGTGGAAGTGCTGAAAAAAACATTCCACAGCAGTGAATCAATTTTGCTGGTGTATCACAAGAAGATGTGCTGCTATGCCATATGCACATTATATAATGCCACGCATATTATATAAAGAAAATAACATTGTTTGTCATTATACAACATAAAATCTACAACAAACTGTCAAATCGGTGAGATCTATGCGCACCATTACTTTCATCTAAATTATGGAAAGCCTTTAAAGTAATATCAAAAAGTGAAAGCAAAAGATAAACGGAAGGAACCAAAAGGCACTTTGCAAACATCAAAAGATCTGATCAAAAAAATTCTAGCTGCCAATCTTGCCCACAGCAGAAAAAAAAAAAGAAAAAGAAAAAAAAAGAAGAAAAAAAGTTTTACATTAAGTATTTGCCCTTCAGGGGCGCATTACATTGAAGAAATATGCGGATGTGCTGTTCTCGACAACCACGCCCAGTTCCCATAGCTAACTATTCACGCGCTTTACATAGTATGTCTTAAAGGGATAGTTAACCCTAAAAAAATGAACAATCTGTCATCTTGACCTCACCCTCATGACCATCCAAACCGCTTGACTTAATTTCTTCCGTGGAACACCAACAGAAATGTTTGGCAGATTGACAGCTTCGGTCACTATTCATTTCCAATATATGGAAAAAACGTGCTCAATGCTCGTCAGTGGCGACTGAAGCTGTCAGTCCGTCATATTCTGATGAACACGTCCCACGAAAAAGTGTTTTTTGACATAATGGTAAGTAAATAAAGACCATTCGGGGTAAACTATCCCGTTGCCATGTGCTAATATCCGTCGCTGTCTCACTAGGTGACTTGCTTGACTACACAAAGCTTAACCAGCAACATCAGACTGCAGATGTGGGACTTATTACGAATGTTTCATTGTACAAAGCAATAGTGCTGCTGCTCCGCACTAACGTTAACGTTACATCAAATGTGTCAGGCTAAGATGTCATGGCGACATATTTTGCCGCTGCTTTCAGGTTTAAAGCAAGTTAGATTATTGGCTAACCATTTGATGAAGGCAGGTCTGCCCAGCCCATCTCCATGGATGACTGACCTCACTACCAAAATAAAAAATAAAATAAATAAAAAACACATTTCTATCTGTAATTTTAAGACCAATATCAATTCGTATTTAATGATTTTCCCAAGTTCTGTGTTTCGATAAGATTTATATAGCAAATTGAGTCGATGTTTGTCGTTTACAAGACGTGCTGGAAGCGCTTATAATATCAACCGAATTTCCAGAATCCATAGAAGATAGATGGAGAATCGTTAAATGTGTTACGATAATTATAGGAGCAAGTAGAGTTAACTGAATTTACAGTGGGAGAATTGGGGACTCAAACGAGAGAAAGGCTTCGGCTTGTTTTAGCATCAGAAATACACTGAAACATTATTTTACGCAAGGGCCCACACCGAAAACTGCAACTGATGACCAGATTACTATCTAAACCCTACAATGTGTCATTTTAGTATTAATCTTTAAATAAAAACTCGACCACATCAGATAACATACCAAGAGGAAGACACAAAAAAGGGGCGGCCTAGATCTGCCAAGCAAAGGCTTATTGTTCATTTTCAGCACGTTAGCATCACTAGCTATTCAGTCGTGTGCTTTGCGTCGTCCATCCCCGTTTGAATTTCATTTCTCATCGCAAACGATAAAACAGGACCCTTGCCCATGGAATGTATCCCAATCTGCCGGATTCTTACCTGAGTGTCTGGGGATAACGACGGTCCTGTCGGAGCTAAGCTAGCCGCGGCTCACAGCTGACTCTCACGGCGGTTGAGCTGATCCACGGGGTTTCCCTCCAATCAGACCAGCCCCAGGAGCCGAGGCAAGGCTGGGCCACGTGACGTCAACGGTAACCAAGGCGACGGCTGACTTCACGTCGTCTGTGATTGCACGAGAGCCAGTTCGTGATTCGGTGGTGCACCATTTTCCCTCCACTTTTCCTTCCATGTCCTCAGCCTGTCTGTTTCCATAAATTATACCACCAAGGTCTAACCGTTTAGGTTATGTTTCATCATTATAATGTGCCGTTTAACTCCGAAAAGAACATAAAGTGTATTATTAACAGCGTAATATCGCGATGAGTCAATTTGTTCCATGCCTTACAAGTGTGCACATGCTTAAGATGGTTGGATAGCTTATGAATGACAAACGTGACCCTGGCCTTGACCACAAAACTAGTCATAAGCAGCATGGGTATATTTGCAGCAATTGCCAAATATATCAAATGATAAATTTTTCTTTTATTTTTTTAGTATCATTAAGGTACTAAGTAAAGATCATGTTCCATAAGGATATTTTGTACATTTCCTACCATAAACAAAACGTAATTTTTGATTAGTAATATGCATTGCTAAGAACTGTATTTGGACAAATTTAAAGGTGATTTTCCTGCACCTTCGTATTCCAGATAGTTCAAATAGTTATATCTCAGCTAAATATACTCGTATCCTAACAAACCATACATCAAAGGAAAGCATATTTACTCAGCGTTTTTTAGATGTATAAATCTCAATATAAAAAACTGACCCTTATAGCTGTTTTTCCCCCGCAAATATTTATATTTAGAACATAGCTTAATGAGAGCCCTCACATAATCCAGTTCTTCAAATTGTGTTATTAAATGTATATAAAATATAAAATATTTATGAAAATAATAATTTATTATTAAAAAAAATAATTTGGTTACATTTCTTGAATTGAACTATGCCTAAATATTTCTGTTTGCATGTAGGTCGTTGTAATGACTTCTATTTTTCTTCTTCTTCTTTTTCTGAAAATCATGGAATGGCGTTTGTGAACAGACCATCTTGAGCAAAATTAGAACACAGGCCATACTAAGCTTGCTTGGTAGAAGAGGAGCTATTTCTGCACTACTCCAGTTTGTTTCCATGGGGAATGAGTCTATTTTCTACATTGTCACATGTTCTCCCATCAGATATAAATTCAGTAACCTATTTCCCGGCAAAACTCTGTATTATCGGTGCAAGTAAAGTCCACAGTGAGACTGAAGCATTTGTACAACCAGCAGTTTCATCTGAATGTGAACAGTGATTTCTTAGTTTGCTCTGTAACTAGTAGGGCAGGTTTTTCAGTTTTCTTAAAGCCACACCCCAGTACAGCAAAGAATGACAGTACAAAGTAACGTGAGTGAGCGAGTTACACACTTAGGTAACCCATGGCTTCATCTGACATTATGGTGTGGTTATGATAGTGGACTAAAAAGAAAAAACTATGCAGAGAACAAAGTTAGTGAATCAGACAAAATTCCAGTCGTCTTTGCAAAGGGTGTATATGCCTTTTTCAGCAATGCTTCTATAACTTTCTATTGTCAAACACATATTTTACTTAAAAGTATTTCACCTTATGCTTTTTTAATATCTTGACAGGAATATAAAGGCTCCTGACACCAACGAACAACACATTTAAGTTTGCTGATTTGCATATAAGTGTTCACAGTTGGCAAGCCTTTTTTGTTTTTTTTACTGTGGAAAGAGTCAGTCAGCCCAGATTCGATTATTTCTAAAGGAATCAGGCATGGGGAGCCCTGTTATCTCCGTACCTCTTCTTGTTAGTCAGCTTCTTTCCTCTCATATTATATCAAGCCCATCGTTATTGTTGATAGAGAGATAAAAATTACACAATTAGCCAATGACACTACTCTCTTTATTCAAAATGAGAATCAGATATCTGTGGCAATTGATTTATTTGGGGAATTTTCGAGAGCATCTGATCTGGGGTATACCTACATTTGGCTTAATGTGAGCTTATGGCCATAAAGGAATGTCTCAAAACTAGCTATATTTCCTTTAAAAATGAGGTTCAATATCTTGGAATATTGATAACCAAAGACCAGAAAAGAAGGTGCTTGCTAAACTTTAGACCTATTATTGAAAAAAAAAAATAAGTTAAATCATAGGCTTATAAGAGACCTTTCTTTAAGGGGCAAAGTATTAATTACAAAGGCAGAGGGTATTTCTAGACTTATTTATGCAGCAATGGCTTTACATCTTGAAAAAAACTGTCTAAAGAAATGGACAAAATATTAATTAAAATACATTACATAAAGAAGACAGTTATCTAATGTAGGCCTATACTTGTTTATATCATGTATGTTGTTTATCACATGTAGTTTGATCTGGTTAATGAAAATACAGTAGGATAACAAAATTAGAGTCAGTCAACCAGCTGAGTGTCCCTGAGTTTTGTTATGAAGACAACCAAGTTATGTCTTTAAACCTATTTATTCTGACATATTTTGTTTTATTATCAAACAATATATAGTCATGCTACAGAAATCTCAGTTACTTTTCAATGTCGATAGAAAAGAATGTGGAGTATTGGTTCAAAGAAGTTCATTATTAGTCATGACTCAGATTTTCAAATCAACAGAACTTAATGGTGAAAGTATATATTTACACTATGGATAATGTTTATCAACATTGCTTGAATTCAAATGTTACTTGTGTATAAAAACAACACAATAATAATAATAATAATAAAACACTGGAACAAATAGACAGCAAGATATTACACCACATACTTGTTTAGAATTTGATAAAATTACTAATTTATTATGATTATATGACTGTGATTTTTGCTCCACATCACACACATTTCTAGGATAAAAAGCACTGTTTATGCACTGTAAAAAGGTAAGCCTGACTATGGATTTTCCTTGGAAAGCAAACATGAAAATAACTGCTTTCAAATTATTTAGTATGTCACATTTAATTCAATTATATCACTTTTAAATTGGCCCAGAATCTGTTTTAGATGTTCCGTCATAACTTATCACTCCATTAATATTGCTGCAAACTTGCTGAGCTATACTAGAAGTCCGCACCGTTCACAGCACAAATAAATAACTCAAAAACTAATTTACAATATGGAAATTATTTTAAGCTAATTACTATGAAAATAATATTTAATAGTGCCGACTGCTGACCAATCCGTGCTACTACAACGGCATATTGCTTCACGAGCCCTTTGAATAATAGGCTGCATAAATACCTTCTGCATGAAATGAAACATCTCAAAGTTGGTTTGCATGTTAAGCGCATAATTAGGGAGGGAAAATCACAACCGGGAACCACGTCTGTGAACGGGGTCACTGCTAAAGTACACGCTAATAAAGAAAACGCAGCTTGGTCAACTGCGCACTAGAGAGGGTGGGCTTTGATAGAAACAGGAGGTTGCCAGATATCATGATTAACAAGCAAAATAAGCGAACATTAGCAACAAAAAGTAATTGATCAGTGTAGAAAACATTCAAAAATGTAAATAAATAAAAAGTGTAAATCTCTTTTTTTTGTAAGCACAAAAGGTCACACTGCGCATCAAGCAGTGGCTGTAAAGGCAAAATCATTAACCAAAGAAGAATCAAACTCTTATTAATAATGGCATTTTTTTTACCGCAAGGTTCAAACAGAAGGTTAGGATATCTTTTTGACAGCTGTTTTTATTATTTGGTCACACTTTATTATTCTGCCATGTAAGCATTTTGGAAATGTTCCCCAAAACTAACTGTGCATTTATTTAGTCCATATGCATAATATTAATAAACAAATAAATACATAAATTAAAAGTGCCCCTATTATGGATTTTTTGAAAATGACCTTTCATGTAGTGTGTAAAACAGCTAGTGAATGAAAACATCCTGCACAGTTTTAAATTTGAAAGTGCACCTTTTGTATAAGTTATTGTCTCTCAAGGGTCGATTCCGAATCATTCTGAATCAGAGTTTAGCTCCAACTTTGATCAAACTCTCCTACCTGTGATTTTCTAGTGATCCTGAAAACACTGATTAGCATGCTCAGACGTGTTTGGTAAGGGTTAGTATAAAGGTAATTTAATGCCTAAAAGATTTGAATACCCAGGGTAAAAATTGTGGAAGTGTACCTAAGACTGTAATCGTAATTTTTTTTTTTTTTTTTTTTTTTTTTGCATGTGCAGGAGAAGCTTTGTTAAAGCATATGAAAAAATTATTTGCATTATTTTACTGGTACTTGTAAGTGTAATTAATATATTGTGAAACTGAAGCTTCATGCTAAAGCAAAATAAATATGATCTGCATTCTTCTGACTTCCATTTTTCCGGGCTGACAGTTTTGGCATGTTTTCGTTAAATTAAGGTCAAAATTACTGCAAGCAAAAACAACAGTTTAAAGAACTGCAAAACTGATCAGCTGCATAGAACCAATCTGTATGTGTAAAAAACAACTGTTGCAAATGTCGAAATGACTTGTGCATGTAGGGCAAAAAGTTCCCAAAATAAATCGATATGTACAGCTCCATCTTTCTTTTCTCTGCGCTTCCAATTTTGGCACAATTCTCTGGCTAACTGAGTCTTGCAAGTGTAATGGGGAGGGTGGGCCCACCACCTTCTTGTAGCCAATCACATAAGACTCTCGCTGACTCTCCATTTACTCTTATCTGATTGGTTCAATAGACACATCGTATGCCAAAACATTAATCTTTATTTAGTTCCGAATCATTCTCGCTGCCAGAATGGTACTTTTAAGGTACACATACTTAAAAAATAAACAACTTGATTACAACATGATACTTTATAAATTGTGTACCATTAGGGATTAGGCTATGTGTTCATACTGAATTTTTTTTATCAAAGTTGTATTATATTATTTTATTTTGATTTGAGTTTTTGTGTCATATCTGGACACAAAGAAAGCATTTTGTTGCTCATACTTGCTTCCTATAATAGCTTGATCAGTCACACGAAAGTAATTAGAATTATCGAAATTTCAAAATATAGTTCAGTGTAAAATAAAATACTTTAAACAGAGACATGATCTGAAAAAAGGACAAATTCAGATTTATGTAGCTTTATTTGTTTAGTAAAAAGGTTTTACAAAGTATAGCATTGTGATACTTTAGTGCTGAGTATTGTCACATAATATCATTTTGACTGTAATGTTTAACAGCTCAATGGTGTATGCAGACTGGCTCGGCTCGGTGTTCATCTTCAGTTCTCTCTTCACAGCAGTTCAGTCAGTGAACTGTTTGAGTACATGAATTACTCCGGGATATTGGTTTGTTTTAACTCAGACGGAGTCTCAGCCACATTAAAAAAGTTAACATCTTAAGTCATTTGTGGATTAATGCGTATTAGAGATGCGAACCGTTTTAAATGATTCAGTTCGATTTGGTGAACTGAATGATTCGTTCGCGAACCGGATATCCAGACTTCTTTGTTTTGAACTCTCTCACACAACAGACACGGAAGAGAAGACAATGCTGAATAAAGTCATAGTTTTTGCTATTTTTGAACCAAAATGTATTTTCGATGCTTCAAAAAATTCTAACTGACCCTCTGATGTCACATGGACTACTTTGATGATGTTTTTCTTACCTTTCTGGACATGGACAGTATACCGTACACAGTTTCAATGGAGGGACAGAAAGCTCTTGGACTAAATCTAAAATATCTTAAACTGTGTTCTGAAGATAAACGGAGGTCTCACGGGTTTGGAACAACATGAGGGTTATTAATGAGGGTTATTAATGACATAATTTTGATTTTTGGGTGAACTAACCCTTTAAATGAATAAATTACATTAAAATAAAAGTAATCACTGGTAATCTAAAATACTTTTCAGATGTAACTGTAATCTGATTACCCCTCATTTAAAATGTAATTATAACGAAATACAGTTAGCCATTTTGTATCTTAATACGCCGTTACATGTACTTCGTTACTCCTGCTCCTACATATAATGTACAAATCTTTAGGCATTAAATTACCTTCATATGTTAGAGCTAAACTCTGCAGCAAAGTGTTTTTCGTGGGCCAAATTTGAGTATCCTGCCTGAACCCTCGCGGCCTTCCTCGGAGTCCGCACTTTCGTTACGTAATGCAGCTTTGACTGTCGGGTAGAAGCCAGCTGTGGAGATCTCCCCAGAGCAAAACCAAAATATTAAACCTTTCGTAACCCATAACAGGTGCACTTTAAAAAAAAAAACACGTCGTATAATGAGCTGACTTGGCAACACTGAAGGGATAATCATGTTTGTGCGATAGAGGCAGCGCGAGAGTTAGACAGTATGGGTAAGTTAGCAGTTCTCTCGCTGTCTGTTGCAGCTCTCGCAGTTTTGATCGGAGAAAGACTCATTACGTTAAGGTTGGTTGATATGTACGATCGTATTTATATTTTCTTTGGCTATACACTTTTTTGATCTTTGCAGCTACTTATATGAATTGGTGTTTATATGTAATTATTGCACATGACAATGATCATAACAATATATATTATATATGAGTATATATGTTTTGTCTTCTTTACAGGCATTTATCACTTTACTACAGAGAACCCACCCAGAACTACCTTCCGAACTGTCACCACATAGAGGGCATAGGTAAAGATTTCCATGTTTTCTGGTCACGTGTCATTTCATGAACTGAATTTACCAGTCTGGACCTAATGTATTCTTATTTATGCAATTCTAAATGCGAAGGGGGGAAAAAAGAATAGTGTAGGCTCAGTTTTGTAGTGTTTTGCTTTTAAAAATTATTATGTAATCGAGTTTCTGTCACTGACTTGTTTTTTGTTAAACAGAATGTGGGGCTGAAGATATCACAATACTTGCGAATGGACTGGCCTTTCTGAGCACTGTATGTCATAAAAAAGGGTTGTTGAAGTACATAGCTGTTAAAAGTTCATTATATACATTTGAATATTAAAAAATACAACTGTTTTTTTGAAATGCAACTATATTTATGCTTAGTGCGTTAAGCATCCAGACTTACCGTCCTATTCAGATGACCCTGGAAAGATCTACACCCTGAATCTGTTGGATTCTAAAATGAAAATCAAAGCAATGAACGTCAAGGGAGACTTGGACAAAGACTCCTTTAATCCACATGGAATCAGCCTGTACACGGATGACAAAGGTTTGCCATTTTAATTCAATGAATGTGTGCATGAACAAGGAAAGTTTCCTTATTTATTGAGTTTTATATACTTGCATTGATATCACAATTTAAATTACCTACACACACAAGAAGTAGTTATTGTGTAATGTTAAAACTATATTGTGGATGATTGTGAATTAACCTTAAAAGTGTATCAATTCTTCTCTCACTACAGATGGTGCCATATACTTATTTGTTGTTAATTATCCTCAAGGCAACAGTCAAGTGGAGATTTTTCGATTTGTTGAGGATGAAAATGCTCTTCAGTACATCAAGACCATCAAACACGAACTCCTGCACAAGTATGTTCTCCATTAAACCACACTAATGCTTTAACATACTCTAGACCTGAAGTATAAATTCCAATTATTTATCTGCATTTGTTAGTGTGAATGATATAGTCGCTGTGGGGACTGAAAGCTTTTATGCCACCAATGATCATTACTTCACTAATGAGATTCTCAAGTCTGTGGAGCCCTTTCTGTCTTTGCCCTGGTGTGACGTCGTCTACTACAGCCCTCAGACCGTGCAGGTTGTGGCAGGGGGCTTCTTGCTCGCCAACGGCATAAATATCTCCCCTGACAAAAGGCAAGTCCCAGAAAAAAAAGAAAGATTTGCCTATGCATTTAATTGGATCAATCATTAATGCATAATTATATCCTGTTTATATGTTATCAATACAATTAACCTGTCATTTCAGGCATTTATATGTGTCAGATCTTCTGAAGCACAAAATTGTTGTCTTGGAAATACAGAAAAACACTGTATTGTCTCATGTAAAGGTAAACACCAAACTACATGAAATGTTCACTCATTATTTTATCTCATACAGAATAATTTTTCATAGATTAAAGTATAGAATTTAAGCTTTATTGTGTTGGCTTTTGTTAGTTTTTTGAATAAAAATAACAACAACTATTCCTACTGCTAGTGCTAATATAATGGCTTGTTAATTTCTCTTACCCAGGAGGTTGACGTGGGGTCACTGTGTGACAACATTGAGGTGGACCGTGAATCTGGAGATCTGTGGCTGGGCTGCCACCCAAATGGTCGCAATTGGTTACTTCAAGATCCAAATAATCCACCTGGATCTGAGGTGTGCGAATATATGTATCGTGTTGTGTTTAGTGCTCAAATATGATGAGCTGTCATGTTTCCATGTCTTTCCCTTTGTCTTCCCAATGTTTCCTGTCTACTTTCAGCTGTCTCCGAGTTACCAATCTGTAACATACACATATTCTCTTGTAGGTTATCAGGATTGAGAACATCCTCTCTGAAAAGCCCAAGGTAACCCAGGTATATGCAGATGATGGCAGTGTGATCATTGCTTCTTCGGTGGCAACACCATATGGAGGAAAGCTGCTCATAGGAACAGTTTATCAGAAAGCTCTGATCTGTGACCTTAAGTAGTGTATATACTTACTGGAAAGAATAAATATTGGCTCAGCCATTTGAAAGATTTTGTCTGAATAGTGTCATTTCAGAGACTACATGTTTGCTGTGCAAACAAAAACAAGTACAACTAATAATATATAGGTAATAATCTGAAATTTCAGTTGCACATGTTGTACTGTAAAGTGAGAAAAAGTAATTCACACAATAGGCCTATTTTGGCTTGACAGACTGTTTGGATTGATAAACCCTTCTATCTCTCTACTAAATCTGTGATCTTAAAACAGGGTTACTCAAATCTTGTCCTGGAGGGCCAATGTGCTGCAGAGTTTAGCTCCAACCTTGATCAAACTCACCTACATGTGGTTTTCTAATTATCCCGAAGACATTGATTAGCATGCTCAGGTGTGTTTGATTAGGGTTAGAGCTAAACTCTGCAGGAAAGTGGATCTTTTGGGCCAGATTTGATGACCCTTGGCTTATAGCAAGAGTTAAAATTCACTAGACTAGGCATATGTTCTCAATAGCTATCACTAGTTGATTGTTTAAAAATATAAAGCCTATTTTATCAGTTTGTGATGTCCATGCAACAGAGAACCATTACTAACAGGGTTAGGGTTAGGGGTTATTCCCATGGCAATCAAAAACTACATTCTTATTACAAACCACCAACCTAACCGTTTTACTCACATAAAAGCCTTTTTTGTGAAAACAAAAACAGGTTTCTGTACGAAACATATCATATGAAAGTAATCATTACCTTGTAAAATAGTTATTTTTCTCTGGGTTGATTTGACACATTCTAAGTGAACTTTACAAACAATAGCCTATATATGTTAATCACGTCTTGGTTGGTTTGAAAGAAATCGAAAACAACCAAATAAATGCATCAGCATGTAACCAATGAGCAGAACTGAATTCTGGAATTTATTACAAAAACAAAAACCACGACTGTGCATTTATGCATTTGTAGTAGACTACAAAAAATCGCGCATAAAAAGCGGTCATGGCAACACAGAAGGGATAATCATGTTTGTGCGCTAGAGGCAGCGCGAGAGTTAGACAGTATGGGTAAGTTAGCGGTTCTCTCGCTGTCTGTTGCAGCTCTCGCAGTTTTGATCGGAGAAAGACTCATTACGTTAAGGTTGGTTGAAATGTACGATCGAATTGATATAAAAATGACTTGCGATTACTTTTATTTGCATACCAAACATTATAACTATTGCAGTAAATGTTTTCTTTGACTGCACGCTGTTCTAATCTTTGCTGCTACTTACTGACATTTTTAATGTTTATGCATAATTACTGAACATGACTAATCATAGGAATATCTATTATATATGTAGTTTTGTCTTCTCCACAGGCATTTATCACTTTCCTACAGAGAACTCACCCAGAACTACCTTCCAAACTGTCACCACATAGAGGGCATAGGTAAGTAAACTGAACTGATTGCATTATTTTCTGGTCACGTGTCCGTTTGCTGGACTGAATTTACCAGCTTGGACCTAATGCAGTGTTACTTATCCAATTGTAAATGTGAGATGCATGTGAAATAATGTTTCACTGGTGAAGTGTAAGTTTTGCTTTTATTATTATTCTTGTAATTGAGTAAAGAGCATTTGAAGAAGCATATGTGCAGGTTTCTTACACTGCAAATGCGGATGTAGTGGTGATCTGTAGTATGTATTTTTGTTTTAAACAGAATATGGTGCTGAAGATATCACCGTACTTGAAAATGGACTGGCCTTTCTGAGCACTGTATGTCATAATGACAAAATCATTACTGCCTAATAATCTCATGTTAGCAACAATTGTTTTTACTATTTTACTATTAATTTGACCGTTAAATGCAACTATATTGTTAAACATGTTCAAATTACTTAAACATAGGGCTTGAAATATCCAGGCTTACCGTCCTATTCAGATGACTCTGGAAAGATCTACACTCTGAATCTGTTGGATTCTAAAATGAAAATTAAAACAATGAACATAAAGGGAGACTTGGACAAAGACTCCTTTAATCCACATGGAATCAGCCTGTACACGGATGACAAAGGTTTGCCATTTTAATTCAATGAATGTGTGCATGAACAAGGAAAGTTTCCTTATTTATTGAGTTTTATATACTTCAATTGATATCACAATTTAAATTACCTACACACACAAGAAGTAGTTATTGTGTAATGTTAAAACTTTATTGTGGACAATTGTGAATTAACCTAAAAAGTATAAATTCTTCTCTCACTACAGATGGCGCCGTATACCTATTTGTTGTTAATCATCCTCAAGGCAACAGTCAAGTGGAGATTTTTCGATTTGTTGAGGATGAAAATGCTCTTCAGTACATCAAGACCATCAAACATGAACTCCTGCACAAGTATGTTCTCCATTAAACCACAATAATGCTTTAACATACTCTAGACCTAAAGTATAAATTCCAATTATTTATCTGCATTTGTTAGTGTGAATGATATAGTCGCTGTGGGGACTGAAAGCTTTTATGCCACCAATGATCATTACTTCACTAATGGGATTCTCAAGTTTGTGGAGCCCTTTCTGTCTTTGCCCTGGTGTGACGTCGTCTACTACAGCCCTCAGACCGTGCAGGTTGTGGCAGGGGGCTTCTTGATTGCCAATGGCATAAATATCTCCCCTGACAAAAGGCAAGTCCCAGAAAAAAAAACAAGCTTTGCATTGATAAAACCAAAGCATAGTGTAATATTACCATCAAAGCATTATTGCATTATTATGTCCTGTTTATCTTGTTAATACGATTAAAATGTAATTTCAGGCATTTATATGTGTCAGATCTTCTGAAGCACAAAATTGTTGTCTTGGAAATACAGAAAAACACTGTATTGTCTCATGTAAAGGTAAACACCAAACTACATGAGACATTTACATCATATTTTTTCCCACAAATAGAATATTGGTATCTATTTAAGTATAGAATTGTTAGTTGTGTTAGCTTCAGACATAACAAACATAAAACAATGTAATAGTTTTTTTTACTTAGAAAAAGAGAACTACTCTGCTATTGCTAATATTGCTGCATTGTCATTTTTCTTACCAGGAGGTTGACGTGGGGTCACTGTGTGACAACATTGAGGTGGACCGTGAATCTGGAGATCTATGGCTGGGCTGCCACCCAAACGGTCTTAAATGTGTATTTCATGATCCAAATGATCCACCTGGTTCTGAGGTTTGTGAATATATGTATTGTGTGGTGTTTAGTGCTCAAATATGATGACGTCACATCATGTTCTCATCTCCTATGTCTTATCTCAATTGTCCCTGAGTTACAAATCTATAATATAAAAAATGTTTTCCTGTAGGTTATCAGGATTGAGAACATCCTCTCTGAAAAGCCCAAGGTAACCCAGGTATATGCAGATGATGGCAGTGTGATCATTGCTTCTTCAGTGGCAACACCATATGGAGGAAAGCTGCTCATAGGAACAGTTTATCAGAAAGCTCTGATCTGTGACCTTAAGTAGTGTATATACTTACTGGAATTAAAAAATTTGGCTGCACTGTTTGAAAGATTTTGTCTAAATAGTGTCATTTTCAGCGGAACACAAAACAAAGTCAAGGCCTAGGGTAGTTTTAAAAATCAATCCAAACTATAAAAACTTGGCATAACACTGGATGATTGGGTTGCAGTTTACTAGATATGTGAGCTTGAAGTATAACTTGACTTAAAATAAATTGTTAGTAGCTGTCTGAGACTTGATATTTATTTCTTAAGTGAATATACTTGAGAGTATAAAATTATATTCATCAATTTATAATGTACATGCAACACAAATAAGCATTTGCCAAAACACTTTCACTGAAATTGGCAAATATTTTGTGAAAATGGACAATAGTTGCTAATTTGTATGAATTTGTATTTTTTTTATATAACAGTAGTGATGCAGTGCACATTAGTAAGGCCGCTATATGTACTGTAGAGTAGTAAATAATGTGTGCCTCACTCTTGTGCTCTTTCTTTGAGTACAAACCCATCGAAAATGAAGATGATTACTGTATGGAATAGAATGATGCAGGGAGGGTAGATCGAGATGGGCCTAAATGTTGTAACCACCACCACAGCTGTTTAATAAACGCAAATTATTTGCAATTTATTTGGTCATTTTTATTTCTTAGAAAAGCAACTTATTAGTTATTTTTCCTGTTTGATTTTAATATTCTTCCAGTACTTGGTATAGTGGCCATCTATTCATCTGTTCTTGATTTATTTTGAGAGCCTTCTTGCTGTTGGCAGTGTACGTAAAATGTTAATTTCATTAGGCTACTCTAAGAAATAATAAATGCAATCCAGTTTGGATTAGCGAACATTTAAACATGTGAAAAGAAATGCATGACGTAAATGCTGTCATCTGTAGCTATATTGGCCAAGCACACACACACACACACACACACAAAACAGGCTGCTAATTCAACATGCTTCTTCTATGTAAAGTCCAAAGACTACAGAATACCATTTGGTATAATATGAGTACAAGGCACAGTGTTGCCAAGTCCGTGATTTCCCCGCGGATTTCGCCTACTTTGACACAGGTGCAGCAGGCTAAACTGATCCCCACGGAATGTGATTTTGACAAAAGAGGATATTGAGAGAGGGGAAAAAACGCATTTGGGTTAGTTTTGATTAGAAATCGGATAGTTTGGTTGTGAAGACCTGGCAACCCGGAAACATTGATAATGGTTAATGTTGAGCGTTTCAGAAAGCGTGGTGAAGTTATCAGTTTTAGCTTTCCTTATAAGGAAATTGCAATTATGTTATTTCCGTGTTTTCGAAGGAGCGTGGAGCTGAAGATATTAGCATACTTGACGATGGATTGGATTGGCTTTTCTTGTGCACTGTATGTCATAAAACTATGACTAAGCATACACGTGGTCACGTTGCTGGATCAAAATAATTACTGTACAAAACATAGGCCTAACCCTATCCCTGTAGGGAACATTAAATATCCAGGCTTACCGTCCTATTCAGATGACCCTGGAAAGATCTACACCCAGAATCTGTTGAATTCTAAAATGAAAATCAAAGCAATGAAGGTCAACGGAGACTTAGACAAAGACTCTTTTAATCCACATGGAATCAGCCTGTACACGGATGACAAAGGTTTGCCATTTTTGTGAAACAAAAACATTTTGGGGTTGCATGCAGTTTAATTACTTTTTTATGATTTCTTGGATGTTTTAAATGTTAGACACGTATGAATGCATGACATCTAAATCTGGGTTGTGTAGTAATAAGGCTTTGTGTACTGTACTGTAACGACACAAATATTTTGAAGTTTTCTTGTCGATTGTTAAAACTAAGGAAAGCTAGCCACCTTGTGGTCAAAGGACATTTTACAATGACAATTGGATCCTCACTTTTAAACCATATATGTAAAGATTTGATAGAAGTCTATAATCAAATATTAATTCTTCTCTCACTACAGATGGTGCCATAGACCTTTTTTTGTTGTTAATCATCCTCATGGAAAAATGGCAAGTGGAGATTTTCATATTGGTTGAGAATGTAAATACTCTTTAATAAAGACCATCATAAGCATGAACTCCAGCCCCATTATGTGCTTATTTCTGTATTATTTAATATATTTTTGTAACTCCAAACCTGATCAGAAATAAGATTCCTGTTTATTTATCTGCATTTGTTAGTGTGAATGATATAGTCGCTGTGTGGACTGAAAGCTTTTATGCCACCAATGATCATTACTTCACTAAGGAGATTCTTAAGTCTGTGGAGCCATTTATGTCTTTGCCCTGGTGTGACGTGAAAGAATAAATATTGGCTCAAGTGTTTGAAAGAATTTGTGTGAATAGAGTCATTTTAAAGGGAACACAAAACAAAGTCAAGTCTTTTTGAAGGGTAAAGTTTGAAAAATCAATCCATATTGTATAAATTTGGCTTAACACGGGAGGATTCGGTTTGAATTGGGAAGAAGAAATAAATATTTGACTTGGAAAAGGCATATCATTTCAGATATTGGCTTTTCAACAAAAAAATTAAACCATGAACATGCTTATCATATTTGGCTTGTTCTCCAAAATATCAATTAGTGCCAAAGTGACATGCTGTACTTGTATTTGAAAAGTTTTCAAATCATCTCATAAGTTTACATTTCATTTAGGTAGAGTGAAACCTGTACTTTAGAAGTTAATTTATGATTTTATTTTACAATAATATTTTAGTAGTATATGATGTCAATGACAATTTATGATCATTTTTGAGTGAACCTTACAAGCAATATCCCACCAAATTAATATATTGATAGTAACAGATAATAACTTAATGTTTTGCAACTATGTGTTGAAGTGTTTTGGATGGCTCTTTCTCATGTGTCTCTTTCTCACACAGGATACAAGAACTTAAAAAGGGGGGTTGTACTTTAGGTTTGTGTTTTTCCTAATGAAAATGAAGCTTCTATTATTATTATTTTTTAAAGGCTGGACATTTTTGATTGATGAAACCAAGAATGCCCAAATTGATCTTGTTAGAATTAGACTGAAAATAAATGTTCCTGTGAGTTTTTCTTCGTTGTAGAACAGTAAAGTAAAAGAAAACTAAGCATCACATCATAGTCACAATCTAGAGTAAAATGTATGAATCTGTCCATAGGAGAGGAAAAAGACTAAACAGGATTAGAAAAAAAGGACAAAAGTGAGCACTCCTTACTTACAGCTGATTATCAGCATGAGTAAGTGCTTTATTCCAGTCTCAAGTGTGCTGCTGACTAAAGTCGTAAACAAAGTCATAAGTGCTGGGCTCTTTGGGAACAGGAGGAGGGACGTCAGGAATCTGAATGTTTTCGAGGTCCAAAAGGCGAAGTTTCAGCTCCATAGTAACCAGAGTGTCCATATCTGATTTTGTGAGCTCACTAGTCATCTCTTTTCCCAAAAGAGCATTCAAGCCATCTGTCCAAATGGAGTACTAGTGAGAATATAAAACAAACAACAACAAAAAAATTGTAAGAGACTATTATTACGCCTTCAAGCAATGCATGATGGATAATATTCTATATGACTGTACTTTTATGTCATAAAACAAGATTACCAAATAAACCAGGCTTATTTCAGCTAATCTGATTTATTTTGAACCAAATCAGCTGACAATAAATTTGACTAACCGAAATAATCCTGTCTTATTTGTTAAACTTGTTTTATGAAACAGGCCCCTGGCCTTGTATATGCTGTGAAATGAGTGACTCACTCCATGCTTGTCTGGAGCAATGAAGTTCAGATATTCATCAGAGTTATGAAGAATGGAAAAAGCCAGCTCCAGTAGCTCCTGAAAAGCAGACAAAGAGTATCTGACCTCACTTCCTCTCCCACAACTCCCAGTTGAACTTTACTGCAGGTGCCTTTGCACAACAGATGGCTTCTGTCACGGCTACAACCTCCTCCCAAAGTCTATGTAGAACTATAAAGTGCGGAGACTGAACAAGTTTTTAAAATAGGCCTAAGTCTTAAGAGAGGAATATCCTTTCATTTATTACAAATTTACCGATGCAAAAGTGCATCTTTAACATAAATGATAATGACGAAAACGTGCTTAATTTAAAAAGGACAGCAGACATCCCTGAAAATAAAGCATGTGCACATGTTGATTCATTCTCTGCTCAGATTTGGCAGACTGATTCAAACCTGCTAATTATCTTTTTGAACCGATTCATATAATTTAATTTATGCGCGAATTCAACAATAGTTCAGTTGTAGGTTTTTGACTCACTTAAAAGAACCTGTTCATTTGAGTCAATTGTTCGTGAATTGGACTATGCAGCTAACGTTGACATTTGTTTTTTTGCGTGCGGTCAGTGTACTCCGAAGTTATGTTTTATTGCAATAAAGCAGAATGAAAACTTCAACAATTCAGGTAAAATATGATTCCTTTTTGGCCGTATCTACGACTCTGGCCATGACTGATTAGGTGTGTTGGCTCTTATAATTCCCTGGACTTGGCAGATCTGTCGTCAATACATAAACATACAAACAGAATTCATAAACAGCACTTAAGTAATACGTTAGGCCTCCGTTAAACATAATGTGTATCTGTATGTGTGTTTCTGTGTGTGTGCAAATAAGCTACCTACAAGAGATTCTGTCTCATATCATTACCTGATTGCCAACTGTTTGTTTTGACTATAAACAATTACTCAGCTTTACTGTAAACACATACTTTTTTTTGAAAGTGCATAAAGACACCTGTTGGCATGGATGTTCAGGCACATTCATACAGAAAACGGTTTTTGCTTTAAAGGGGTCATATGATGTGATCACAATTTTTCCTTTCTCTTTGGAGTGTTAAGCTCTTGGTGCATAAAGAAGATCTGTAAAGTTGCAAAGACTAAAGTCTCAAATCCAAAGAGATATTCTTTATAAAAGTTAAGAGATAACCACGCCCTCCTAAGACGGCTCATTCAAACACGCCCCCACATGCCTACATCATGATGTGGGAAGATTTGCATAACGCCGGCCAAATATTCACGCAGAGAAAGAAGGCGTAACTTTTTTTCTCGCTGTATTATTGTTGTTGCTGCTGCTGCCATGTTGTGGAGAAGCTGTGTGTTTCATTGTGAAAGCAAAATTACTTTGTTTGGCCTTCCAAAAGAGGACGATATATGCTTTGTCCCACCGCCGCTCACTCAAGCCGGCCTCCACTCACTCAAGCCGGCAGTGTGTTGTGTGACACTGTGTTTCGCGGTGAAAATAAACTACTTTGTTTGGTCTTCCAAAAGAGGACTAGTAATCAGTGGTTAGGTTTGATTTGCAACACTGTCCCAGAACAGTTCTAACCAAATATTCAGATCTGTGCAACACATTTTATGGAGGACCGTTTCCTGATCCTGGGAGAGTAGACTCAAATGCCGGCTGTTCTGAATCCCAGACTGTAAGTATTTTTTTTATATTCTGATAATTCATACAGTGTACAGTAGTGTTTGTTGTTTGTAATGACTTACAAATGCACAAATGGTTCAATGTTAACGTGGTCTGATCCAACGCAATGTGGAAAAAGACAGTTTAAGTCATTATAATCAGTAATAATGTCCCCACTGGATGCAACAATCTTTTTGTCTGGTTGCTCTGGCTGGTGTTCTGATGGTGTTGGGGCGTAAAATTTCCATCACACGCTTGAGGAATTCAGCCAATCACAACACACTGGATAGCTGGCCAAATAGAGCACACCTTACTTTTCAGACTGATGAGCTTTGTAAAAATCGACGCATTTCAGAAAGGCGGGGCATAGAGTAGTAACAATAATTTACATTATGTGGAAGATCATATGTTTTTTTTAACCTTAAACCTCATAAACACATTTTAATACACCAAATACACAAAATATTGTCCTTTTTAGCAACATCATATGACCCCTTTAAAGTCACTCTATTAGCCCTTTATCACATTTAACCACTAGATGTCGTCAGTTCGACTTCATTGGAATTGCTAGATTAATTGCTAATTGTTTTGAGCTGTTGATGCCACGGTTGTACTCTTGCATTGTTCTGTCTGGAGGTGGTTGTTTTTGACTTGTTACCATCTTGAGTTGAAGCTTGTCTCTGCAAAATTTCTTTTTGTTAAATCAGCCTGCCTTGCGTACTCCGAGTTTGGATCCACTACACCTTGTCTTGTCCTGTCCTGTCCTGTCCTGTCTGGTGAGTTTAGTTGCAATAATGAATTCTTACCTTATTCTTAAGTGCTCCTTTCTCCCTCATGTGTGGGCAGTCTTTACCCGTGACCACTGCTTTGATATCTGCTACTGTCACTAGAAGTAGAAAATAGTTTTTTTTATATACAGAGTTAGCAAAGTTTGAAGAACAATAGAAGTTATGTTCTACTTTACTACTAGCATCTAAAATTAGTAAGATTAGTGCTGGCCTTGTCCATGCTTGTAGCTCAGTTTGGCATCAACAATCAATATGATTACTAGACAAGCCATTATAGATAAAAAAAAAAAAAACTGATTTATTTTTATGTTATGTCTTATAATCAAAACGTGTGTTGCTCACCTTTCTCCTGGAGAGAGTCATGTGATATTTGTCCTTGTGAGAACTCCTCTATATCCCCATAGTGTAACACTTTGTGGTTTGGTGATAGACGGCAATACCAGAACTTGTCTAGAGGAGATGGATACAGATAAGAATATGCATGTTATGTACTGGATGTTTTCTTGCATCTTGCTTTTTACTGTCCTCAAAATGATTTATTCCAGTTAGGTTTTATACATATATATTTTTTCCATTGGCAGGTCAACAGGACTGAATGAAAATCAGATTTTAATTAAAGCAGAAGTGACCCGAGAAAGTCACTTTGATTAAAAGCCTCACTGAGTCTATGCTTGTAAATAACTGGATGCCCTTAAATGTTAAATAGTTGAAGAATATTTCATATCAATAGGTTTTGAAATGAACATGATTAGAAATAAAGAGGTCTCTCTTTTTTTTTTTTTTTTGGGAGAGATATTATCTTTTATATATATTAATATCCTTAAGTTGTGCTTTAATATAATGCAGTATCAAACAGACCAAGCATTAGGATAAGGTACTGGGGGGAACCTATAAGCTTGTGATGCCCTATATATGAGCAGATTATTGAAAATGTGCATAATATGAATAGACATTAAGCCACAGGAAGAGTTCAAATACAGTGTCCATCTTCAAATTATGTGTAGCCATTATCAATGAATTCGATGTGATCTATGCAGCTGTGCTCCGATCCATCAGAGGGCTTTTCTGAAATTGGACCTGCATCTGTGATGCATAAATAAGTTTACCAGTGCACATGTAATTGAATTCTGATTTTAAATGAGTCACTGACCTTGTCTGCGACGAGCGCTGATCTTCCTAAAGCATGTGCCCTCACACAGACGGTTCAACCTCTGCTGTTTAATCAGCTCGATCACCTCTGGCTGGAGCTTCTCTCGGAGTTCTCTTTAGAAATTGAAATCAGACACATTACCTTGAACCAGCAACAAACCAGTGGCTTGTTATTCCATCATGAAGAATGCAGGCTTTTCTTTTAAAAACATAAAAAAGCAGTGGAATGAAAAAAGAAAGCAAGGTTTTGAGAGACAATTTTAAAGTCCCCATAAGATTCAATACAATTGCAAGTTTATATCTCCCAATTCTGACTTTTGTTCTTAGAATTGTGTGGACAAACTCAGAATTGTGAGGAAAGAAGTCACACTTTTTTTTATTATTATTATTTTTTTTTAGACTCCATGCTTGGGGATCATTCTACACATAGGGCTGCAAAAAGAAACATAAGAGCTGCACAATTTGGTGCATTTATCAATGTAGCTATTAAATAATAGTATTTTTTTAAATAATTTTTACTCTTCTGAGAGTTGTGAGAATAATAGTAAGTTTATTATAATACAAATTTTAAATAACAGTAACAATATTATTGTAAAATATTGAGTAGGTTATATATAAATATATATATATATATATATATATTGCATTACAACTATAAAATTACCATAATATTTATGCATGTCATTTTATGCTGCACACAAACTTCATTTCTGCATTTACTATGAACCGAGATGCACACAGTGCATACTTTGATGTAATAATCTCAATTTTGGTTTTATTTCTATTCCAAGACCATTGCAGCTTCCATTTAATGCTGACGTTAAATGTTGATTTATTTATTTTTTTAATGCAGCACAGGGTTTTTAAAAAGCAAAACATGAAAAGCAGCATGTAGCACAGTAGTGTTTTGGGGAAAAACACCATTAAAAAGGAACAATGCAATGGAAAAAAAAAACAGTTTTGTAATATGATGGCTGGTCCATTAGTTAATGACCACCTAAGATGCATTTAGCGGAGTTTACACTTTAGGAAATTTAATTATGGACTTAAGAAACTGATGTCTGACAGGACATTCATAAGCAGCAGTGTATTACTTTAAGAGGTCTGATTGTGGTTTGTAGACTGTAAGAGGATGTACTTACAGCATTGGGCGTGATTTGGGGTCATCCTGGTTCAACATCTCTGACTTCAGCAAGGGCCTGGCACTGTCCACTGTGTTAAACCGCAATGTGTCACTTTGGGTGGCATAGCCTTTCTGTTTTTTCTCTGCCTAAAGCATGGAGACATAGCCCTTCAAATAATCGAAGCAACAGATCTTTTTGCTTTATTCATAATCCGATTTTCATTGGCTTGAATAACTGGAGGCCTCACCAGCTGTCATTCTAGTTCACTCTGGTGAAGAGTGTTTTGTGATTTAACATCATTTGCTGTTGGCTACATCTGCGGTTTATGCAGTCTTAGTCTTCTCTTATGTAGTACTGTCTGTGTGGCTTATGGAGTTTGTCTTTATCTCAGACCTTGCGTGCGTTCGTGTGACCGTTGGGCACGGGCCAGGCACAGTGCTGGGGTCTGGCAGGGGGAACTGAGGAGCTCTATGGGATTAAGGCCCTGTCAGTCTAATCTCCAACAGTGCTGTGACACAGTCAGAGCCTGGGGAGAAACATGTTGACATTGGGCCAGCCAATGTCTGTACAGAGGACACATTGGTTATGGTTAGATCGGTGCTCAGTTGCCATGTATTCTGTCTTTCAAAATATTTCCATGTTACAGCATCTGTGTCTGTCTGTGTAAATTGTCACAATTTCTACTGTTTACATTTTCTTCATCAATTACTAAATTTATGGTGGTCATAAAATTTATTCGAGTTTTAGCTTTCACCATTTTGCCTTTTTGTGAGTTTTATTCCTTGTATCGTAGGAGACAATGTGTTCTTTTTAATGCAATTGACACTTAAGTGTGTACTGAAGCATTTTGGATGGCACTCTGGAAATACATTTTGATGAGTTGAATCAGTATCTGAAAAAAGGGTTACAGGAGGGAAATATCCTTAGGCACATAATAAAACAAGACCAAGCAGAACAAAAAGGGTCTAAGAACATTCAATTTTTTTATATACTGAATTTGTGGTGTAGAATAATTAATTCTAATATATACTTTTCTGGAAATACAACAATACAGTGAATAAATTAGCCAATTTACATTTTTAAATATTCTGTATGGAGTATTTCAGGATGTTTCTTCCGGTATTAAACAAAAAAACATTTTGACTACTAGTCAATGTGTCAGGATCCCTCAGGAAGTAACTTTCAACTTGTCAGCTTCCTCATGTTTTTAATGCAAGATAATGTAATTATTTGATTGGAAGGACAAAGGAAATTATTAATTGTATGCTATCAAATTTTATTATATATGACAATTAATTATTCTGACTTTCATGTTTCAGATTAGTTGCATTATATAACCTTTCCAGACAAATATGTGTCCTCTAAAAGGTAAAAATATTTACATATAACAGTGCTATTAGTCAGTATAAATATAATGATAATGGAGCCTATAATGATATCAAGCAATGAGCAATAATTCACACCCTCCCAGTGACAAACAAAGCAAAAGACTATTGAATACATGAGCTATAAATAGACCCCTTCACTAAAAAGCAGGGAGTCCTTAAATACAAGTAATGATCAGAAATTGTGTTTCTATTTCAAAACACGCACACACAAGCAGATATAATTTTAGGGTTTTGTATAGAAAAGCTATTCTTGTCCTGTGATGTTAGAAAAAATGACTGTACAGTACTTTAAAATGAATTGTTTTAAATAGATCTGCTAATCAACTCCGTTCTAATCTGCTATGATCACGCAGTGTTGGCGGTAACAAAACGTCACCCAGTCATTCAGTTCAAGTACTCCTGTGATTCTCAGGTGTGTAGAGTCAGTTAAGAGTCAATGTGGTCATTGAAAGGCTTTCTGTACTTACATGTAAAAGCCATGTCCAGTGTGTCAGTGCTGAAACTGCATGTGTATATAGAAAAAGCAGTGAACCACAAACACCGTTAGATGGTCACAGTGTCAATGGAGTGAGAGCAAAGTAACGCAGGCAACAGCAGATGCTCCTACAGCCAGAATAGTTCCCTCAAAAGTAGAAGATCCCCTCCTCTTGTGGATATGAGAATGAGGACAAACAAAGTAGTAGAAGAACCCAGTGTAGAATTTCCCATTGACTCCTCACTGAAAGAAAGACACTGTACTGAATCATAAGGATGCTGCTTTGCTTATGTTTGTATGAGCGAACCGTACCGATTGGACAGCTGCCTTCATGGTGCCAGCCAATGAACAGCTGGTTATGGTCACATGGGTAGACCACAGAGGGAGAGCATGAGCAGGTTGGATGGGGGATGGGGGAGGACAGGACCAAAAGATAATGACTCAGACCGTCTGGCTGAATTTCAGAGGGCTTGTGCTGCTAGATATTCGAGCACCGTCTGATACAAAAAGCCTTGATGAGAGTCGATGACATTTATTTTGAAAAAGAAAAGGTGTGACACACTGTGGAAACGCTGAGATCCAGTAGAATCGTTCTCCCTCAAAGCAAAAGCCAGGGGTGTAGTCATTAGAAATTCAGTTGTCATGGAAACCGGTTCAGTATGAGCTGGTGTTGGGACTCTCTGTCTACCCCTGCCTCACACAATAAGAGCCTCGCAGCCTCTTCCTCTTACACCACGCTCCCATCTTCTGTCTTCTAGACATGCAGTACATAACTGAGTTTGACAAGGCCACATCAGATCTGTGAGCAGAGATGCTGTGATTCATGGACCGCGTTGAGAATATGTTGGCATGAGGGCAGATTAGAATTTCAAATGGTTTTGGTTAAGATAAAGGTTAGTCACCAGGTAAGGGATGAGCTGTAGGGTTTGTCTGAATCTAGAATTCAGGTTTCTTTTCCTCTGCAGTTTATGATGCAGGCTGGTTTATGTAAAAGCAGTTGATTGTGATATCAATTGCTTTGACTTTCTGGAAGTGAAAATAGTAATGTACTCACCCTCATGTTGTTCTAAACCTGTATGATCGACTTTCTTCTGTGGAACACAAAAGGAGATGTTAAGTAGTATGTTCACGCTGTTCTTTTCTGTACAGTGAAAACATATAATAAAAGGGTGGTTTTAACCCTAGGGTTTATGTGATTCTAAAATTGCTGATATTGTCGCATCAGTAATCATATTGCACTCCATGGGTTTTTTTCTTTCTGACTGTGGTTTTATATGAATTTGAATGCATGAAAGGTTTTAGAACCACTGCATTTTATTCACGATCCAAACAAACATGCTAAATATCTACCTTTTTCTGCAATGTGGATGCAAGCTTATAGGCAAGACTTCCGGTTCATTAGCCACTATAATAACGAGAAGAATAACTATGTGCAGTAAAAGGTAAAACTCTTTGTATAATTTTAGAATTTAAAGGGGTCATATGATGCGATTTCAACATTTCCTTTCTCTTTGGAGTGTTACAAGCTCTTGGTACATAAAGTTCTGTAAAGATGCAAAGACAAAAGTCTCAAATCTAAAGAGATAATCAGAGTTAAGGTTCTCGCCATGCCTCCCAAAAAATGGCTCATTCAGACACGCCCCCACGTCTCTATGTCACTATGTGGAAATAATTGCATAATGCCGCCCAAATGTTCCCGCAAAGAAAGAAGGTGTGGTTTCAGTAACCGCTGTTAGTGTTGAAGCAGCCGTGTCAGGGAGATGCTGTGTGTATCTAGACAAAAGCTTTATTTGGCCTTCCGAAAGTAGATGCATTTAGGAATCTTTAAGATTACTTGCAACAGAACAGAAATGCATTTTATGGAGGACTGTTTCACGAACCTATGAGAGGAGGTCATTCTGACTTTGCTACGACAATCTGGCGCTTCTGAATCAGCCAATGTATGTTTTGTTATTAGTTTAACTATTTGCTATTGACTATCATTTGCTATTGATACAAATTCTGAGTTTTGTGCGTCGTGTGTGAGAGAGAGAGAGACAGGGCTGTCTTAACCATCTGTGACTTGTGTACTGCAAACACATACAAGCTTCATCACTGTGTCTGTCACACTACTCTGTTCCCCTTTTGGGCTTGAACTGATGATAAATCTAATGACATTATTAACTGTCTTTACATTTATTTTGAAAGATGAAGCTCGCAATTATGGAAAGGGGCATTACATTTCCGGTGAGTACATGCAGTGTTCGGCCAATCACAATGCACTGCGTCAGTTGGCCAATCAGAGCAAACTGCGCTTGTCAGAAGGAGGGGCTTTGCAGAAAACTATGCATTTGAGAGAGACGGGGCATTGAGGACCTACAATAATGTATAGTATAAGAAAAATAATGTTTTTTGAACATTAAAGAATGTCAGCATATTCTTTATTACACTGAATACACAAAATAATGATCATATGACCCCTTTAAAGCAAAAGCAAAATGGTCTGACCTTAGCATTGACTCCTTTGAATGCAGCTTGGACTCCAACTCTAATATTTTATTTTGTTCTTTGAATTAAAAGTCCAAAAGAACAGCATTTATTTTAAAAATAAAAAGTTTGTAACACGTATTTACTGTCACTTTTAATCAATTTAATGCATGTTTGTTCAATAAGTTATTTAAAAAAACCTTTGGAATAGAAATAAAGCCTTTGAACGGAAGTGTGTGTGTGTGTGTGTGTGTGTGTGTGTGTGTGTGTGTGTGTGTGTGTGTGTGTGTGTGTAAGCATAAAGCAGTCAACCTGTGTGTTTAAGTTGGTTTTAAAAAAATATCTAGCAATTATATAAGACTTTCACAATTTAAAACGAGAGAATCCTAAAGGATATGCCAAACTGTTTTTTGTAGTCTAAGAAGAAAGGGGAAAAACTCACCAATTTGCAGTGTGCTGTATTGATTTATCTGCCATTATAGTTACAGATATTTCTCTGCAGTGTCAGCATGTTTAATGCCAAGAAACCACCAGAGCTACACTGTTTTTCCTTTCTTTGCTTTAATAAATGTCACAGCACTGCAACACAGGTGGTGGATTCAGTTCCTCAAAAAAACAAAAACTGTCTGTTTCCGTTTGAAGGCCACAATATCGTGTTCAAGAGCACTTCTCCATGATGACCTGAATCAAACTTGTCAGTAAGGTTTTGAAATGGGACCACAAGACAACGCACAGATTTTGGGAAGGGCCTAACAGCAGAGCTCCATAGATTTATGTAAATCCAGCGGTAAGTTTAAAACATTCAGGAAGTCCTCACAATAAATAGCCATACATGTTTTTTTATATGTAAATTCAGCTTTTGTTATCTGAATTTATTCATAGCATATAAAAATTCAATGACAGCAAAACGACAAATACATATTTAATAAACTAGTATAGATTTCTATTTGTTATAAGCAAAAAGTTTGAAAATATGCACAGGATGATCATATTCATAACCCAAATATTCATACGAAAGAGTTCCAGTACATTAAAAGGCTTCCAACAGCCTATTTTGTAATGCTTGACCAGGCTGATCTTAACTGTTCTGAAAGATGTCACCTTTAATTTGATTAATGCAGGATGCAGAAACACCATTGCAGTTGCATTCATCAACTAGCCCTCCCAATGAGTTAGTCTCAAGACTCATAATAGGAACAATACTGAGCATTTATGTAAGGTGGGTTATGTAAGATTGCTGACATCTGCCAAACCGAGCACAGCTGAGCACCTCCATCTCACATCTGTAGATTTCTGCACAGGCCTATAATTACCCTGGCTTCAGATTCTGGAATCCTCACCCACACAGAAAATGTTTATCTCATTTTCTATTAACCCTGAAAACTGTTCCCCAGCGCTTGTGATATCGAAGCAGTCCATTCAAAAGTCTGATTTCTGTAACATCCTGTGTGATTACCAAATCGTCATCCGTATGGATTTTTTTTTTAGTTGCTTTGTGGATTTCTGAATGAGGGGGGTCTGCTGCCAAGGTTTCTTGTCGTAGTGGTGGTGGGCTTGACGTGTGCTGGTTTCAGAGCTCAGTGAAATATTCATTCTGTACTTTGGCTTCTCTGCTGCCTAAGGGCCTCTGAAAGTCTCATGTCGCTTTAAGGTCTTCTGGATTTGTTCAATAATTCAGACGTTTTGCAAGGATGCAGGCAGCAATTTCCCAGAAGAGACTTTATGAATACTGTGAGGATTTGAGTGTTACACCATCTAGAGCCCTAAAAACCAAACACGTTAACCACAAAATAATAAGTGTACATTAATTTTGTTTTATTTATAGTTAATATTGATTTATTTTGTGTGTGTGTGTGTGTGCTCTAAATTACATTTCTTCTGCTATTTTTTTTATTACTTTAACTGTAGTTGTCATTTATTTATAATAATTTTTCTATATTTGAATTCAGTCCATAGCATTACGAATTTTGTAAAAAAAAATTTTTTTTCATTTTTACTGTGTGCAGGAAAGAATGTTCTTAATGTTTAATAAGATGGAGTGGGTGAGGTTTATTTTTAATTCTTTCTTTTATAGATAGATATAGATATATAGATAGATATATAGCTATATATAGATATAGATATAGATAGATAGATAGATATTTATGGGTCCTTTAGTGGCAAAACAGTTTGTTTTCTCTTGGAACAGACCAGGGGTGTACAATATTTGTTGGCTTGCATGTAAATCACGATTCATCGCCGTCTGTTCCGTACTGTGGATAATTGAAAAGGTCTTTAGGGAATTCTACCATGGAGCAGGGATGCGTCTGCTCTCCCTCTCAGAGTTGGGTTACATAAGCCCCTTTTACTTCTGGTCACTGCACATATGTATCTGAGTCCCTCTGCTGTTTTCCCTTAAACTGAAGCATTACATCATTCAGCACTCCATCAGTCTTCTGGACAGAGCGTGACTGGAGTTGAGTTTAACATGTTTTGTCACATATCATAGTAAATGCAGATCATTGTATGATGACCACTTTATATTGCTATTTTTTTTTTTTTGACCATCAGTGTCTATTGAAATCTGGATAGTAATCATTTTGTTGTTTTTTTTGAATGCAGTGTTCTTCCCTTTGCAATAGCTGAGCAGTTTTGTAAATTGTAAATGCCAATAGATTTGCTGTCGTTTTGCTCTCCATCTCACTCCAGTGGACCTTGACATTGGGATGAGGAGGAAAGTAATTTCCAGCAGTCTCACCTGTGACACATTATGAAAGACATTTCCAAAAGGCTGCTATAACAATGACCCAGTATCTGCCAAGGGCACACCTGCTTGTTTCACACTCTGACGTCACGGCCTATTTCTGGAGCGAGACACTGACCTCCTGCAGTCTGGAAACAAATTATAACTGAAGTCGGAAACTTGTTCTATTACAGGAACTTTCAAACATGTATTTAATAAAACTGGGTTTAAAAACTATATAAAAATAATAAGGTGTAAAAACAGTTGTATTAAGAAAATTTCACAGTTGCAAAGAACGTAGGCTTCATTATACGCTAAATTAAATATGAAGTTCAGTAGAAAAACAGAAATGTATCTATACCTTGTATTTACTTTTTTTTATGTATATATAGTATAGTATAAGTTGAAGACGGTTCAGCCAGCCTAACACTATTACTGGAATACAACAAAAACATGCTGTTTAAATCAATTTAAAATGTTGTATCAATTACCTTTTTTGGCTATTTTTTTCCTTTTGGATATTTATTCATTTTCAGTTCACTGCACTGTTTGGCTGGAGCTGCATTACAAACAAATTACTTTTTTAAAGCTCACCCACAAGGCTGTACAGTTGTAAAAAAGGGAAGACATTCTACAAGGACAGGGTGTTTTGCTGCACCTCAGTGTAGAAAATGTGTAGTACATCGATTCATTCCTTTCTGCCAATATTCTGTCACAGACCTGCTCTAGTTGAATGGCGCCACCACGAGCATCACAGTATAACAAGGAGCTGGTTTTTGCAAATGTAAGAAAATGAACATAAGCCCTTTTTTACTTCTCTTGTAGCAGTGTGCTTATACAAAACAAGTACAGTTTAAAAAAAAAATAAGAAATTGTTTAAAGGGATAGTTCACCCAAAAATGAAAATGTTATGTTTATCTGCTTAACCCAGGGAATCCAGGTGAGTTTTGTTTCTTCAGTAGAAAACACAAATGAAGATTTTTAACACACTGTTGCAGTCTGTCAGTCTTGTAATGGAAGTGGATGGGAATCACGGCTAATACAAAACGAAACAAAAAATACACAAACAAAACCAAATTAAACCCTGCGGCTTGTGATGATACATTGATGTGTAAAGACACAAAACGATCGATCTGTGCATATTCAAACTGTTAGAACTCTCCTGAGGCATTCTCAGTAGTGATGCGCAGCTCGGGTTGTTTTCCAACATGTGGGTCCCCAAACTATTGGGCCGGCTCAGCCTGCCCCGCAAATAAATAATTTATTTTTCCCAACCCGACCCGTGGAGTCCGCAGGTTATGAGATGACCCACACATCAGGGACATCACGCAAGTTACGTTGCTACGTAATCCTTCGTATTGTAACCTTATCAAAGAACCTAATACCATATGAAAATAGATATTCCAAATATTTAATATAGGGAATTGCACTCAACATATGGATAAAAAAAAAAAAAATTAATGACCCTCCCCGCTAATAAAGTGACAATTTCTTTACCCAACCCGACAAGTGCATCACTAATTCTCAGCAGCAGGCATGTGAGCAGTATTGCCAACTACTTTCCAGGGGAAGTTGTTAAAGGCAGATTGTTCCCTTTTGAACATTCACTCTCGTTATGTATGGGAAAACTTATTTTTTCCTTTCTGCGGAATCCTGATTTGTTCACGCTTGTGTAGCTGCACAAACCAATGGCGCTTCAGCCCGCCAAAAGGGGCTGGCCAACCGCTATACAAGTCTGTCCATAGTGCCATTCATCAGACTCTGTGTCCTTGGCGGCGTCAGAAATGGAGGAATGGAGTGATTCCAGGGAGGAGCCTGAAGCATTGGACGAATGGTTCCTGCAAGAGACCCGCCAGCAATCCTCCCACCAGCACCCAGCCCAGTTATTGTCAGCCGTCCACGACAAGCTCACCAAGATGTGGTGAGCCCCCTACTCCGGTACGGGTAAACCTCTCCACTGTAGCTGCTCTTACCGCAGTTGACAGCACTGACAAAAGGGGATACACCAAAAGGCACTGTGGAAATGGGGCCCCCAGCGGACAGCGAATCAGGCTTTTTCAGCCTCTATTTCCTCGTCCCAAAGGGAGACGGCAGACTCAGACATCTGAACAGCTTGCTTATGCGCCGGTTGTTTAAGATGATGACGTTCAAGAAGATTCTCTTGCATATTTGCCCTGAGGATTGGTTTTTGACCGTGGATTTGAAAGATGCTTACTTTCACATCCACATAGCTCCCCTGTCACAGACCGATCTTGAGATTTGCGTTCAAAGGAAGTGGCCTATCAGTATGCAGTCCTTCCATTTGGACTGTCCCTGGCCCCACGCACTTTTACAAAGTGCATAGATGCAGCTCTGTTCCCTCTCAGGTAGATTGGAATCCATGTATTGAATTATCTCGATGATTTGCTTGATTTAGCTAGATCAGAACGGGAACTGAACACTCACAATGAGCTGCTGCTCAGTCACTTAGAGTGCTTCGGGTCGGTCATCAACCCATGCAAGAGCCAGTTGTTGCCCAGATGACGAACGTTCTTTCTGGGAACAGTTCTAGACTCCGCCCCCTCATGCAGGCTTGGATCTCACTGGATCGGTTGCTGACAATTCAGCGATTGATGGCTTCCCTCAAACCCAGGGACGACATGCCCCCTGAGGGTTTTTCAGAGGCTGCTCGGCCTTACGACCGCTGCTGCCTCTTTAACTCCACTGGGCTAAATGCCTGATTCTCGTCTTATTCTTGACAGTTGAAGAGTTTTGCGGTCAGAGGGGTCCAGGGGTGTCCTACCCCCAAATAAAATAATAAACATTTGCGTCACTTCAACCCGCGGACATGGAAAAACAACCCGCAGCAACATTGATAAAGTAACCCAATTACAGGGAAAACCGCGGGCTTGGCAACACTGTGACAGAAAGTTATTTCTACAACTGACATGAGCGTTCACGCGGCGTCAGGCCATCTGCGTGACCACAACAGCTTGAAGTTGTCTAATTTTGCACAGTCTCCATGGTACTAGTAAGGCTTTCCTTACTTTATCCTTACAAGTACAGTTTTTGCTGGATTATTTGTGTCCCCTTCACAAATTGTGCTTGAGAAATTTAATGTTTACTGCCTCTCCAAACAAAAGAGATCTTTTGGTACCAAATATTAATTGTGCAATTATGGTTTTCTAATATGTATATTACAATTAGTGTAGTATTTAAAAATATATGCAAAGTAGTGTCATTTTGTGGTCAGGTAAAACAAATTATTTTCATTTTTTAATGCCATGATTTACCCACTACCTGTATATTTAGTAATATATTTAGAATACTGCAGGTCATACTTGCTTATGCCCCCCCCCCCATCCAAAAAAATCTCACTTCATGCTCACTTTACACAGATTGCTAAACGTTGCCAAAAACTTTTGAAAAATAGCTTAATTTGTTGATGGGTGCCTTTTGTAAGAAAGTTGCTATGTTAGTCTGAAAAGTTGATAAATCTAACAACAAAATTGCTGAGTTGCCAACACCGCATTTCAACATCCATTTGTCGTGACCACGACTTCTTAAGTTGAGGGAACGACATGTTTTTCTCGTGGCCACGAGTTTAATGTGTAAACAAACCTGAGTGACCATAGCAACCCGGTATTATCAGAGATGGAATCATTAATATTATTTTGAATTAATAAATTATTATATTATTTATACTAGGGCCGGGACTCGATTAAAAAAATTAATCTAATTAATCAGAGGCTTTGTAATTAATTAATCGAAATTAATCGCATTTTAATCGCATATAAATATTTGACCTGAGAACAGTGAGAAGTAATTTTTTTTCACATGAATTTATAGTATACCATTAAATAATGACTGAATACATAAGCTTAAGCCACAAAATATTGTTTATTTTTGTTCAACCAAGTCTAGCAGACTAGTGCAATTTTTGCCATGAAGTGTAGCAATAGCATATTTAGAAACAATTTAGAAATAGTACATTTCAGAAATTCAGGAAACTTCTAGGTGCTGGAACCTTCTGTAAAGAGTTTTTTAAGTAAAAGACAATACTGTCAATTACATTCAGAACATTGGAAAAACTGACTATTAGAAAACATCTCTCTGTTGCTTCAGAGGCCATAACATACTAAGTCCAACTCTCAATAACCTTGGCCAAAACAATAAAGAGTTCAACATAAACTGTTGCACCAACAAAATAATATATAGTTCAACATAAAGTGTAAAGTCCACGCTAACTGCTATATGTTTTGCGTTGAGGTGATACTTGAGGCTCGATGTGCTGCAGTGATATGAGAAGCGAACGCTAGTTGGTGCTCCAGTATAATCGGTCCGCGGAAACAAATCCAGTGAAAAACGTTCCGCGGTGCAAAAATAAGTTATTAAAAATGCGTGATTTTTTTTTTCTGTAATTAATTAATCTTAGTTAACGCGTTATTTTTTGTGTAATTAATTAATCTCAATTAACGCGTTAAAGTCCCGGCCCTAATTTATACATATAAAATGTATGCATTTACATTTTATGCATTTATGAAACTTTATGTTAATGTCGAGCATTTACAGTATGCTATTATTTACAAAAGTATTCAGAATGTTAAGAGATCGAAATTGAAGCAAATAATGAATATAAACAAAATAAAAAAATAACCAATAATAATAGGCTAATAATAATAATAATAATAATAATAATGTACACATTACGTGGGAAATACTATCAGTTAATGGACTTACAAGACTGTAGGATGGCTAAAAAAGTTTTAATATTTTATTATGCACTTTGTCACATGTATTTATAATAAACTTCATTTGAATACAGCCCAGTAGCCAAAGCATATGGTTAATATAATAATTACTTAAATCAAAATAAAATATGAATCCATCACTGATTATCCCGGGTTGCTATGGTCACGCAGGTTTGTTTACGCATTAAACTCGTGGCCAGGAGAAAAACATGTCGTTCCCTCAACATAAGAAGTCGTGGTCACGACATATGGATGTCGTTACCTCGACAAAATGATCTTGTGGCCACGACATATGACGTTCCCATGAGTTAATATGACGTTCCCACAAATTAATATCTCGTAGCCACGACATATCATGTTCCCACGAGTTATGTCGTGGCCACGACAAAACTAAGTAAACCGAACAAGTCACCTTACGGGCACCGTATTTTAGCCTTGATTCCCATCCACTTCCATTATAAAGCTTTCAGACTGCATTGGATTATGTCTAAAAATCTCCATCTGTGATCTACTGAAGAAACAAAGCATCTACATCTTGGATGCCCTGGAGGTATAAGCAGATAAACAAAATTTTCATTTTTGGATGAACTATCCCTTTAAGAACCGTGAAAGATTGTGATACTATAGCCTACTCTTTAGTCAAAAAGAGACTAATGCGTGGTGCAATGCAAGCAACCATTCTCCCAAGGACGAGTTTCAAGTACTCCCTTAAATTTTTGTGTGGGCTTCTGGGTATTGTGCAAAAACACTATCTGTGGAATCTCAGAGATGCTTGTAAATAGCCAACAATTTTCGTCATTTGTCTCCAGGCTTCAAATCAATAGGTCTAACACTCAAGATCTTCAGCACTAAATATATGATTTGCATGGTATTTTTGTCTTCCGAATATAATTACAAGAATATTGAAATAAATGAGGTCCCTCCAGTAGGAGTTCGCATTAAAATTAAGCACAAAAGTTAATTACACAAGCCAGAAAGCAAGTTCTGAATAAAATCGCGTAGGTGACCATAACAACAGGTAGTTGTCTGGAGCCCTTTTCAGGATCGCTGTCGGGCGAAACAAAGGAAACACAAATATGCTTATTATATGTATCATTTTATTATTATTTTACAAATCGCTTCGTGTTTAGTCTTTAAAGTTCATGTTTAATGCCAAATACAGCCTGCACATATAGGGTTAAATCTCGAAGATGTCTCTCAAAAGCGTCTGATAACCTGTACCTGAAAACTGAAGTTTTACATTCCAAATCATTAACTCATTAAGAACGTTCTTAAAGTCTCTTTAATATCAGACATGGAATCTTCTGTGTTGAGAAAACGCCTCAATAAATTGCATCTCATCTTCCACATGAAACGTATATCAAATAGGTGTCAGTTAAGGTTGCGCGAGGCAAAATTCGAGAGAATATTTCCTATCGAAATTCCTTTATAGGTCGATTCCTTGCCTGCCTCCACTTTCTCAGTGTCAGAGATGGGGGAGGAGTCTAGCTCCGCTACACAGGCGCGCGTTCGAACATCAGAAACTATTTACATGTGTCGTTACGTGTCATTTCAACAGCGAAGACTACGTGCAGCTCACAGTGTAAGAGTAACTCCTTTTAAACTCGTATAAGAAGATAAGACTTTCCAATCAACATTTCACTAGTAATTCTATAGATTTTGTTTTTGTATAACGTACTGGGTCGTCGATAGACTGCTTCTGGTCCCAGAGATAATCCACTTTCAGACCGGATTCTTTGGTGTTGAGCAGGATCAAGCTGGTAAGACTTTTGACTTATTTTTTGTTTAAGTTGAATAATGTTAACGTAAGATTTCTTGCATAACTAACACATTGCTCTTTTAAAAAATGGTTTCTGCAAGTGAGATCTGTTGTTCCAATAGATCTTTGCACAAAAGAAAGGGGAAAAAAGGTGATTTATCACGTGCAGTTTATATGCAAGCAAGTTTGAATGCATTTATTTATTTATTATTTTTTGGTTGCTTTTTCTTTGTTTTACATTTGCAAGAATGCAGTCCTGATTATATCGGCAGCTGGAGCACGTGACCATCAATATCACATTACAGCTCCTTGAGAGTTGTTTTGCTCATCATGTTTCACGTTTTTAATCGCGCAGTCATAAAACGGTTTACTGTAGTACGATATTAGATGTGATAATGGGGAGAAAGAAGCTTCGGCCACCAAGCAATTCAGTGAAATCTCGCGAAAAGTGGGTAAACAGGGGGGAGGGGGTTTTCTGTGTCTTAGTGCCAAAATTGTAAGGAGTGTATGGGACTCCTCCTCCTCCATTATTTATCCTGTGGAGAAATGTTGTAGTGACACATCTGTGCAGCAACTGTACTTTTACTGTGGTCTTTTTGTACACAAATGAGTTTAATCGAAGATGTTGTTTAGAGACCACCTGAGATTTTCAAGCGATCAATTGCTGTGCATCCAAATTGAAATGGGTTTTGAGATTGGAGTTAAATGGTATGTGTTTGAGATGTACAACTAAAACACTCATGTCTGTAAGTTGCTTTATACCAAATATCATATGAAATGCCACACCCCACAGCCATGACCCTCGGGTTCCTTATCAGGGGTGGGGAGGCTTGTCATAAGACACACAGCAGTCATGAGCCATATATAATGTGTATGTCAGTGTTAGGCAGTAACAAACCTGTAAAATACAGGAACTAATATTACTTTTTGCTGTAACTATAGTGTAACTTATAACTAATATGATTTTAGTAATATTACAGTTACCATCCATAAAACCGCTTCGTTACTTGGTTACTTTTGATGCCTCGACCCGCTGATTTAAAATCCAACAATCACATAATTCCTTGATTTATTTTCATAATTTTCAGGACTTTCACATGCATGTTATGTCCCCAAAGCATGCTTGGAATATGGAAAGGCTTCCATTCAGCAGATAGAAATATTGCATTATATTGATTTTGTCAGGAAAAAAGATGATCTGAACACTGTTGTTTAAGTTGTGGCTTTACTTTACTCTGGCATTAAATCTCAACCACATCCCTCTAAAAGCATGTGGTACATTATATTACTATAATTAAAAGTCATTTTGTAAAATTAAACTTTCTTACAAACTTATGTGATTTGATAAAATACATAATGAAATATAATCGTATATGGGTAATGGAGAAATTACCATTACACGTGACAATTAATGAGATCAATACAACACTTCTACTTGAATCTCAATCAATCACTATTGAATGTTTGCAATAAATTCTGACTGCAATCAAATGTTGATTTTTGTCAAATGATGAGGATTAAATTTGTTCGTAACATTATAGAGAAATTTGATGTGGAAGATAGTTACTTCAGTCGGAGTGAAGAAAAAGTAATGTTACTAGTGTAACTAAATACTGTTGCCAGGAAGTAATAAGTAAAGTAACAATATTACTTTTTGAAAGGAGTATATACTAATGAATAAGGAATATTACTAGTATATATATTACTAGTAATGAGTAATATGTTAGTATTTTAGTAACAGGTCATACTGAGTATAACTGATTTAGGCTTGTCTTTATTTTTTCACTTTTTACTCAAAATATTCCTAAATGTCTGGTCTATATCAGGAAATATCTCGATTCTCTGTATAGTATCTCGATTCTCTATCTATAATGGGCAAAGAAGCCTAATAGTCTAATCTATTAACTATGCATAAAAACCTGTCTTTTTGCTTAAGAACCAAATATGGGTGTCATGCCATAAAATATTTTTAAAACTACTGACCTTGTATCAAATGTGACTTTAAAAACATTGTAATTGACTTATCACTTTCTTTGTACAAAAATAAAGCAAGTAACATTCACATTATAAAAGTACATTTTAAGCACTCTCAAAACCTCTTATTATCAATGAAGCGGTTTACACTGTAAAATGAATATCCTACTTACATCGTATGCACATCTCCACTTTGTTTTTGATGAGAGAATTCGTCAGAAAGCAGAATTCCTTCGAGCGAGAGAGCAAAACGCCAGCATTGCAGCGATGACTCATCTGAACACCACTGATTGGACATTGCATTCATAAGCTCAACAGAATCATGTGTGATTGGTTACAATGTGCAGCTGTAAAAACGCTGGTTTCTGGCTCAGTGCCAGCCAGCCAATGCAGATGCAAATTTAGAAGATGTGCCACACTGCGTGTTCTAATCACATCAGTGTGATTGTATGGAATAAAATAAATGTTATTTGGCTATTTTTTTTTCTTCTGGAAGCTGCATTCAATATCCGTTTGGCTCAAAAATCAGAGGGGGCCCCCTCACTTTGCATGGACATGACGTGCCCCCTTACTCTGAATGGACATGATCCCTCTGTTCCTTATCCCACCGATTTGAGGTGGTGCTCCAAAAATAGAGCCCTTTTGCCGTTCTTAGCAACAGGAGATTGAAACATGCTGGGGAACTGAGAGAGATTTTGTGCAGCTCATAGATGCAGAAATGCTCGATTAAATCACCTTTATATTTTTATTCTGTTTAGTTGTTTAAACATAATACAAAATTAAGCACTTGATGTCCAACAAAAAGTCTTCCAGGACTTGTTCTTCAATTCATCGTCGAAGAGTTCCGTTAAAAGCTCAAGTTAGTAATATAAGGGAGTTGAGACTTCATTAGTCAGGTTTCTAAACTTCCCACAAGAACTGAAGTATGTGTGTGGAATTTTGCAGGGACTGAAGACAGCCCAGTGTCTCACACTCACTTGTTTTTTCAGACGAGATGGAACTTTGTGTTGCTGCAGTGCTTTTGTCCTACTTCGCTCCAGCTTTGGGTGAGTGCCTTTTTTTTAAAATTGCCACCTCCTCAACTATACTTTAAGAATATTGTTTTAAATATAAATATATAAAGTAGAAATGATCTCAGGCTGTAGTTAGGACAAAACTGAAAAGTATTTGTCCAGCACAGACTTTCCTTTAGAGATTAACAGTATATGTGTATGCATGCAGGATCAGCTTTTGGCAGGGAAATGCCAGGTAAGTGTGTAGAGAGTTAGATACACTTTGCTATGTGAGTGATAACAAAAAAAAAAAGGATTTTCAAGTTTTCTGTGCTTCTGTCTCACGTTGATATGTACCAAGGCCTTTTCTGTTTGTTTTCGTTTAACAAAATTTGACTACCGTTGCACTTGACTGCTTTTCTGAAATACTGGAGCAGTTTGTGCTGTTGGCTTTGCCTGTTTTTGGCAGATTTTCACAAACGGTTCCTCCATGTCTCATTTCTGCTTACGCTTACACCTTTCCCTGAAGGGTTTTTCTGAAAAGCCGATGAAGTAACACTACTCTTACACCACGAGGCTTGAGACGCTTTCAAGCGTGCCAGCGCAGCTCATGTTGTACCTAACTTTGGGTACATGCAGTTCTGTTACTCCTTATGGAGGCAGTTTTGACAGGATGAGAATTTTAAGTATTTATTGACCTTGGGAATTATGAGTCTTGTTGCTTTAATGTTTTATTTTGAGATCTGTCCACTTTTAGAAGTTGCAGTAGCATGCATCAAGCCGATTTCTGGGAGAATTGCTGTATTCTCAGACTGTGTGTGTGTGTGTGTTGTTGCCAACACAAACATTTGAATACAGCATTTAAACGCTCCAACACTGTCGGACTGGTCAGTGTGCTCTCATGTAAATTCTGCCAACATAAATGCGTACATGAGCAGCATTAAATAATGGTTTTTGTACACGGGAATGTTAAAGTGTTTGCATCAATGCTTTGTTCATTGTTTTTGAAAGGGATGGAGGGAGAGAGAGCGAAAGATCATTATGGATAACCAAAGTCTTACAGTCAGACCATTCATAATGTGTAATGGGAGATTTGGAGCGATGCCTTCAACATTCTTGTTTACAAAGAGCAGATCCTCTGAAAAGACTCTTTAAAAACATGTAGGTCTATTCTCATTCCACTGATAGATTTGTGGCATAAAATGACTCAAAGTAGCATTTCTGCCAAATGTCTGTTTAATACTAATAAGAAGTCTTCGAAAAGAACTTGTCAAAACATTAGAAATAATGCGTCGTTCTTTGAGAGGAGTTCCTAAAATAACCTTTCTGTGTAATATAAATCTCATAGTTGAGCTTTTTAAAATGCATTTGAAGTTGATCTGCCATATTGAAAAGTTGTTGGCTGCTACAGTGTGAGCATTTCTTTTGTGTCTTCCATGCTTGTGCACATGCTTTTTGAACATATTGCCATATTTCGGAGTTATTATGGCTGTATGTGTGTCTCTGTCCGAATATATTAACTTTTGAATTGTAGTATGCAACCTGCAACCATAGTATACATTTTAACATTGTAGTACACTGGAATACTTAGGTACCCCCCCCCCCACACTTATACTTAGAATCTAATAATGTTCTGTCTGTAATTGTTTGGCTGGCATAAACTTGACATTTTTGCTTGGTTAGATTTAAATTGTTACACTTTTTCTCTCCCTCAGCTTCTCAAATGGATGAAATTCATGGTAAGTGTCTTCTAGTCTAGAATTAATTCTAAATTAACTGAACGTCTTATTGGCTTATTAACAGTGTTTTTACCCAGGATAGACCAGGTTTAATGTTGTGTGCATTGAAACAGCATAGGTTTTACACTAGAAGCTTTTAGTTCACAGTGGGTGTGAAAAATGTTTATGGAGTCACCAGACATAAAGCTCTTATCCTCTTTTGGTACATTCCATACAGTATCAATTTGTCAATAGCATTCTGTATTTGAGAAATGGCTTGAAGATATGTAGAGAATAGACTTATCTTTTTATGTTCTGGCACTAGAATGTAGTCATTATCTTAATCTTAATATTTTACATTTTGTTTGATACAAGTTTTTTTTTAAAACTGCTTTCCAGAGTTTTGACTAGATATTTTAATTTTTTTTCTCCCACCAGAATACGACAAGCCATTTCATTATGGTGAGTACAGATGGACTTTAGCTGCTTAGGCAGTATACATACTTATATGGATTAAGGAAATCTCTTGGTTGACTTCATAAAGCTGAAAGGGGGGAAATGCTAATATGCAAAACATAGTGATTACTCAGAGGAATTTGTGTTTTTCAAAGTATTGTGAGCATAGTCATTTTATTATGGGGTCACAGCTGCACTCTTGTTGTTCCCAATAGTGTGCTGAGCGCTGTTGTGTTAAAGGCTTTCAGGGCCAAAGTGCATCACCTTTCTCAGGAAACATCTGGGAAGTCAGAAAGATTTGCGTTTCCCCTTCTGTTTTTCCAAAATAGATGGAAAATATTCACTCCGGGAATAAGCTTCTGTAGAAAACACTCCAGTTAGAATCTGATATCTACCCCAGAATTTCCCAAATGTACTATTTATTTAATTTGTTTGTCTTTATTTGGATTTTATATATATATATATATATATATATTATCTGTCATTTTTACAATTTAAAAGTACAACTCAAAGCCCTATATTAGAAAGGAAACCACTAAGTACACATGGCAAGTTTAGTGGTTCCAGACTGTCTCTGGAAAGTCATTCTCCAGTCTTGTTCATTGTGCTTAATATATTATTGTCTGTGCATGTTGTGTTGGCCTTAACACTCCTAAGCAGGACCAAACAGAATCTGCGGAACCTTTCTCATTTTCTGTGCTGATTTAAGGGAAAATCTGTCAAATTTACACCAGATTTTTTATTAAAATTTGTTATATGAAACTACAGTAGTACTTTAAAGCCTAACCAAGGAGCCAAAATATCGATAAACAAATGGGTGGGATGTAGAAATTTGTGAATGAGTTTCAATTCTACAGATTCCATGTGAACCTGCTATAAAAGGGCTGTTTTCTGTGTATGAATCTGTAATTTGTGTATTATTTTACAATTTTTTTGTTTGTTTTAAATCTATTTTAAGTAGTGCTGTCAAATTATTAATCGTGATTAATCGCATTCAAAATAAGTTTTCTTTTATCACAGAATATGTGTGCTGTTTATATTTATTATGTGTATGTCAACACACATGCATGTCAGTATTTTGAAAATATATACATGTATTTACTTGTATACATTTATATTCATTATAATTTATATTTAATGAAGAAATTTCTTAAATATACATTTGTGTGCATATTTGTATATACATAAATATACACAGTACACACAAATATATTCTGTAAACATTTTTATTTATTTTGAATGCGATTTAATCGTTTTTACAGCAATAATTTTAAGCCTATTGTGGAACGTTTCCAATTTGAATGTGTTATTAACATTCAAATAAAATGAAAACATGCATCACTTCTGCATTTGTACGTGTTCTTTTGAATCCTCTTTCCAGATTATGAATCTCTGAGGATCGGTGGTATGATCTTTGCTGTGATCCTCTTCTTGATGGGGATCTTCCTCATTGTCAGTGAGTGTCAAACTTTGTACTGCTCTCAGAAAGAGTTATATCATTGTAAAGTGCTTGCCATCAAATGTATGAAATATTTTTGTAGATGTTCATCCAAGAATGTATTCACTCGCACCGATAAACAAATATCGGTTACTGAGGGTCGACTGGTTGCAGGCCAGCATGTCTTTCATAACCTCTAAGTTTAAACCTCTCTACGACACCCAACACCTCACCATGACTTATGGTGCTCCACCAGTGCAGAGACAAGCAGCCAATCTAACCTTTGACACTCTTACTCTGAAACCCCCACCAGCCCACATAAATTAATAACCAGACCCTGCTGACCTGATGTTACATAGACCATGAGTTTGATCACAACAGGGTTGTTTAAGGACAGTATCATAGTTTGGTTTTTGTGTTACAACAACATCTCTAAAAACTAATCTCTAAAACACCATGTTTGTGTGAATGCTTTTCTCTTGTATATTATAATAAACCACCAGTGGTTTTGATCATACTTCTGGCTTGTTTCCAACAGGTCGGAAATGCCGCTGCAAAGGGAACAAGTCAAAGTAAGTGGCAAAGAAAACTGTAATGCATTTTGTTCAATGAAAATATTTAGGCCAAGATGTGGTAATCCAGTCATTTTAACAGGAATTAAAGCTATCGGGAATTTTGTGTTAGATCACAAGATTTCACCATTCCTTATTTCGTAATGGGTTTGATTTGGTCACAAAGATTAGCCACGTTGAACAAAAACGAGTCACAGATTACAGAAATGTCTGTGATCGGTGCTTGATACAATTCTACACACTGCTACTTTTAATACACATTTTTATAATGTGGTTGGATCTGTTCCAATGATGCGACTAGATCAATAATCAGATCACAATATAATGTATATTTATTTTCCTGCTCTTCAGGAAATGACCATCTTTTGACTTGTCTCTTGTTGTTGTCTTTCCTGCTTCATAGGCCAGTGGGTATTGACACGGAGGCAGCCAGAGGTGAGAATGTTCCATTTTATTATAATCATATCATATATATATATATATATATATTTATTATTATATTATAATTCATGACACTTAAAAAGAAACTGACATTTACGGTATTTTTATTCCAGGTGCAAAATAAAGTAAGCTGAGGAAACAGAGAAAAAGGTGACACCGTCTCTACTTTTGGATTCGTCATAAATTGTTAAAATGTATATCCTGCATACATTTTTTATGACTGTATATCTCTGTTTTTGGTTCATTTTGACAGAAAGCATGGCCTCTTAAGGAGAAATCTTAATCAGAACTTCGACCATTTGGAAGAAGAAAGTCACTTGAGGATTTAGTTCTTCTAGTGTTCACAGTTTTTAAATTTGTATGCTTTTGTCTCTGGGTACATGAGAGAATGAGTGCTTCTTTTTAAAAGGAGAATTTTTAGAAATATTGATTTAAGTGTTGATTATCAGCTAGAACTACTTTGACAATGTTTAACTAAGCAGCTGATACCTTTGAGATTTCCCTCCACTTTTTGTCATGTACTTTTCAAGCTCTCTGTGAAGTTTATTAAATACATGGTGTTGGGTAGTATGTGTAAGTGCCCGGTAGCTAAAAGTAGAAAGTAGGCATTTTATATATTTTGTAAATTGTCCACACAGTTTTGTCACGTCGCAGAAGTAACCAAACAAACTGTATACTGTAGTTGAAAAATAAAAATAAAGTGATTTCCATGGAATGTCTGTTAAGTGTCTTTGAGAAAATGTAACCATTATGTAACGTGTGCTTGGTATCTGCCCTGGTCTGTCTCTCATATTCAGCCTGTTATAAATAGTTGCCCCTGTTATGGACTCTATGCACTGCCCACTGCTTACGTATTTCCGCTAAAATCTCAGTTGTACTTGAGCTTCCGGTTTAGCGTTCTTTGAAAGCAAGCTGTGGGAATAGTGTGGTTTTTCCTGTAAAATTTCTGATTAAGTAGCAATTACAATTTCTTTTTATTTATATATATTTTATTGCCAGTGTAACATAACATTTTAGTATATTATATTAAAATATAACATTTTATTAATGAGTTTAAGAAGCATTAAAGGATTAGTTCACTTTCAAATTTAAATGTCCTGATAATTTTCTCACCCCCATGTCATCAAAGATGTTTACGTTTTTTCAGTAGAAAAGAAATTAAGGTTTTTGATTAAAACATTCCAGGATTATTCTCCTTATAGTGGACTTCAATGGCTACCAAATGGTTGAAGGTCAAAATTACAGTTTCAGTGCAGCTTCAAAGGGATCTACACAATACCAGACAAGAAATAAGGGTCTAATCTAGCGGGGAAAAATGCATATACTTTATAAACAAATGCTCCTAGTTTTACAAAATAGTTTACTTTTTTTTTTTTTTGTAAACTGCATTTGACTTTGTCTTTGCACATTTGACTTGTAGACTCTTGAGTCTGTACTTCCACCTACGTCACGTGTGACCTTTTCAACATGATGATGTATTACGTAAAGCCATGGATGCACATCGTAGAGCAGTGCAAGGGTAAGCATTTGAGAATAATCCTGGTATGTTTTCATCAAAAAACTTAATTTCTTTTCAACTGAAGAAAGAAGTAAACACCTTGGATGACATGGGGGAAGAGTACATTTTCTGGAAATTGTCATTTGAAAGTGAACTAATCCTTTAGGTGCCTTTGGTGTGAAGGTGCAACGTCTATGTATTGCTGTGTCCTGTTATGTGACACATCCTCAAAGTTTAATTCTAAATTCAAAACAGTGTTTTGTTTTTATTGTGTGAGACATGCTCTTTGAAATGCGTTTCTTTCTTCTAGCTGCTTTACATGGAGCGACCAGGTGTTTCTAATTTGAATAATTAGCTGCTGTTAAATGAACCGAGATGTTCGGTAGGTTACACACCCTGATGAAGGCATGTAGCCGCAACGCATAGATGTACCTCACCAAAAGAGTTATAAAGCCAGTAATGTAATATAAAGCCAGTAATGTAATAAAGGCTTTTTAACTTTTCACTACAATTCGAGTGCCTTGGAGTTCTTGACTTTAAATATAGTCTATAAGAGTATTCGCCGTCACAAACGAAGCTAATGTTAGCTTGAGAATATGTACCTTCAGAGATGTCAACATAAATGGAAACATACGATTTGAAGCCCTTCTCCTTTTTACCTTAAGGAGTGACCGATGCTATCTTACAATTCGACTGACATCATTTACTGTAATCCATGGAAGTTCTTGGAAAAAGCAAGTGTAAAATTTCAGTGCTCACTGAAACGACATGTAAAAACCACTTCCGGCGCGGCACCGGAATTTGCAGAGCAACTGGACTAAACTTGGAATTAGTCGTGCATATGAGTCTATTAGTAGCTAATAGCAGGGATAGTCATAATATAGGGAGATGAGGTCAACTTGGTCACTAACGGTCAACTTGGATCACGTGTGCCTTCATATCCAATCACATTACAGCCTTGATTTCATTGAGTCAAAGTTATGCTACACTCAATCGCTGTTTATGGATACCATAGGAATAAATAAGAATGTCGTAAACTGTATCCCATCTGTCCCAAAAAGTCTGTGACTTTTCTTATAAAACGTCATTTTTTTCTGTTAAACTCTATTGCTTAGTTTAAACATGCTGGAGATTTGCTGATAGGCTGCCCATTCATTAAATTATAAGCTGTTTCTTAAAAAAAAAAAAAAAAAAGCTGTTTATTCAGCATAGTCAAGCCTCCTCCATTGACATCCAAAAAAACGGCCTCTGGTCTCCTTGCCCAAGCGCTGGCAAACTGGAAGCGTTAGCATTATACTTTTTTGGCTAAAGGCAGGCTTGCCTTCTAGTGGCTTTGGTAATAGTACAAGAAGTTTGATTGCAGCTGTCACAGATGTTGCAGTAGTTATCTAGCTTCTGTTAAACAAACAAACAAAAAAAAACTTTATCAGTGCATGAAGAATATTATATTAAGAGTCTCTGAAATACTTAATTCTAATTGGTTGGGTGCGGTCAGCTATTTCTGAAGAATGTATGTTGCCCCATAGCATTCAGTGTCTTGGCAGGCACTTTCGCGCTGTTTTTTTTTTTTTTTTTTTTTTTTTTTTTTTTTTTTATCACCACAACTTGGGAGTAGATCATTGGCGCCGTCTTGCGATTCAAAGCGATATTAAGACTAGAAATGATAACAAAAAATGCCATTGGAAAAGGAAATAAAACGAAAATATAGGTCTGAAGATCAACAACAGAGATACATTAGAAAACACTTTTATATCACGGGCATGTGACCTACTCTATTTAAAAAGCTGCTAGTTAGTCCACATATAGAATAAAAATGAAATCCAAATTAATAATGATAAAAATTTATAATATAAACTCTGCCGAGAACGTTAGTCGTGAAAAAGCAAAAAAACAGACAACGCCCTGTCAAGGTTTATTTTTTGATAATTGCCATTTATCTTTGAATTTGAGTAGGCAACAACATGTCGGCGTCACGAATTTTTATTTATTTATTATTATTATTATTATTATTAACGCTTACAAATGCTTAACATAGGCTCACAATGAAACCATGATCCACACTCGAAGTCTTCTGAAGTTGTCCAGCTTCCACTTCCCGTCCTAATTCTCCTGCAGACCACAGTCCTGTTGCTGCATAGGTGGGGTTCTTTGTCGCATGTATTCACTGGGGGGAGTTATTTGGCTCGGGATCCCCACCGCATTGGCCGGGATGATTTTTATCTACCTAACGCCATGTCTGGGAGCTTCCCTTCCCGGTATCACTGACAGACCAGCGCCGCTAGGGGGAGAAAGTGTGTAACTTCCGAGGCGCAGCATCGACGCAGTGCTCCACAGCGGACTCTCTTCATTCACGGTGCTGTATTATATCTTATATATAGCAAGATTAAGAAAACCGTGTCTCGTTAAAACACTGCAGAAATGGCAGCTTCAACAGGTCTGTCTATTTATTGCATTTGTTTGTTTTTTGCATGGTAATGAATTATCAAGCTCATTTTAAAGATGCTGTTGATTGACTTGAGAAATTAGAAACCAATTCAATGTAATTTGACAGGAATTAGCCTACTAATAGGCTAACTTATTACATATTATGTAGATGTCCTAGGCTATATATCCAGCCATTCCAATCTCATTTAGCCTATTTCCTAAATTTATTTTGCATTCTGCAGATAACAGCTACATTTAAAACTTGAATAAGGCGATGCAGTATTTAGCCGTCACTTCTGGATAGATGGTTCAAATAGTTCACCTTTCAAATTACATTGTTTTGTCACAAAATTAAATGTTACTAAGAATGACAGTCTCGAGATTTACAGTCTATTACTAGCCTACAGTGGGAGTGACTATCTTTCTCAGAAACACAGAATAACACTTTTGGCAGAATGACAAAGTCATAAAGCTTTGTAAAGACATGAGTGCAAGTAAATTATATTTTAGAGTGATCTATCAGTGAGATGGGTGCTGAAAATCGAGCCGTTATAAAACCCTAAAGTTCACACACACCACATCATTGCGCTAGAGCCAGTTCGAGCACAATGTTATGTTTCTTGCATGTTATTTTCCTCCTATATAGGTATAACATATAGCCTACTTTGGATAAAAGCGTCTGCAAAATGATTGAATGTAATGTAAAAGCTCTCAATATTGGCAGTTTGGACTGCTTTATTGATTATTACTAGAGGAAAGTCTACTTGCCATTTGCTTGTAGAGACTGCAGTTCTCAGAGAGCTTATTTTCGCTGACCATGCGAGGTTGGTCCTCACTGCAGAACACAAGATCCAGGGGGAGTGGTTGGATTCAGATCCAGCTCCTCCTACCTTACATATACCTAAATCCATCTCCACCCCTAGACCTATCCATCTCCCAGGGCTCCACCCCTAAACCTACCATTCTCCACCGCCTAGATCTTGTGTTGTGAATGTGCAGTGTGGGGCTACTGGAGCCTGCAGCCTCGTTATGCAGCTAATCAATAACCCGAATTACTGACGCTCTCAGGTTAAAACCCTTGAGTTTGTAATATGCCCTTCTGCCTCGTACATGCTCAACATCAAATTGAGATCACTATTTATGTGATTAGTCTTTCAAATGATTGCAGTCTGAATTTCAGCTAATAAGCTCGTTATGTGAGAGCTCATTGGACTCTGACTGTCCAGTGTAATATGTCCACTGTCCTCTGCATTGTCTTCCTTACTCCACCATGTCTTCACTGTGAATCACATAACTAAGATCCATACTAAATCTCTTATAGGGTTTCGTTTTGTTTCATTGTTTTTATAAACATGTTAATATAAACATGTTAATTTATTTTCAGAGTCATACATGTATATGGATCAGAGTGCCTTTAATTACGGTAAGCATTCGGAAATTGCATGGAAATACATTGTTTTAAATATAAAGCCAAAAAAATTTCACCACTCTTGATTTCTGAGCTCAGATTACGAGACGTTGCGGACTACAGGTGTCATCCTTGCTGTGGTTATGTTTGTAACCGGGATTCTTATTGCTCTGAGTAAGTAACAGCTGTGATGTTATAAAATGTTGTCATTATCATGAGTGATGTTTACCTGGCATTACAATTAGTCCAGTTTAACTTCAGTCAGAGCAGTGAATATATTCAGTTCTCTCAATCCACCAAACCATTTGTCTAAGTACTTCTGCAGTGTGAAACATTTGGTCAATTTAAGTGAGACAATGTATTTCTTACAAACTGGCTGAACTCTAATGGTGACCCTGGACTACAAAACCAGTCTTAAGTAGCAAAGGTACATTTTTAGCAATAGCAAAATTACTTTGTACTGTATTTGTCAAAATTATAGAGTTTTCTTTTATGCTTGAAAATCATTGGGATATTAAGTAAATATCATGTTCCATGAAGATATTTTGTAAATTTCCTACCGTAAATATATAAAAACATAATTTTTGATTAGTAATATTTATAGCAAACAACATAATTTGGGCAATTTTAAAGGCGATTTTCCCAAGATTCGTCAGATTTTCAAATAGTTGTATCTTAGCCAAATATTGTCCTATCCTAAAAAGAATCACACCAATCGAAAGCTTATTGATTCAGCTTTCAGATGATGTATAAATATCAACTTTAACAACTTATGAGACTTATGACTGGTTTGCTGTTCCAGGGCCACAACTAACCCCAATCTAAGTTCCTCTTAGTTATATTTTTTCACCATCTCTAAATGTTTCTTTGCCCTGACAGGTAAAAAGTTCAAATGTTCGAAATCCAAGTAAGAGTTATTCACACATATGTGCAGCCTTGACTGTGCATGTGGAATGAGTCCGAATAAGGATGAGGAAATGGAAAAGATGAACATCGAATCGATGGCTCCATGTCTGTTCACTGGAAAGCTCCTGTACTCTTTGAATGCAGCCCCTGGTTTCTTAAGTTATTGGTTTCTGAACAGAGTCTGACCAGCTGCTTTTTTTTTTCAGCTCAACAACACTGTCTATCCATTCAAACAACAGCATGTTTTACTTGCACGACCAGATGTATCAAAGACACCTGCTGTGGTGTTCATACTGTAAAATCTGCAGTTTGTTATATGTTTTAAACGAGAGCAGAAAGTTTGTTGTTCTCACACCTCCTAGAGGTCAAGAACTAAAGGGGCTTGGCAGTGTGTATCGTGACTAGGCTACCTCTATACTGGCTACATTTGAAAATACTTTTTGGGGTTTTAGGCCTTCCATTTACAGCTCTGGTTTTTGAAGAAACTCTCCCAAGTGGATGAATAAAAAAAAAAAAAAAGTTGAAATGAAGTTTAGTCATGTGGTGGAGTTTGCTCTGATAGATGTGGTGATCGCACTCAATCACCTGGATGCACCGATTCTGAGATATTTTGTAACAATATAAATGGGCAAGAAGAAAAGCATGAGAACTTTATTAATTAAGAAGAACTTTAAGAATTTCATCAAGCCTGGTCTCTTGGTATCATCTAAGTGAGCTTTAATTACATTTTAAACATGCACTTTAAGATCATTAAGCATTTTCCTATGCTTCAGCGTTCATGAGAAACTTTTGGAAACCTCAGTAGTGTGGATGGAGAATGTTTTAAAATGAAAATGCTGTTTTCAAATGTATCCAGAGTAATGTAGACGTGGCCTGATAAAATGCTCAGCATGTCATCCAGAGATGATCTGAATCGTTTGATAATATTGATGTTAGGCCCTTGCATTAAATAAAGCAACACCACTTACATTTGAATAAAGGAGATGTGCATGCTTGCTGAATATTTCAGAGTGCGACACCAGGGTTGTCAAACTCAGTTCATGGAGGGCCACAGCTCTGCGGAGTTTAGCTCCAGCTAATTAAACACACCTGAACCAGCTAGTCATGGTTTTCATGATAACTTTAAAACTATAGGTACTTGCGTAACACGTTTAGCTCTGTGTGTTGTTGTGCTAAGCTGAGTTTGACACCATACTTATATGGACTAGCTTGGCTAAGTGGGATAATTGTGTTTTTGTTTTTTTCCCTACAGATCTAGTCCAGTGGAAGGCCCTCAGCCACCAAAGATGGAAGGTACACGACCACAAACATTAATTAAACTAAAAACTACGTACATTTTTTTTTTATTGAACACTTCATAAATTTGACCTTTTTTTCTTTTAGTTCCCCCTCAGACAGTGTAAAGTATGGTGCGACAGGGCGGCCCATTTCAGCAAGAGGAAATGCTCAGACGCACAAAGTTACTTACAGGAATGTGGAGGAGAGTCGAACCTGCTTGACCTGTTTTTGTAACCTCAGCCTAAATGCTGATCTGTTGCTGTATTTTTAGGTCTCTTTTGTGTTCATATCGTGTGAATGACACCATTCATGATGCATCTCACCTGGCACCAGTTATTTTACTCATGCATGAATAGTTTGCTCTTAATGTTGTTGTTGTCCTTATTATTATTATTATTATATTAGGGTTAAACCTATAAGGGCATTTATGGAAATATTCACAGAAGCGATTGGGAATAATGATTGAATTACATTGAAGATCTCACGAACTTGCCTACCCCTGGTCTAAAGGATTGAAATCCATTAGATGAAAATGGATTTCAATCCTTTAGACCAGGGGTAGGCAAGTTCGTTCCTCTCTGCAGGAACTCTGCAGGACTGCGGCTCTCTAGGACCGAACTTGCCTACCCCTGCTTTTGACGGATATGAAGTTAATATTTTCACTCGTTTACATTTGAATAAACAGAATATTGTTTGAATAAATAGAAATAGCCCTCAGCATGGAACTATATGCAATCCTGTGTATCACCCTGTAACTTTTGCATGCCAAGTTTCAACAAAATGTAGGATAATTTCCTAGTTGTTTTATTTTGTATCATATATGTATTAATTAGTTTAGAATTTTAGTGTATTTGAAATACTTTTGAATGTTTCACAATTATTTTGTCATATTACATTAATTTAACTTATTCCCATTAACTGTTGGGATGTCAATCATAACCAAATAAACAGCATGGTTTTTCTGTTTACAGATTAGTCACTTGGATCTGTAAAGTCAGACATTACTTTACAGAGGGCTTAGACACTATAGGAAAGTCTTGCCTTAAGAACTAATGGTGCAGTCAAATAGAAAATAACTGGTAGTTACTAAGCCAATTTTACATCTCAATTTAAGTCAAACCTCACGGCGGCTGATGCAACCCTTCCTTGGAGGTAACCATGATCTTATGAACATCGTAACAGCATGAATATATGACTACTGTATTCCTGTAAACAAAACACTTTAGAAAGTAATACTTTAGTCCCCAACCAAGAGTTACGAAAAAGCAAATTACTTAATTGCAACTGAATGTATTTATGCTTCAAATATTAATTAGAAAGCATCCATATATTTCAGCCACTGCACATCTGTTTGATCAGCATGGAGGAATGCTTATGAATTCATTACAGTTCTGTTCATGAAGGGTTTTTTTTTTCTTTCTTTTTTTTTTTTTTTGCCTTGAACTGAAGTAATTATGACTAAACATCCACAGCAGTCATAATGAAGAGTTCAGTACGGTTACTATAAGAAAAGGTGTTTTTATTAATCATCCAAATGTTAGTCACGTACCAAAGACATCAATAAAAGATCCTGAGTTACAGAGGTTTGTTCTTGGACTTTACTTATTTAGCTTTATTTAATTTGGCTTGGTCAGTTGACATATAATGCAAAACACACAAACACATTAATAAAAACATTAATGATTTGCCGAAATAATTATAAATGTGGCATTTTAAAGATGACACTTCATAAACAGTATTTAAAAAAAAAAATTGTACAAACAATCAAGCACATTTTAATGCTACTTTATAAACTCCCAGAATTTGGTTTAGTCAGATGCTTTCATTCATTGAGTGTTTGTGATATTTATTAAAACATGAGCAAAGTTTCATAAATTAATTCCTTGGAAGGCAGTTTGCACTTTGCTTTCAAACCAATTCTCATAAATCCACAGACCTCTTTGTTTTACAAGAAAGTGACATTAGCGTGTGCTTTCCCTCATTTGAATTTCCAGAGGGACTCTGGGTACTTCAACATGATGAATCATGCATATCACTGACTCAACAACAACAACAACAACATCCTCAACATCTGAAATCTTGATACAAGATGGACACTATCCCCACATAGATAAATCTTTCCTTTTTTATACTATTCCATTGAAATAACATCGTTAGATCATATGAATGATTCTGACATCTTGATTCTGTTAGGTCTTGACGATAAAACTACCTTCTAACCTCAGAACCTCCTGACATTTCACCCCCTCATAATCGACTCATCAAAATAACACATTCATATGCACGGCTGGATGACACATCTTTTGTAAGGACAACTAATGTCAAGTGTGCTGCTGAGAAAAGTGCATTACATAGAGAACTGATGTCATTCATATCAAAGAATGAAATAAATAACTGATCTTCACCCTGAGTGAAAGTAACATGAGCACGAGCGCAGAGAATATGCAACGTATACCAGCCAAAAGCTATATAAATACATCTCAAAACAAATGAAGAATATCCCACTGATACAGTGAGTTAAAAATGCAAACCAATATGGTTTATAATCAAAGATGGAAACTCGACTGGTACTGACAGTCCTCATGACGATTTCATTGAAATCACTATTCAAGAACATACTTAAATTTGCATTCGTCTTTAAATAAACTGGGAAGCAGCTTTATGGTACAGAATCAGTGAAAGATCCTTCAAAAAATACACTGTCATACTAAAAATGATGTAATATGTGAAAATCCTCAAAAAAAAGGATACTAAAGATCAACCCATTCTTCTCCATAGATTACATTTTTGGTCTTATTTTTAAAGCTCTTTCTGATCTTAACATTTTTTTTATTATTATTCACATCTTGATGATGAACGGTTAGCAAAATGATCAAGATGAATGTTTTGTGTGCTTACTATTATTAAATCCTGATGATTGCATTTCTAATGGAGAAGGTGGGAAACGCTGGGACTAAAAATCAGTCCTGGTCACTCTTGGTCCTGTAAGGATGTAAAACGTCGCCTAGAGGAGGCACTTTTCTTCTTCAAGATGAGCTTGAGCTGAGGGAGAGAGCGAGAGAGGGGAAATGGTGTGTCAGCTACTGTGTAATCCGTTCTTTTCTTTCTATGCTGTTAAAGAAAATGGTCGAAACTGTACAAGAGAATGTTTTTGCTCTCACAGCAGGCAGACTGGTTGTTAATAAAGAAAACCTCTCACTCTCTCTCCTTTGTCTCCGCTCTGGAGCAAATGAGCGGGCTGGTCGTTCTCCAGGTTGCGGATGCTGGGATCAGCACCTCGACTCAGCAGCAGCCGGATCAGTTCCTCCTGAAAGGGGCTTCCGTGCAGCCCCGCGGCCATGTGTAGGGCAGTGTGCCCATGAGCCTGAGAGGAGACACACATTTATAGATAATCGTGAACACACTGTTGTTCCTTTTTAATTAATATGTCCCAAGGTTCTGTATATTAGCCCTGCCTATTTTTCAGTGACTCTTTCCTCAGGTTGCACAGTATGTGATGGCACATGTCTTATGACTTATGCTGCTTTTCTGCAAAATTCGCCATTTTGAATCAAAATATTTCATTTATGTTGGGGGTGTTTGACCAAAGTCTCTCGAATTTCGAAAATCTCGAACGTCTTTGTCTTTGTTCAAACACAATAATTCAAATGGTGGGTTATTGATCAATGAATCATTCACTCACTGTTTTTATGAGTAAGTCACTGGATCGTTGACTAATTTTTTTTGACGCTTTCAGGAATAAAATAAGTGTCTGTCCTATGAACGAGTCACTGAAGTGTTCACTCAACCGATACATTAAAAAACACAGATACATTCCGGAATGTAAAAAATAACTATTTATGAGTGAATCATTACGGTCGTTTACTCAACCAATTCGTTAAAAAACTCTGATTCATTCTGGAATGGAACAAGTGGCTGTCTTTGTGAGTGAATCATTCACTGAATCATTCGCTCAACCAATTGGTTCAAAAACACCGATTGAGAACGAAACAGATTTCTAAGTGTGTCACTGAGTCATTCATGCAGCCGATTTGCTAAAAAGCTCAGATTCATTCAGGAATGAAAACAGGTGAGTGTTTTTACAACTGAGTCAACCATTGATTCATTCAGTTAAAAGATTTGTTTAGAAATAGTGATTCACTGAGTAACAACATTTCATTACAGCATGTTTCTGGAATGAAGACACGCAGCAGTTAAATTTGCTTTGGCATTATTTGAAACTATTTGAAATGATACTATTGAATCTAAAATGTAAGTCACTCAACAATAACTTCTTGTTCACACCCGCAACAGTGCTGTCGGTCAAAATTTCACCACAGTTGCAATTACGTGCGGCACGAGGCAAGTGTGATATTACTTGAGTATGATTTAAATGTATATGAAAGCCAACACAATAGCGTCATCATGTGTCTCACTTTCATGTTGATGAACGCCTGCATACTGGAGAATTGGAGGCTGAGGAGGAAGCGCACAAGATGGATATTCCCCTCCTTCACTGCCAGGTGAAGAACTGTCTTGTTGCTTTTGATTTCCTGAAAAAGACCAAGGTAATCTTGTCATCAAAGTGAAGCTGAAGCAACATCAAAGCAAGTGTGGTATGAATGAGGTTTCCTCCTTTTGCGGCAGTCTGAAAACGAAACCGCTCGATATGGAACAATGACAAAATCATTTGTTTGTCTGTCTGTCAGAAAGGAACATCTGGGAAATATATTGTTTCTTTTCCTATACGACAGAAATCGCTACCGTAATTTGGAAACGTCAGTATGCGTGATTTGTGTGTTACTAACTTTGGGGCAGTAAGATATTAAATAAATCTATACTTATATTTGCCAATGATGATGAATTCATATTGATCAATAGTGCCAATAAACTGACACTTACATTTAAAACCTTAAAAATATTCCTATACTGTTTTTTCTAGTCAAAAAAAAATATTTAGCACTCTTTCCACAAAAATATCACACAGCACAGTTGTTTTCAACAATAATAATGCATGTGTCTTGAGCACCACATTAGCATATTGGACTGATTTTTGAAAGCTTGTGTTACACTAAAGACTGGAGTAATGATATTGAAAATTCAATTTGCTATCATATCCTAAATGTTATATCTTTATACATCAATGATGATTATTTTATTGGCTTTAATATGGCACCGTACTAATGTTATAATGGGCCTCTCAGTTTTAAAATAATATTATTTAATTAGTGTCCCCGCACCATCTGTTTATACACCAAGGGGTCCTTTAGCAATAATTAACACATTCCCTTATTATCATTGGGATTAAACTGTACTGAAAGTCTAATATATTAAAATGCCATAAAACGGAGTACCTGGCTGAGAACTGAAGCTCCCGCATTAATAAGAAGCCGCAAACACAGCAGTTTGTCTTCTGCTTGAGTCTGGAGACTGCCATCAGGTATCCATGTTGAGGATGAGGAGGCATTTATAGCCTTTATCGTGGCACAGTGAGAGATCACTGCACAATGCAGAGGAGTCAGACCTAAAGATAACAGGCAAAAGCAAGAGCGGCGATTTATTATTGTCTCCTCAGATGTCACTGTAACTGTGATGTTTATGGAACACGATGTAAAGGTTTATACCTTCAAAATTACGAGCCTCCAGGTCCACTCGCAGTCCAGCATAGAGAACAACCTGTTAAATCATAACAGTTTAGAAGCATGCTTTTTTTTTATGTCAAATAGATTTCAAATGGGCAGTCTCTCACCTGCATGATACGAGGGAAACCATAGGTGGCAGCCAGGTGGAGTGCAGTTTGACCGTTGACGTCACAGATGCTGATGTCCGCTCCTAGGGAGAGTAGATCCTGGACTATATCTGGCTGATTGGCAGTTACAGCCACAAGCAAAGCAGTCTGGGATTCAAGAGAACAGATAGTCAGTGAGTGCATGAATAAAACAGTCTCTAGTACATTCTGAATTAGATTTAACAGTATTTTGCCGTGATATTCACCTTGCCCTTGTGTTCTTTAGAATCCAACTTCCCCAGTTCACTAAGTTTCTCCGCAGCAGCAAAAGCATATTCCCTCAGGCCTTTCGCGGTGTAGATATGTAGAATGCTAACAGAGAGAAAGAATAGAGTTTCAGTTTTCATTTACAGTGCAAGCAGAGCCGTCTAACAGCTTTGCTATTTTCAGTCACTTTTCCATAGGATTTACGCTTACACTTTTCATACAACTAATGGTTTCATTAGTTAAGAAACACACAAGACCTTGGGGGACCCCTCTGGTAAAACACCTAATGTGCTAATCTGCGGAATGCATTAACTGAACGTTTTTCAAAAATACAGAAAGTTGAATGGCTACTTTAACGTAAATGTATCTAAAGAGTCTGCAAATGTTATATGGGTCAATGACACAAGACTGTCACATTGAAAAAAATTACTTTTTAAAAATAATTTTCAGTAAAAAGTTGAAATGTAATGATTTTTCAAGTGGTTTAACCAAAAACTATTTACTAAAAGTAAATTTAAAATAATAGTAATTTGAATATAGTTAAGTGTACACATATTAACTTTAAGAAGTAATTAATTCCGAAATATTATTCAGTTTTTGGGCAGTCACATCATATCGCACAACCATTGACAACATTTGTTTAAAAAGCAAGGAAGCACTTATTTTCGAAGAATAATAAATTAAAATATTATTCTAAACTACTTAAATTGTACTGAAAAACATATTGACCCATTTTCTTGATAAATAAAGGAAAAAATAATTTATTTGTTCAAAGAAAATTTTTTATTTAAACAATCAATTTTCAATTGTTCAAAAGTGATAAACCTTTACAATGTTACATATGCATTTTATTTCAAATATTTTTTATTTTTATTTTTTATTTTATATTCATCAAAATCACAGGAATGTGATTTATAAATGTATTAAAATAGAAAACATAAATTTTAAATTCGAATAAAAAATTTAAATACAGTTTTTACTGTATTTTTGAGGCCTTGGTTAGCATAATAGATGTATTTTTTCAAAAACATAAAAAAAATTGTATTGACCCCAAACTTTTGAACAGTACTGAACTCATTTTAAGTAAGTCCTGGGCTACGGACCATTCTTCCAAAGGACACTTGGTTTCAGCATCCAGGGTAGTAAATCTCCACCCTAGACAATATTGAGAATATCTTCTGACTCACGTGTCCCCATCATCATCCTGCCAGGTGGTCCTACTGTAATCCATGTTCTGCAGGAAGACTCTGGCCTCCTGCAGCTTCACCATATCCATCTGGGGCCTGAACTCTTGGAGAAGGTATGGGCTTGTGTGATCCGCTGCTCTGGACTCAGATGGCCAGCACAAGCCAGAGGTCTGAATGGGGACAGTCCCAGTCATATCAGTCCCGGCTGCAGTTACAGGGCACTCTGTTATAGACTGTGAAAACAAAGAACAGATTGATTTTTTCATTCATAATATGAACAAACCTTGGATTTTGTAAGCCTTCAGTACTACTTATAAAGCTCTTACATATTGCTGTGTTGTCTGAGCATCCTGGCAGTCTTGCATTTGCTGAGGGCTGTAGCCAGTGGCAAGCGTCTGTCCAGTTTGGGTAAAGTTTGGTGCAGCGGAGGAACTAGGCATGAATGTGAAAGGGCTGCACTGCTGTAGTGAGGAATGTGCCTGAAGAATGCTGGGAACTTCCCATCGGTCATATCCGACTGCTCCCATGTCTGTGTAGCTTGCACTGGCTCCTGCAAAAGAAAAGGTATAATTTTCAGATGTCAAAGACAATCGAAATATCCCTGAAGTCTCATTTAATCAAGCGAAACCCTAATTTAGCAGCAGAGATGCTCGGACTCACCGGCAGTGGGAGATTGTTCTGATGCCAACACCTGTTGGAAACATTTTGGAAGGTGATTAATGTTGTTTGTATCAGTCTCAAGACATTCACACTTAACAATATAATCGTTTGTCTCACTGGGACAGATGCAGTGTACGATGCTGCAGAGCAGGAGGGTGGTGCTGAGGAGGTCTCTCTCTTTCTCTTCTGCTCCAGGAGTTTCTTCACTGTGGGCAGAGGGTAACACGCCTTTTCCTTCGGTGCTGTGGACACAGGACAAAACAAATTAAAAATAAATGCTGTTTAAATGCTGCTATATGATCAGTAGCCTACACCATTAAACAGTTTAAATCATCAGCAATGACAAATTAAATAGATGAAATGTGAAAGTAAAGACAGATGTTGTTATTTTGAACTTTCTGTTCAGAACATTCTATTTCATTCTGAAAAAAATGAAGGATCGTGTGACACTGAAGACTAAAGTAAAGTATCACAGGAATAAATTACATTTTAAAATATATTAGAATAGAAAACTGTCACAATATTACTCTTTTTACTGTATTTTTTTCTCAAATAAATGTGGCCTTGCTGATCATTTGAGACTTTTACAAACATTAAAATCATTACGGACCCCAAACTTTTAAACAGTAGTAAATATCACTTAATCTACATGGTTATTATTGATTTACCAATATTTAAAATATTAGCAATATTATTATGAATTTTTATGATATTCATAGAATTTATCACAATTTTTAAAATCTCAATAAAAAAATGATTGAGTAATTTATATTCCAATAATATATTAGTGAAACGTACTGGAATTTTGACTAAATATTTATTATTAGCGGGATATTTTAGATCTGCAAATCTCCATTATCTCACATTATCTCACATTTCCATTAAAACAATTTTGTTTTACAATGTCTTTTTAATGCCTTTGATTTACAATGATTTTTTTAACAATCAAGTCGAGTAAAGCATTAATCACACAACCACTTTCGGTATATCTCACCGGATACACATTTATTGTTGTTGTTTTCAAGTAAATCTGATTGATTTCTCCAGTAACGTGATTTCCCCAGGGCCGTTTTTAATAACAGGTGCTGGTATGACTTGAACTGTATTTTTTCTTGCGTTAGTCACCAAAAGAAACTGAAAAAGACAAGAATGCAAATATCGGAGGTTTCCAGTGGGCATCAGTTACGTATTCTAGAGCAGAAGGAAGGAAAGTTTCTTCAAAATCTTGACCCCAAACGTGAGATAAGAACCAAATTTCCACCGAAGGAGTATAGTGCTCATCCTTTCACCCGTGAGGAAGGTATTCCATTTGGAAAAGAGGTGGTGAGGTTACGTCTACCTGTCTACATCAGAAACCCTGCGTCTATGGAGAGGGCTCTCGCAGCACACTCTCTGTAACTATTTCCTTTTCTCCGTTACGCTCTTCGTGGCAAACCACATCTTCTTCCTGTACCAGTGACGTATGTCTTTCGCAGGGGCCCCATCAGAGGTGTATGAACAGATGCTTCGATACTGATTCAGAGTCAGATTTGATGCCTGTCTAGCATTTCGTTGAGTGGTAGTAATGAGCTGAAATCAGCTGCACAGATCACAGCTAAACTGGAGGGAAAGAAATCTAATATATTTATTGAATTATTGTATCAAGCACAGATAGTTCTTACAAACACAGCACTGTGAGGGAAACACTTTGAAGTAATTTTATCATCTTTTATGGGTATTTCCGGATTATATTATGCACCTTCATGATGTGATAATAGTTGTGTATACAGTATATAATAGTGTTTCAGTTGATTTATCTATTCATAGCTTGGACAGAAGAGCTAGGCCTACTTGCGTTTCACTCTACAAGGTATCCCTTTTACAGGAAAAGCGACTGGTTTCGGCAAAACATTAAGTAATTCTTATGGTGAAGGGGAGTCAAAAGAGGAAGATGGAAATCCCACTGGGGATAACCTTGAGAGGATCACTCCTTTCCTTATCTCTCTTGTTTGTTCTCCATTCCAGTTTCTTTGAATTACTCCACTTCTCTGGCTCTTGCTTTTTAAAGCCGACTCAAAAGGTTAAGAGAAAAGATGGGCTACTGCTCAACACTGTGTTAACACACAATGGACATGTACAACTGCCAATAACATTCTATATTTCTGAAAGATTAAGAAAAATCTGGAATGAAAACAATGGTTATAATGTCTTTAAAGATAGGCAAATTCAGAAAGTTATACCAAAATGTCTCAATATGTATTTAAATCATTTAGGGGTGAAGGGGTGAAATAAGGGTTACTCTTCTGAGGTTACAGTAGTTGTAAAACTATAATTTATCTCCACACACTGGACGCTGTCCTCTATTGGACCATAAAATCATAATAGGACAATATATATGTAGGCTACAGTTTCTACAACTAAGAAGTGACTAACACAAACATACAGATTGCTATGTTTTGACATTAGTCTAATTTGACTTTTTTTTTTTAATTAAGGTAAAATTACGTTGTAAATGTGTTACAACAATCGCCAACGTTATTGATGTCGAGAAACACCTGATCATCTTCAAGATATCTAATAACAATGCTTCTTTTATCACTCGCAACAGGTTTAAAGGTCGCATGACACTATTTTACACAAGACTGATTTTCGTGCTTAAAATGTCCGAATGAGTGGGCTTTAGCGGCTGGGATACCCTCGCACCCCTGTCTTGTAATTTCAAAGACGGAAATCCCTGGCCAGTGAGTCACGCGCGTGGGTGTGACTCGGGGATTCCGTGGCTCTCGCTCCGCTATCTGGCTATAAACACATGCAGTAGCCTAAACCTATTAGCTCATTGAAAAAAAAAAACCTTACGTTGCATTTTATTCATAGACACTTGACATATTCCACATGACATTTAAGCTGCCAGTATTAGAAATGCGTGCTTTAAAGTTGACGGACATATTTTCTTTAGGCTATCATTTTCACAAACATTTCTCTGTAAAAATGAGACCCACACCACACCCAATAAAAACGGGAAATGAAAGTCGAACAGGGAGGAGTGATTTATCAAGGGGTTTGTCCAAATAGCTGTAAAAAATGAAGTCAGTGACAGGGGATCCTTTATTCAAATGAGTTCAATCTATTTTTAAATGGTCATACATCCCTGAACTGACGTCATAAAAAAAACATGTAAACAGCAAAAGATAAAGGTATATGCCATAGGTTGTTTGCAGTCTACTTATTTAACGCTTATGTCAATTTATTATAGAGGTCCAAATAAAACCCGAACACTGCCACCTGTCTCGTCGTCTTACACTCACACACAAAAAAGACACAAAAGCTGTCATTGTGTCGGTATCTTATAATAATAATAATAATAATAATAATAATAATAATAATAATAATAATAATAAATAAATAAAACTTTGGACCTTATTTAACCATAAAACGTACATGTTAGTAGGCTACCCGAGGTTAGCCTACCTAAAGTGTAGCTAAACATTAGTAGGCTACCCAATTGGTAGTGGTATTAGTAGACTGAAAGGGTAGGCCTACTGTACTAGTGACAGCTTTTGTATTTTTTTGTACTTTTTTTTTACTCCACCATTTCATAAAGCGCATTTATATTCCCCATCACTCTATGCTGTACAAATTCTGTTAATAAACAAAAAGGTCTTACTTACATTTCTGAAAGTGCATGTCAGAATCCCTTTGTCTGTCTTTAATTCTCGGCTCCCACGCCAGGTGAAATGAATGATGTCAGACGCAGAGCAGCCTCTGATAAATGTCAACTCCTCGAGTCACTGCCTGTTATTAACTGACTCCGGCACGTTCCACTATGTATACAGAGACCACGTTGTATTCTGCCAGCCCTTTTTTTATAGCTCCACCCACTTGTGATGAGGAAGGTTGGTCGATTTGCTTCTGACAGCAACAGTAAGGGTTTCTCTCTCTCTCTCTCTCTCTCTCTGTTTCGTTTTGCGTATCTGGTTATAAGGATGTCTGAGATGATAAGAAAATATATTTGATACATTTTAGTTTAAAACGCTTTTGTTTTTGTAATTGTCATCTTTGTTTCATGTTTTAGGTTTGATTTCATACATTTCTCAACCTCATAGAAAAAAAGAGCGTATTTAAATAATGGTTGATGGATTACATCACTCTTGGAAATATATTTAATTTAATAATTTCTATTAATATAATATAAACAGTGATTCTGAGTTAGTTTTCCGCGTAGTTGAAGATTATTATCTACACCCCCCCCCCCCCACCGACAAAATCTTTGATCTGCTAATTTCCTTTAGAGATGTTAACCATTATGTGCATTTCCTCCATTCTCACCGACACCAAAACTGTCTTCTGTTTCTTCCTGCTCCTCCTCCACCTCAACCTCCACCCACTCACCCTCTCCTTGATGCAAAAAAGTGGAGAACTTTAAATGCCCAAGCTCAACTGCTGTTCACTTTGTAGTGGTCTTGCAGTTATTTGGTGTGTAATGAGAAGAGCACTCTTTAAATAATATTATGTTAAGCATCACAACTGCACACTTTTAGTACATTCTGAAGTAGTACTTTAAAAATCTGATCTGAGATGTCTGAGATGAGTCAGTCTTACATGCTGCATTGCCACTCCATATTTGTTTGTTCCTGTAGTAACATACTTTTGACTAACTTCAGTGTCATCAAGCAAGCTGTAGATCATCAAGAGCAAGATTTAGAGTTCCTCCATTATGGGTCCTTAAAAATGTAAACAAAATAAGGAATTATGGGTATAAAAACTCAGTTTTTAGTGAACTTACATTCTAAAAGGGGAGTGGAATTCAAATGGAGTGGAGACAGTCTCTTGGTTTGTGAACAGAACTTCTGTCTTAAGGGCTCTATCTAGTGGCCAAAAATGTTACATACATACATTCACTGTTGGGGGAAATTCATGTGGCATAAACAGTTCATTGCATCATTACATCCTCTACAAATCTACAACAAATGTTGTCCTATACATTTATATAAATAAATAAACCAAGCTTAGATGAGCCCTATGGATTAACTATTAGATATTTATGTATTTCAGTATTTTCAGTAAATATGTACATTTAAAGTAATGATGTTCTAATTCACTGTTTTAACTGATCATATGCTAAACAGAAACTCTGATACTGTAGAATATGCAAATAAACATGGACATCATATTCTTGTTCATGACCACATACAGTACATACGCAATACAATATTCATTAGGCTACCTGCTTTATAGATTTCCCAGTAACCTAGCTTCAAATGTAGCTCTTGTTCTTTCTGTCGTTCTTTCTAATGTTTTGAATGTAATAAAGGGGGGTCTAGGATCAATTCCTATATACAAACTACTATAGTAATTATAGTAGTATAGTAATTATATAATGACTTAAGCCACTCCATGGATTACATCATAATTCAGTCTATTACAATTGTTAAGTCATAGTTTACTGGCAAAGTTTAGCAACCGTGACAGTATTAGTCAGGCAGAGACATGACTGTCACTGTCGGTCTGTCACCTCAGTACCATTTGTGAGTGTGACACATCTGGAAATATTTTGTATGGTTTTGTTGGCCAGTTCTGTTCTACACACACAGACATAGCCTACACTCACGCACGCACACATATGGTAGAGACGGCTGTCATGGTTGCATACGTGGTACACATCCCTATAAGGTACAGAATTTGGTATACAGAACTTAGGAATTTAGTCACATGATTCATATCCCGGAAATACACTGCTGTCGATGGGGGAAAAATGGCGTTATGAACAGCTCCAGACTGTGAGAGAAGTGGAGCAGTAACGTTAGAGTCAAGAGACAACCAGCACTAACTCGTGGTTCTCGGTTTACCAACTGAAAGAAACGACCAACCTTACATTAATCATAAATGTGTATTAATACAGTTGCACGGTCGATTACGTAAGGGCTCTCCAGATGGACAAAGACAGACTCGCAGTGAGTACATGCCAAAATAAACACGAGGAAGTAGCCTTAAAAGGGGCGTGTAATGTGTTTCATGGCTTGAAAAAAATAGCCACCAAAGGCGACAAAAGCGCAGACGAAAGCATTTTATTGGCGTGCCTGTATTTAACAGCACAGCGATACGGATCGATGGAAATGTTTTGTTATTTAGTAAGATGTATCGCTTGATATCGTACGCGTAACGCTTGTATAGCATCTTGTTACGCGTACCTAAAGGTGTCATTTTCTCATGATGCGATTTATTCTATGACCCCCGTTATCCTATTGCTTTAAGGCTATATTTGCAAACTATGCAGTAATGTGACATTGCTATATTTAGACATGATGTGTTTATATTATCTTGTATAAAATTATATTACAGTATTTACAACTAATATAATTTAATATGAATCTTATTTAATGCAGGCTGGTCCATGCTCATGGCTGGATATGCATAATTTTATTGGTGACCTTATGGCTGCAAATGCTTCAGTCACGGGTCATCCACTGAGAGAGCAACGTACTGGGGAGACACCGAGTTCTGCTTTGCCCAAAGTCTCTCATCCTCCCCAGTCTACCCCGTCCAGACAGAGCCAGGTGAAAAGTGCTGTTCGGTTTGGTCTGCAGGAAAGGGAACCCAGAGGTCATGAAAGCCATGGTGAGTAAATATTACAGTAGACTGTAAGGGTACTGTACCACTGGGTTATAAATACACTTTCACCTGAAAAGGATTGGGAAACATGTAGAATTTATTGATTCTGAGTAACAGCTCCAACTGGTTTTAGCAGCACGTTGCTAAATGAGAAAATCATTTTAGATTTTAACAGAACAGAGTTACAGCAAATAAAAATACATTTAATACATATTAAAATACATTAATAAATTAAGGCTTTTTAGTGCAGATCAGACACTGTATATGCAATCTAGCCATGTCTCATAATAAATCATTATCACAAATTAAACCCAGGCAGGGTGATTAGGACCTGAGTATTTTATATGAAACATAGGTTTTAAGGAAATAGATGAGCAGTCAGTTATACAGAAACAACAGACATTATTTAGAAATATTTGATAGTTGAACCTAGCTAAATAGAATCAAGTATTCCAGAGAGCCATGTAATACATAAAAATACAAAATTATTTGAATAATAATTTTCATCTATTTTTTTTTTAATAAAATGCCACTTAATAGGCCAAACCTCATAATATGTATCTTTTTCTACCAAGAAATAGTTTAATATTAAGTTCTATCATGTTTATCCATCTTATACTCACTTCCTCATTGATTGATCTTTTGTAGTTCAGCATCGTTCCTGCACATGTCCCGGCTGCCCTCTTTCCTCATATCCTTCTAGTTCTTCTTTCCACACCTTAAAACCCAGAAGTAGCCTGGCCTCCCAGATCCAACCACCTTCAGCCCCACAGTCCACCCCACCGCAGCAGATTAAAGAGCCCGGTGCTGCCCTTGTCGGCCTAGGCTTGTGTGTAGGTTTGGGACTCTCTCTGGAAGAGGAAAACACTGAGCCCAGCAGCACATCTGCTCACCCCCAACAAGAGGACAAAGGCACTAGCACACACAGCCCAATCCCTCAGGAAAATCCTGAGTCCCCACCAGTTCAGGCCTTTCCGTGTCTATGCTGCCACCGTGGGTTTCAAACCTGTAGCCAACTTCTACGCCAACAAAAGGACTCAGGGGCACACATTGCCCACCGCCATTATCATCACTGCCCGCTCTCCACTTGCACGTCACGTACGCTCCCGTCCTTCCCCTGCCTATCTTGCCAGCGCAGCTTCCCCACCTGCGCCCAGCTCCTTCGCCATCAGCAGGCCCATACGCAACAGGAAGGCTTGCAGCAGCTCCCATGCATGCACTGCAATGCCTCTTTCCCCCGGCCATCACAACTGCTGCAGCACCAGCGAACCCAGCATGCGTCCAAAGCTGGCGGCTTCCTTTGCGGAGAGTGCGGCCGTGCATTCAACTCACACAGCAATCTGCGAATCCACCTCAACGTACATACAGGCGCCCGTCCATACAGCTGCTCCGATTGCGGCAAGAGCTTTAGCCAGTCCGGGGCGCTTAAAATTCACCGCCGAATTCACACCGGAGAGAGACCGTACACCTGCACTTATTGCGGAAGGGGTTTCCCTCACTTAGCTGGTGTGAGAGCACATCAGCGAATTCACACGGGGGATAAACCGTACCGCTGCGGTCAGTGTGGGAAGTGCTTTACTCAGTCTGGAGCTCTGAAGATCCACACTCGCATCCACACTGGCGAGAGGCCTTTCGTGTGTGGCCTCTGTGGGAAGAGCTTTTCAAACCGTTCCGGAATTCGCTTTCATCACCGCATGGTTCACGGGATCGTGACGGAGCCCAACTCCGTGGGAAGGCCTAGCCTGGCTGCCTCTGCGTCGTCCTCTGTTTCAGACTTCCAGAGAATTCAAGCTTCCGGTCTCAACCAGAACCATCTTCGGGAAGTGGAAGAGAGGAGTCCGCCCAGTAGAGAGCAGTTAAGAGGGGATCGGGACAAAGATGCCCTTCCGTATGCCTGTGAGGACTGTGGTCAGCGTTTTCCAGACGCTCCGTCTAGAAACAAACACCAGATATTGCAACACTATTCTAAGGAAGAGAGAAAAAAGGAAGAGAGCAGCTCTGACAAAACTGTAGATTAGAAAAAAACAACAAACATTTCTGAGGCCATGTATTTTAAAAGATAAAAGCAGCTTAATGTAATGCGTTAAGGCAGATGTTGAGCCCCTTTGAAGCTTGCTGATATTATATCACACTGTTATGACTTAAGAAATATTGTTTGTGTCCAAGATGCTATACATTACAACTGAGAATGCAATCTCATTTATATTACACATTTTAGCTAAACCTGCAGTTTACACTACAGTCTCCAAGCTCATGGTGTCCTGGAAACCAGTATTTTAATGATTTATAAAGACTGAATCACTCTCTAGCCATCAAACATTTCAGTGTGGAGATAAAGGTTGGGATCATGATTTTTTTTGTTAGTATTAAAGCACACTAGGGAGTGTACTGAATATTACCATTACCATTTGTTGTTTGCTTTGGCATCTGATAGAGCGTTTGGACCCGGAAATGGTGGCGTGTGACATCAGACCATTCTGAACATTCTTGGTTTGGTCATGTCAGATTCTTTTGCCTGTGATTTTTGCCTCTATAAAAGCAAAGTTGTGATAACCTGTATTTTGAAACTGCCCCTTAAACTTTAAATTAGTAGCTTTGCATATCAGTATTAAGGTATTTGTGCATATTTGTTACCAAACCTGCACTAGTTTTTCCACCCTTGGCCCAGAGGTTACCAGAAAGCAAAGAGAAGAAGGCTCAGTTTACAAAGCTCATGAGTCTCCATGTCACCAAAGCCGTTCTACCTGAATGATTCTCCTGGCCTGAGGACGGTTTGGTAGATAAACTGGAAAGGTTTGTATTTGTACTTTGTAATTAATGCGACTCGTGCCAAAACTTGTATTGCTTCCAGCCATACAGCCTGATAGTGGAAAAGTGATTTATTTACATTTTAACACTTTGTACATATGTATTTGAAAGTATTTTGCAGGTTTGCAAGTAGTTTTTTTTTTAAAGATTATTAGAACAAACCTCTGATGCAGTTATGATGATTATTAAGAAAAGTTGCTGGAAGGCGACACGGTGGTTCATTGTCAGTGTCACCGCAGAATGAATGTCCTGTGTTGCTGTGAGATTCCCGCACAATCCAAAGGCGAGCAAAATGGGTTAATTGGAGAAATGTAACTGTTTGAAGTTGTGAATATGTGTCTGCTTGGTGGATTGGCCATCTGTCTGGGGTACTTCCAAAGCCCATGGCCCAAGATGTTGGTATAGGCCCATGTATCCCACAACCATATAGAGGATAAGTGGTTTGGAGAATGGATGAATGGTTGTGATTGCTTTCTTAGGGTAAATGAAAGGTTTTAAGCCTGAAATTGACAGAGCACAGTTTTCTGCTGAAGTAGCAGTGCCTTTCTTAATGGGAATTTTGAGACGCACATGCAAAATAAGACAAAAACACAAATATGGTCATTAAGATTATTTGTACCACATGCGAGTGTGGTTGTAGAATGAATGCAGTTTTAAGTTAAACAACGCTAAATTATTCAGCTTGTTGTTCATCTGTCAGTTTAGCTCATGTCTACAATATATGTCTATTGTGTACACATGTATCAACAGAAATAAATGCTGATGTACATTATTTGATGTTTTCATTTTAAGAGTTTAAAATATTCAACTTTGTGATCGCAGTGATACCAGTTTGGTTTAATTATGTATTCTGTTTATTTATTTATTTATTTTTAATTTATTTTGTAACCAACATTTGTGATACATTTCAGACCAGAATCCTTGAACCATGTTTTGGGGTTATATATTCTCAATGAGAATATGAGACATGACACTTTATCTACAAAAAACAAACAAGTAGCCTCCTACGAATATTTTTCAAAACTACAACTAGTTGCTTGCACTTCCTGAAGAATTCACCTTCGCTGAGTAACTTGTGACTGTCTGAAATTACTGTAAGGTCAATCAATTTAAGACTAGGGAATTTCCATAGCACCTAGCTACTATTCTGCCCTCTTCAAATTTACATGGCTATGTATTATTTAATGGCCTATAATACTAAGTACATTCTAACATGCATGTTTATTAGAAACACTTTACATGCGTGTAAACAGATCTGGTATTAGTATCTAGTTAGTTAGACTAACATGACCTTTTACTGTTTAAAATAATTCCAAATAACCTTTGCACTGGGTTGTGTGTGTGTGTGTGTGTGTATGTATATATATATATATATATATATATATATATATATATATATATATATATATCAAAACTATCAAATGTTTACTTCGACAACTCAATATGAGAGAAAATATAAAGAATCCATTGACCATAACTGTAAGGTTTTTTAAAATGAAAGAATGGTGAGGTAAAAAGTACTTCAAAATTACTTTAAGGATGTTATGGCCGATTAAGTATGCTACGATAATCAGTTTTAAATGTATGGAAGATTTCTTTCTTTTTTTCAGTAGGCTAATGTAATGCGTCACCCGTCGTAAAATAAACTTTTTAGAATAGGAATTTCAGTTTCTGAGGATGAAACCGCAACATAAATTTAAGTAATCCTGTTGGAATTATTTACAGCAGATTCACATATCAGAAGTTTGTCATACACAAACGAAACAAAATTGTAACGTTCTGATAGGTGCCAGAATAAAGCGAAAGCCTTTTCATATTGAAATGAACTCATACCTTCAGAACATATATTATGCTAGATACAAGTGACGCATGCACTTTTTTGAATGAGGCGTTAGATATGTTTTGATATCACGGCGTAAGACAGCGTTGTCTCTAAGTATTTTTGTAATATGACAGAACAAATGTAACACTAATAAATATAACACTTTGTAGCATTATATTCCTGCATCGTTGTGTATTTGATATAAATGGGCTAGAAAATAAACAATAGCGTTGTGAGTCTCGCAAGCTCCACCTCCGTTCACGCTCATAAATTGTGTTTACAAACTTTCATTTCGGCAGAAGTTTCTCTCAAACGCAGAAGTCAAGATCCTTCAAAATGAGAGGCTATATTTTCATCACAGTCCTGGCGTTCACCTTCCTCCAAAGATCCACAGGTATATACTATTTTGCTTGTCTTCGCAAAACCATTATTTTATGTTACTTCCTTTTCACTGTTTTAAATTAGAATCAATGTTATAAACCAAACGCAATATGTCAGTATATCTATAAAAACAAAATACCTAGAGCAGAGCTACAAGATGTCACAATTGTACAAAGTTTGTGTTATTTTTATGTGATTATATATGATTATTTTCTTGTATTGTTGACTGGCGTTTAAACTAAAGCTTGGATACATTTATGCAAACGAAAATGAATCTAAACGTTCAGAATTGCACATCTCAAAATTTAATTAGTCTGAACTACCAACAATTTACTTCTTCCTCTTCTTCTTTTTTTTTTTTTGCAGTTATGTAAAAACGAATGTCTTCCTGTTTGTCTCACATCACATAGTTCTAATATAACTATATAATTCCCATAAAGATCGCATTTGCATCGTCACAGCCCAAAACATCATTTGATTGTATTGAAATTTGCCATCTCACCTAATGCACACCTGACAGACACATTCCTGACCTATCCAGTTAGACAACATTTTTAAGGAAATAGTTTTTGTTCAAAAAGCAGACTCACGTTTGCTTGACAATAAGAATGGTTTCACTGACATTCCACGTGATACTCTAAGAATATCAAGAAAAAAATATACCTGTATTTCTGTATTTGTACAATGCTTCACCTTAGTTTTACAACACATCAGATAGCATGTAAATTGCCCTCTCATGTGCCTGTTGTTGTAAAGGGTGGTGTGCAAACAAATTATACAGACCAGGAAGTTGAGAAAGAAGAGTATTCTGGAATGTTACATACAGTTACATAAATACATAAGCTGATTTGTTACACCAGAGTGACAAAAGAAACTGCTTCTATATGAGATACTAAACAAATTCTGATGAGTATCCCATTATGAATGCAATTTTTTTGTATGCATTTTTGTTTTACTTTTCTTACCATTCTTTTGTATTGTTTTACTGTCCTTCAGCTTCTTTAGAGTTAAAAGGTCCAACTGAGCCGATTCTGGAAGGACAAGATGTGACATTGGAGTGTGTGGATACAGAATCCGAGTTGAACATGAGCCGAGTTCACTTTGAGAGGCTCTCCAAGGTGAGGTCGCTAACACACAATGGCAAGGAAATATCTGGTACACATTTGCGCTTTGATGTGCACTTGCCTGTAAATGTCAAGACAATAGCAGATTTGAACTGAATGACACCTTGTTTGTCATGGGAGATGAGAAGGGTTTATTTATTGTTGCTGTCTGTGCACGTCCTCTGTAGCGATGCAGGTCTGATTACTGTATAAACAGAAAGCGAGAGATCTAAAATTACAAGCCTATCTGTCAGGGACGCCTACTCTCAAATATCCACACAACTGCTCTCATGATTTCATAAACAAACTTATAGGGAAGTAGCAAATAAAGAACAATAACATTATTTTGAATTTATTTGCTTGGAGATCAAGATTGCAACTGGTATTTAAACAGCAGGAGGCAGTGTGCATTTTAGTGAGCTTCTGAGAGCTGTTATTCTGGGTTTAATTAGTACCTGGCAGTGAGGGGCCTTTGGAGGATTCAAAGCATCTGCTGCTTCTGTCAGTGCAGAGTCTGTTTGTCACCTTTTCCAGCTAAATGCATTCGAGCAAAACAGGTTTTCCATACCAGCAATCACAAAGACAGATGCTTTGTTTTGCAATCTCTCATTAACCTGTGTTAGTGCGACCCATGTGCCAGTGCCCCGAATAGTCCACTTCCTCCAAGTGTAACATACTTTATCAAATTTGGCAAGTGTTCCTTCCATCAGCAAGACATTTTAACCCGTAAAGCCTAAGCCATTATTTTTGCTAACCAGATTCTAAAGCCTTTGGATTATCAAGCTGATCAGGTTGACACATTCTACTACATTCTACACATTCTACTACATTCCTTCTGCCATATCAATGATACTTTACTTTTCAAACAAGTAAAAGCATTTTGGTATCATTTGGTCATGGTGCAACTATTTTTTTTTTTTTTTTGCTGTGAAATATAAGAAAATATTAACAATTACTGGACTTTTAACTGCTTTGCTTTATATATTCATCCATACATATATTTTTTAGAAAATCTATTATATTGTCATAAATGGCTTTTGAGGAATGTTTATGTGTGTATCTCTAAATTGGCATTGCATTAAATGTTTTGCAATAACCACAATAAAAATACAGAGTATTGGTCATAAAACTAAGCACTTTAATATCAGGTTGCACTTTATTTTACAGTACTGTGTACTTACATTTACTTATAGTGTACTTACAGTGTATTTATCTAAGAAAGTTCTGGTAATACAAGGTAACTACATGGGGTAGGGTTAGGTTCAGGGTTAGTACCTAGTTATTACATAGTTATTGTAATTACTATAATAAGTACATAGTATGTACATGAGGAACAGGACTGTAAAATAAAGTGCTACCTAATATCATCTTAATAAAGTATATGGGAAATACAAAGTAACAACTGATATTTATATGCATTTTATCTAGTAGTGTGTTACACTTTTATCAGTATTTCATCTAACTTTTTGCCAAATCCAATTTGATACTCAAAAAACTAAAATTTCAAACTATTATTTTACATGTAAGGCTTTATAGGGTTAAGGAAGATTTGTTCAAGGAAGGATGAACAAGCATTCAAAATAAACAAGTTCCCCCAAAATGAAATGAATGTTATTACAAAATCTGTCATAAAAATAGTTTTGAAGAATTAATTTTTTTTTTTATGTTGCCCCAAACAGGACTAAAAAGCCATCACTAATGTAGTCAAAGTAAATTTGCTGTTAATATATTAAGTTAATCATATTCAAGCTACAGGAGTGAAATATATCTATTTTTTGCTGCAGTACCGGGGGGTGTGGTACCGGCTCGAGTCAGATCAGGCGTATTTCTACCGTCGGTGTTTTCTGTATGACGTGGATGTGAGAAGGGAGGATGGCAGACTGCTCCTCTTCATCCCCGGCATCCAGTCCTGGTCCGAGGGTCCATACCGCTGCGTCAGTGAGGACAGTTCTGCAGCAGACAACTCCTCCCAGCTCTTCACCATCCCCTTACACTGTGAGTAAGAGACATCAAGGGCAGCATGAAAAGTGCTAACGATCTGTGAAGCAAATCCCCACTGATACCAACTGCTACATACATAAATTGATCGGTCTAGATTGTCCAGAAACTTCAATCCTTCCATCGTTGTATGGGAGGCAAGTTGCATCTGACATTTTGTTGCAAGGAAGTTTTATATTTGGGATTTAAAGATTTGAGGACAAATAAAGCTCTTTATCTCCCAAGATGACAAAATCAATATTGGTATTGATTGGGGGCTTTACACTGGGCAGAGATGATTTGACAGTGGTGAAAAACAGATGGATCGATACAGAAATGTTCAGTATGAATTATCAGATTGAAACAAGATGATCCGTGCTCACATTGTATTATTACAGTGAACCTGGACTTAATATACTATAATCATTTATGATAATCCATCAGAGTCACCAGCAAGTTACAATACTGTTTTGAGGTCAGTAAGATTTTTTTTTGTGATTTTGAAAGAAGTCACCTATGTTCAGCAATGCTGCATTTAGTTATTGATCTATTTATTTATTTATTAGCAAAATTTAAGCAAAAAGAGTAATAGTGTGATTAGATTATCCCTATTTTAATAGATTTTTAAAAAATATTTATTTAGCCATTGCACCAGCCTCTAGTGTCACACAATCCTTCAGAAATCATTCTAGTTTACTGATTTGGAAAGATTTTTTTTATTAAAAAAAAAAAGGTTATTCTGCTTAAATGGATATATCATTGTAATATAAATAGAAAGTTTATAAGAACATTTATTTGATCTAAATCTATTTAAAAAGCCTTTACTGCCACTTTGGATGAATGTAATGTATCATGTCTGAATAAAATTATTGATTTCTTTCAATAAATCTTACTGATGATGTTTATACATGTATATTTTATGAATATCTAAACAATTATGTGTACATAGCATATCTTATATAATATTAAATATATACTGAACATTTGTTATTTTCTGAGCTATGAAAATTCAGAATTTCCATGCCCTACTTCCTTGTTTTTATGCTATGCAAATGTACCCTGGAGCAGAGCTGTTTTGACTAATCCGTTTCATCCTCAAATGTTCTCTCTTTTTCCTCTCCCAGATATGCGGGAGGTGGCTGTGCACAGGGCTGGTTTGGGATACTTAACACGTTATTTCAACTCGGTGCAGGACCTCAAAGTACGCTTAGGAGATGATGTGGAGCTGGAATGTTCTACTTCAGCTTCTGAGGCACCTGAGTACTTCTGGGCTAAAGAGGTGACAGATTTAATATCTAATGCTCTGCTTCTCTTCTTCCTTACAGTTTTTTTTAAACATGATGCATTACTCTGTCTACTGCAAAACTGCTGTTTTGGGGTTGCAGTTGCCTGTTTTCATATAAGTTTCTCATACATTTGAGAGAATGACCTGGAAGGCCAGCTTGCTGTTGAAGTGAAAATAAGCTTATTCACACATGTCTAGGGAAAAGGCTGTGAAAGTTGTCAGATTGAAAGTTTAGTCAGAACAGGTAATGCATTCTACAAATCAATTCTGAATTTATTTTTATTTTTTTATTTGAGCCGTGTGCAACCATGGTCCAAAAATGCAGCCAAATGTGAGCACAAGTTGGCTTTAGTGAGGAAATAAAACTCATCAGGGGCCAGTTACTTCTTAGTGGCTAGTTATTTAACAAAATGGTTAAAGTAGAAGTTTAAGTTTAAGCAGTATGTGAGAATGATAATCATACAATCACTGATATAACTCGCACATGTGATTCAAATCAAAGGAATAAGCCACGTGAGTCTTAACAGATGTTTGTTAAAGAAAACATCTGTCAGGACTCAAGCAGCTTCCACCTTAGTGGTAATTTTTTTTTAATCTCGGAAGTTTAGTAATGTATTTCACCATGTGGCAACACATGTGAAATATTTATCATACTGAGCAACCAAAAATGTATATATTTTAAGGAACCAAATCTTGACGTGCTGTTTCAAGGGGACTGAAGTATATTTCTCTATTTTGCAATATCGTTTTAGCCCCTGCTATAGGGACAGTACCAAATGTTTTCTGTTAAGGCTAGTTAAACTCCATTCACTCACTACGGGCTGGTGAGACAATTGTTCATTGTGAACCTGTGAGTAATGGTGGATCATATATGTAACATGCTGTAAAAAGCATGTGCATACTCTGTTATGACCGAAAAAATTCCCTCCAAATGTCATGGTGTGGGTGACTAATGACCGTAGAATCTCATGAGATGGAAGTGCAGAATTACTCATTCCTGTTATTAGGATGTCTATTAGTCTGTCCTCCACCACCACACGTCACAATTGTGCAGTGTCATTCTCTGACAGTTCAAGTACATATTTTCACTTACTCTGTTTGGTTTCGAATATGCACTTTTGGATTTTTATGAACAATTTCTTATGAAGACTTAACCAGAAAAGTCAGCTTCCCTTAAATGTCAGAGCATGGTCTGTTTACTGTGGTGTGCCTGCACTCCAGCAGAGGAAACAGGAAGACATTAGAGCCAACAGATTAGCTTAAACAATGGTACTTTGGCTTGACTGGGAATCCCCTTAATTCACTTTCATTTAAATTGAAATGGACTTTGTTGGCAGGCTGCAGAAGTTCTTTTAGTGCCAAAAGCATTTGAATGGATATGATGTGCTCTGAATGGATTTTGAACAGGCATTTGTTTCCTTGAATTGTACGGTGTTATGTTTTATTTTTGCTTCATTACTCTCTTATGCTCACTTTCATTATTTTTATATATTGTAACTGGTGCAAGGATTCCTAGGAAACTTTTGGCAGATTTTGTTTTACTTTTGTTTGACTTGTTTTTACTTTAAAGGGGGGCTACAATGGTGTTTCGTGTATTCAGAGTTGTTCACAGTGTTAAAGAGATGGATTCTCATGCTAAACATGTAATAATTTGGACGAAAGACCAAGTTTTGGCTGTTTTTTTCCTATCGTGGATCTAATGATGTAGACGATGGTGGAACCTTATTTGATCATTTCTCTCAGAAAAGCACGTCCGTGCACACACATTGACCAGAGGAGAGCGAGACGCGCACATCAATGCACTTCATTGGGAAATCGTTGGAGGCGCTTCATAGGATTTGTTAGAGAATATCTCTAAATAAGTGTGTTTTTGGATGTGAGGGAAAGTTTACCGTGTTCAGCATCCCCAAGAACCCAGTGTTAAACGAAAAGGGGATGCAGGTTGTTTTTCCGGGGCAGCAACGGAGTGTAGCAAGTGCATTTGTGTGTTCTGGTCATTTCAGTGACGACATGCCTCCAGGAGCTCGGCTTTTTCCGGAGAGAATCGGAAAGCTTTATTTTTTCTTTTAGAAATATGATAAAAGTAAAGACTTTTTGGAGATATGAATGATGCAATACTACTCTACAGGCACTCAAGATTAACATGAGATTAGGTGAAACTGTGTATGTTATGTAACCTTGAACTATTGCGTTATTATTTAAAAAGAATACAGAAATGGGAATTCACCGTCTTGCATGCTTCCCTTCTTAAGAATTAAAAATTCTGGCTTTTCTATCTTACATCAGCTCTCTCATGGATTCCTGCTTTGCTTTTCACTTTTCAATAACTTCTTCCCTGTCTTTTTTTTTCTATCAAGGGAGAGGACTGGCTTTTGGCCTCCAATAAGCTGAAGTTGGAGAAGGTGAGGGAACAGGATGGGGGAAGATTCACCTGTTCGGCTCAGTCTCCTACTGTGCGTTCCCTCGTGAAGAAACGAACAATCAGCATCACTGTTCTAAAAGGTCAGAACAGCAAAAAGGGTCTACAGTGTGCCTTATGCTTATAGTAAACAACTCGGGTTGATTTGTTTATATACAGAATGTGTATATGATTTAAACCTTTCATTTGATATGAATAGCACTGTTTATCCAATATTCAGTTTAAATGATCTGAATACAACAGGAAGACATTTGGAGCCAATGGATTATCTCTAACAGTGGTGCTTCGGCCAAATGTAAGCCTGTGGAAGACAAGATTGACCTTGCGACCCCACTCCATTTAACTTCCATAATATGACATATTCCATAATGAGACTGGACAATAATATCTGACTGCCATTCTGTAAGAACTGAGAATTATAGCTTTAATAGTTAACATTAATTTATGTTAAATAGCTTTAGTAATTTGTTCTGAAAAAAAAAAAAAAAGTATACCAGCCACTGTTAAGTACATTCAAAGTGTAAACATTTAAGCCATGGAATCAAATTGATATCAGCCGAAAATTATAGTCATTTCAGAGAAAGAGCAAGTTATTACACTTTGATTTGATTCGAAGACTATAAATTATTTTATTTGCACTAACGTGAACTGATAAATCACAATAAGAACTTGATGTACATAAGGTTGAATTTGATTTAGTGCTGATACTTACCTCACCTGCACAAGATTGAGAAAATACTACCAAAGAGTTGATCGAGTTAAGGTGTTTTTATGGTGTATAATATGTAATTGTCTCTGTCTTATAGAGGATGCAGCATGGTATAAGACAACCACCGGTCACATTTTTTTCACGGTAGCTGGAGCAGGATTGATTCTTCTGGTGGTTGTGATAGCAATGACCACTTACCTCTGCCGCCGAGCCAGACAGAGGAAGAACAAGGGACCCATGTAAGTACTTTGAACCACCCTAGTCATGTTGTCTAGGAATGATTTACGTGGGTGTTTGACCTCCACCCCTCCTCCATCATGTGGTGTAGAGTCTGTGTATTATTGTGAGCATCAGATGATCACTTCTCTCCCCCTGCATCTTCTCACTCCCTCAAAAGCTGTCCGGACAGGCTAGTCTATGTGCAAATAAATCTCACTAACCACATTCTCCCTCAGGTCCAAATCTGTTCTTATTCTCCCCGATAAAATGCTCACTCTGTCGTATTTCCTTCTCTCGTCCTTTCAGTGATGACCGCTCCCAGAAGAAACCCATCTACAGAGTCAGCGTGGAGTCCCTGCCCTCCACCGCCTCTGACAAGCAGCCGCTGGTGTAAAGAGCCAGAGTGATGAAGGACTGGAAAGGAGAGGAGAGAAAAGAAGACGAGAAAAAAAGATTAGGGAGTATTGGGTATTCACAGCAGAAGAGAGTTAATGAGAGTTTTGCTCATGGATTTTGTTATGCTCTTGGGTCTTCGTTCAGATATATAATTAGGAGACTGTCTATGCGGGGAATCGAAAAAGTATACAAAGTGGGGACAAGTGATGGTTTACTGTGTGTCCTTTCCAGTGTTGATGGCAGCAGTGCTCTTCAACAAAAGGTGTGCAATTTTCTCTGTATTGATTCAACAACCCTGCAAAATTGAGTAAAGGCGAAAATATGTTTTTGTGAGGTGACATTGAATGCTTCTTTCTTCCCACCAGCCTTTGGTTGGCTTATTTCTTCAAACTGATTAACATTTCTTTTTAGGAAGACTACCATCTGCAAGCTGTACGATCATTTAGTCAGATGTAGACATTTTTTGGGGTATTGCTTTACATAAGTATATAATCTTTTACTTCATTTGAAAGAACAGTAGATAAGATCCAAACTAAAACCGAACCAATTACTCTAGAAGCACTTTGAAACTGTAGCACTTTTTTTTACTTAAGTTTGATTTTTCCGTATCTTTGAATTTAAAGCTATTAAAATAATTTTACAACACAATCTGCCTCCAGTGTTGTTACTGATCTAATTAAGATAGACATCCATGTATGCCCAACTTTGAAGAAATCTCAAGAGAGTTCATCTCTATGTAAATGGCATTTCTGCTGTTTATAAAAAACTCTTTCCATTTCAGACTTTCAGACAGGTATTAAAAGAATACAAGTAATTTTCCCAGTTCTGAAACATAACACATCCCCTAACTGACCATTACAAAATACAATTAAACAATATCACATGAGCACGACTATCATGTGATTTGCATATTGTTCTTTTACAACAAACAAGAAGTTAGTATCTGAGTAACTTATTGCCAGCTACTTTGACTATTTTCCAATGAACCAATTCTAAAGCAAAATCAATTCCATAATGAACCACTGATGAGTGAATCGGTCTAATGAATGATTCAATGATTCACTTATACTCGTGTATGATGCACTATTTGAAGGTGTCAGAAACTTTGGTAGACATCATCAAGTACACTTATTCATGTGCAGTGTAGGAAGCAGTGACTGATGCTATGTCTAGTCTCAGTAAATGATTCAGTGATTGTAATGTCACTTGACCAATCAAATTCAAGGACAGGGATCATCAATACAACCATAGCATTGTGCATACGGTTTGAAATAATACTACGTTTTTATTCTAGACCTGTATTTCACCTTGGTCTCTAAATGGGTGGTAACTATGCTTCTGTCCAATCTAATAATGTAGGTAAGAACTAGAAATGTGTCAGGAAACTCTTTGAATACAAAAGAAAAGGAGAACAAATCCATACCTAAAAAGGCCTTGAGGCAGTCCAGAGGCATTTCTTTCAGAATGTGACACATCTTATCTTTACATGCTGCCACAAGCTTAACTTAGTTTGACATGCCTGCACTATACTCAGTTACCACATAACCACAACTGTTTCTTAATTTTACCCTCCAACGCTTTAACCTTAGCAGTTAATCACTGTAAACATTATCATAGCTACTCATTTCATTTCTTCTGTCTGCTATATTAGTGTTTCATTTTGTGTGGTTTTATTACTAGTGCGCGGCTGACCAGAGGCCACCATTAATAACTGTTTTTTGCGTGCCTTAACAATGACAGTTCATTAATGAAGGTACATGCCATGGAATACAACATTATTACACAAATTATTCACTATCTCTCTTCCTCTCCAGCGCTTTTTCATAAAGTCCTTGAACAAGAGGATATATTAGCATGGCGAGTTCTTAGGAGTATAAACATCTGAAATGGCTACGGACCTAAAAGAAAAAATCTAATTTTTTAATTTCGCTTTCTCTTGGGGCTCTTCAAAGTAAATGGCCTGCAGCAGGAAAGGCTCCAATGGGTCACGCATTTCACATTTACATCATCTAGATAATGGACTTTCATAAAAGAGAGGTCTGAATAATAAAAGCTCTAAAATGTCCACTGACCTCTTCAGAGCTGTACAAACCCTACACACCTATAATTCAGAGAATACCCATTCCCCCCACTATTGTTAACTAGGAAAAGGATCCCAAACATCAAAAACTGCTCATTTGCAGCATAAATATTTTATTTCAAGACGCCATGAGTTGCAATTTAGAAATTCTGATGTGTTAAAAGTATTTCTCACCTACTGAGGTGTTTGTCAACAGTCATGATTATTTTCTCATTGAAATGGCTTGCAGCTTCCTTTGTATACATGTTTCCGTTTTTAAATTATTTATGCTGTGACCAAAGAAGTCCAAAAGGTTTGATGTATGCTGGCCAATTATAAACTACTCTGGCAACCAGGCAGCTCTACACGTGGAGAGAATGAAAGCAAACAAATGTTTTGGATCCTTCACTGGGACTTTCTGGCTGTTGATTTCTAGCTTGTCTGTGCCCATAATCTTCTAGAAGTGTGTCTTATGATTGACTATAATTGGACTATGGAACAAAATCTATAATAGGCAAGAGCAAAAACAAAGCATAATTTAGAGCAGCCAGTAGGCCTGTTGTTCTTTCTTTTTTTTCTTTTTTTTTGCTATGCATAATTTAACAACTGAGATTTCTTCTACCAGAAACGTGTGGTCATGTTAAAATTAATGTAATCTGTACCTGACTCTCAAAGCTTGTATTTCAGATAATATGATTAGTCTAGCCGTGGGTTCGCATGTTGATTTCAAACATCTAGAACCTCTTAAATGATTTTTGTGGATTACGTCTTAAAATTTAAATTCTATTTTATTTTTTCATTCTAAGAGCCAAGTTTGACCAATGAATGTAAAATCAACCCTCAACGCTGAAATATGTTAAGACACTTTTTTTTAAATATAAGTTAGGACATGTTTTAGAACATGACAATGATAATTGTTATTTAGCACATAATATTCAGTGTGACAACTTACCCTGCTGTTTTAGTTACCTAAATGTTATAGGCCTACTTGTATTTATTATTATTTTTATTTTTATTGTTTTTGCCATGAAAATAGACTTTGACGCTGACATGGCATTAAATAAATATAGCTATAGCCTATACTATAGGCTACTTGAGTTCTCAAAAAGGTTGACGTGTTCTGTGGACTATGGAGTGTGTTCAAACGTTTCATGTATTCAATATTTTACAGTAATATTAAGAAATTAAAAATGTTTACTGAAACAGTGAAAACTAGCCTCCATCTCCTCTATTTGACTAACGCACGAAAACCTCATTGTTATTCTCCAAATCATCACATGATGTCGCTAAACACAAACCATAAACTCATCTCTAAAGACTGAATTGTTTTAGGTTTTAATTACGCCAGTGAAATGAGCTTGAGGAAGATATGAAGTCGAGCTCGGGCTGGTTTCATGCCAGCTTGGCTGCTAATGATCGCGTTGATTCTGTTCGTCGTGTGTCACACAGTTGAATGAATCACATTCTAATTCCTTGTTCAGAATTGGTCCAGTCCGTGAATCTGTCATTTATCTCTGCGGATTCCACATTACACGCTAGTGATTCATTAAAAAGCGCAGTCTTCCAGTAAATTCGGATTATTTATATTCCGCGCTCAAAACTTTATTGATCGCCACTGTAATTCATCACGTTAATATATAGAGCGGTTCATTTGGAGGCTATGACTCGTTCCAGTAGCTGTTCTAGCGCTGTGAATTCGATGTCTAGCACATTGTCTTTTTTATAAAAACAAACGGTTATTTGTCTTATAATATTATAATCTTTACCCCGCCCATGATTGGGTGTGCGCCGGTCATTGTCACATCCGATTGGTTGTGGCTGAGCCCAAGAAAAACCGGCCCTGCTACATTTCCACCTTTCATTCTGAGCAGTGTATCAGATTGAGTGTGCGTGAGTAGGCTACTAGTATGTAATACACAACAATTCCAGCTAACACTGGAGTTGAGAAAAGACATATCTCGTAGGTGAGAGCCTGCGCGCACGTGTTATTCTAATTCCTATCAAAGGAAGAGGAATTAACAGAGAAATCGGAATAACACAACGATGGCATTTTCTTCTTTTTGGAAGTATTGCGCTTCCCTTACTCTCCTACTGCTCCTGTCCTATTCGCAGACAGGTAAGACACTATTTATTCAGTCCATAAACACTTTGGAAGTTAACTTGCCAGGAACGCAGACAGATGTTTCACTTAAAAATAACTATATTTTGATCTGTTCACTAATGTTGCCATCTCGAGATGTATGGAATAGCCATATAACGTTACATGTAAATACATTGGCATCGCCAACAACATGCTCATGGGTTCAGCAATTAAATGTGCTAGAAATCACGTTAGCCTTAGTTTTAAACGTACATGAAAGTGTAGCTAATTAATTTCGGTTCCCTCAAAGTTCTCTCTTTGCATGCTTTCTGTTGTTATTTGGTGCAGTTCAGGCTAATTTTCGTTTATTTTGTTTAGTAGTTTGCGTCACTCACCTGCATATCTGCTGACTCCGTTGCTCTAGTAATAAAGGGAAGTTCGCTCAATAACTGCTTGAACAGTAGCTACACATATGTGCTTGCCAATTCATTTTCTATAGGTGCGTTGACAGCGTGCTTTGTTGTCGCGTGCATCATTGTTCTGTGCAGTGCTTTTTCTTTGTGTGTATGCGCAGTGTTCTTTCATTCACTGATGTCCTTTGAGATCTCGAGGCGTTCGTATATGGCCATTGCGACAGTCAGTACAAGAGTGCAGGTACCCTGAAATAATGTCAGTGTGTGGATTGCGCTGTTCGGAGGTCCCGCTCCGAGCTCCTCCGCACAGGGGTTACTATCCCAAACCAGTCTCAGATACAAGCTGTCAGAGCAAATCCCAACACGGGCCGCGTATTTCATGCTTGCTATCGCATGATAAGTGCATCTGCCGTTGTCCTGGGATTTGGATTAGAAGAACATCTTGAAGATACTAGCTGGCCATTTATTTTTTTTCCTTTAAGCTGTGCCATCTGTTTGTAAAATGATTCAAATTAATAATTATTATGCAAGAGCGAAAATGCAGTTACACTGTTTTAGGTGTCTACGTGCAACTAAAATATCGTGTCTATGTCCGAAATGAATCTGTCCTGATATAAAGTCCATCATCAACCAACCAATTTATAACTTAAATTGCACACCAAAAAAAGTAAATTAGTTCGTAAATATATAAAAAATAAATAATAAATAAATAAATAAAATAAAAATCAGGCAGTTTATCGTGTTACTAAGGTCTGGAGTCGGCTGAGTGGATCGGAATGATCAATTCTCATTCTTGCTAACAGCGTTCAAGTTAAAGATTCCCGCTACCTGAGATCCACTCCGGGTTTTCTTTTCCTTCTCTCCTGCTCAAAAGGGAGAGAAACCCACTTCAAGCGAAAACAAAACGCGTTGACTTTTAAAAATGACATATTTTCATAGAAATTGCAATAAGTCGTGTAATGAACAGAATATGTACAATGGTATGTACGTGGTAAAGCCATTGTAGAATGGGGCCAAAGAAAAAAGGGAAATTATAATTCCTCAATTCAGTCCCTCTCTTCATGTTTTGAGTTTTATGGAAACAATATTAACATTTTTATCTGTTTGAGATTTCTAAAAGCCTCCTTTGTTAAATTCAGCTATTTGTGGTCAAGCTACTAGCAGGTTTGTATGTGCGGTTGTTTGTTTTGTCTAATAATCAGTGAGCAACTGAAGATGCTTTTTTAGCTACACATTGCTATTCTTGTATGTGGTTGTGGCCACATTTGGATATGAAGACATTTTTAGAATTGTATTTTAGTGGACATATTCTTTGCAATTATGGTTATGTGTATGTGCTCATTGTTCAAATGGCAGGATGTCTCTTCATTTGGACCTTAGAGGTCAAGAGAGCACTATGGAGATGACTGTCATTAATCTCTCCAGTGTCACGAGGTAAAAGAAGAGGGAAAAAGGGGGTTGGGGAGAGAGAGAAGGATGGAGACAACTGATTACCTTCATCATTTATTTAAATAGAGAATTTTTATACCAGAATGCAGATCTTGTTTCAGAAGGAAACATGGAAAAGTTAGTTTCTTAGAGATGTAGCAAGAGGAGAAGATGTGGGAGAGAGAACGGGGAGGATGAAGATGGAAAGTGTGTGAGATGAAATGGTCTTTCTAGCTACTGAAGCATAATGAAAAAGAGAGAAATAGACAATGGAGAAGAAGTAAAGATGTAAACGGGGTGGAAAGGTAGAAGACTGCCAGTGAAACAGATGGAGTGACAGGGATAATGGGAGGAAGAGACTTGTACCTTTAAGAAACCACTCTATCATAGACTGTGAGAGCAGGGGAAAAGAAAGATATAGAATAGTGTGTGTGTGTGTGAAGGTGTGTGTAAAACTGCCCCTTCCCCCAGCACAACAAATACAGAATGTAGTATGCTCAGTGACTGTGTGTGTCCCTTGGGCACAGGCCTGCAGACTCATGTTGTGTTCTCCATCTGAGCCCCTCTTTCTCTTTTTGCCTCTCTCATTGTCTTTCTCTCCATCTCTCTCCCTCTGCATGCCCTTTTTTGCAGCGCTGTGTGACTGACACACACGAGCACACACACAGTTAATGGCCACAACTGCGCCAGCCGCATTCTGCACGCTGCATTCTTTGCCTGTCCCCTCTCATCACTGGCCCTGCACAGTTAATCATCTCTATTTGTTTATTCGATGGCAAACAATATGAGAGTCATTTGTTTGAATCTGTTTTTCAAATCATCATTTTTGGGGACTCTTGTCAATGTTGCTTCTGCTAGAGGGCCCAAATGCCTCCTAAATTGGAAAAAAAGTTTAAAAATAGCTGTACAGTTTAAGAGAATTTGTATGGATTTTCTTTTCTCTTTGAGTAAAATGCAATAACATATTGTAGTTCTAGTTGTTGTCTCATTATACAGTTTGACATGACTAGTCATGTGGAAAAAGGTTGAAAAACAGCCATTGTTTTAATATATCAGGGCTCCATACTGCGACTAAAATGGTTCCAAATGCAGCAAATAATAAAAATTGATGATAATAATTTAAAATCTAATTGCCATTGGCAGAATTTGGTAACACTTTGTGCATCTATATGTGGTTTTGGCAGTTATTCTCAGTGTTACCAACATCCAGTAATAACCAGCTTAAGTTTCTGATTCGTGAACAACTGGCTTTTATGAACTAGTCAAAAAGATTCACAAAACTAGCTTGTAAGTTGGTGGTTTGAATCAGACTCACTCAGTGAATCTTGAGTGAGCACTGTAACAATAGTTATGTTTCTATCATTCTATGTTTCTTTCAAAGATGCAAATTTAACTTATGCAAAAAACTTGAATAACGCATAAAACATTTGCGAATAAAGCAACGTTTCCATCCAACGAGTCAAAGATAACAAAAACATCAATTCTTGATAAACTGGCACTAAATATCTCTAAGAAAACTAGGAGAAGCCAATGAATATAATAATTTTCATATGTTATACATTCCTTGTGCTTCAGAGAAAGCAGCCGTAACACAATAATTGCAGTCATTGGTTTTAAAGGTGTATGCCTGCTGTCATGTAAGACAGTATTTATACAGAAATACTTTGATGACAGACTTTTCTCAGCCATTTCAGAATGACCAAAACAACATATAGATGCTGTGAACCAGATCGGTCTGCTGGTTAATCAATGTATCCCGTCTCTTAGTGCAAAGTCACATGACTTTTCCAATACGCATGGTGCAATTTATTCAGTAAATGTGTTTCCATCATAGTTTATGTGCTTTTTTTTCTTACCAGATAAAAAGTTTATCCTATTCAGTTGGATAATAAAAGTTTTTATGCACATTTTTTGAATTTACGTGCATCTTGGCGTTTCCATCCAGAGTTTTTTATGCGACAATCCAACATGCGCATAAAAATAGGTGGATGGAAACATAGCTAATGTAATTTAATATAGATATTTTTTTGTGATAAATGTTATTAAAAAAAATTCTAATGTTTCACAATTATAATGTCAAACTGACTGTAAGGGAAACTTTGTTTGGGGGTGAAACTGTAAAGTGGGTGACATCTTAAAACCATAAGAAACACAATATTTGACTTTTATAAAACAGGCGTAAATATTTAAACAAAGCAGAGTGATATTTATATGACACTAATACAGTCAAGATAAAATGGGAACTACACCGCTTCTGAAAAACAGTCTTTATCAGGCCATTTGTAAACTAAAAAAGACATTTGACTCCTAAATATTTAATTTCACGAGCTCCCAAGCCATTTTTTTTAGTCTGTAGCCTTGTGTATATATAGAACATGGAAATCAAATATGTCTTTTGTTTTGCAAGTTTGATTTACTATTCTTATTCATACGCAAAACTGGCGCATTATGTAGGGTAGGGGGTATGGATTAGCGCATGTAGGACAGAAAGTGGTATTTTCACTTGACACTTTGTTCTGTAATGCCATGAGGAAGCCTTTATCTTAATCCAAGGTTTATCCTTTGATTCCAGTGTATGGTTGTGTAATTCCCCAGTAAAATAAAAATGTTGACATTTAATTACAGTGGAAGCCCTCCTACCTATATGTTAAAAACAGACATGTAGTAAAGCCTTCAGGTCCTCGCTTCCTATTTTTACTCTCATTTCACAGTGAACACTAAACCCAGGCTCAGAACAGACAAATTAAGGAGACCTATAGAGGGAGAGCTGCTGGTAGACTGTTACGTAGCTACCTGGCTTTCTCTTATCACTGTAATAGATTACACATTTTATAGCCCTATATAAACAGATGTTCCTTTAGGGATCCTAATGTTACTCAACAACACAGAAGATAGAAAACGAGTAAGTGTGCTAAAACTCGTGAACACCTTTAATTTGAGCACGAGGAGATAAACAGAGAGGAACAGGCCTACTTCAAATCGTTTCAAGGAAGGGCTGGATTCATCATAGTGTTTTATGGTGCCGTTACAAGGGCTGGGTTTGTCGCAGGTGGTGTGTCTCGGTAACTGTATTTCACCGTAATTATCTTCAATCTGATTCGACTGATTAGACACTGCTTTCATTTTCTTGTTCGCGCTCATCGCCTGCCTGCCTGCGGTCATTCATATTAAATGCAATATTTTATGTCTCATTTCAGAGCTGAAGAGATGGTTATTAGAAGACTGTGCGACATTTAAATGACAGAAATGATGAATAAGATGCTTGTGGTCAAGTTGACTACAAACGTTATTGAGCAAGGCCAGCACACCGCTGTTATGAAACCGATACTCTTCCATCTCTTCCAGAAGTCTTGACTATTATTCTAATGAAACACTTAGAAAGGTGCACCAATTAAACGGGCTTATTTTTCAGGGTTATCAGTCTCAAGCTGTTTCTGCGGCTCGCTTTGATTGAATCCAAGCATATTCATTGTGGGAATTTAAGTGCTTGCGCTCTGAAAAGTATGTAAATTATTGAAATGTGCCTGTTCGTACTGGACCTGATTCTGTCTGTGTCACTTGTGAGTAGGCAAAACCTCGCCAGACACGGGTTGTCAAGAATTCAGACTGGGGATGTGAATTGCAGTCTGATTCAGATCTAATTTTTCTTCCTCTTGTCCTGTGAGATGTCTGAGTGGCATATTTGCTGTCTGGTGCCTTACTATGTCTTTCTCAGCATGGCGAATAAGACTTCAGAATAGCAATGCATTGTTTCAGCACAGAGGATAAGCTTGCAGAATAGCAATGCATTATTTCGCAGTGTCTTTATCTCACAGCTTGGGAACAGATAGAAATTTAGCAATTTGAAATTCATTTTTTAAGGGTAGCTTAATGGTATTTTGGGTCACAGTAATTTAGTAATTTCAAATAATAAAAACAAACCAAAAAAAAAACAAAAACAAACAAGGACCCTCAAATATGACTCTTAAATAGCTGGTACCAAACTGGTACTAAAGCGTAAACACATTATTAAAATATATACTTTCTTTAGGGGTTTTCAGATTTTGGATCTAGGGATCCACATTGGGCAGCAAAAAGGGGTCTATCTGTGGGAAAAAATGTTTTAAATATTTAATATTTAAATAAAGTTAAAATATTAATAATATAAGTATTTTAAAATGATAATTTAATTTAAAAAAAAAAAAAAAAAAAAAAAAAAACAGAAAATAATACATTACACTGTGCCCCATTTTTACAGATTTGTTGCTGAAAATTTTTTTCAAATACAATTTTATATACCTGTGACTAGCTGATTTAGAAAATATGTGCATTTATTAATCTCTCACTTTGACAATTTCACAAAATCATGAGCAAAAACCTTTCATTTTTGTAATACAAAGCCAAGAAAATCATCTTTGGAATTTTATCTTAGAGAGAGACTTGTGAGAAACAGAGCTGCTAATGTAGAGAGAGAGAGAGAGAGAGAGTAAAAATGAAAGAAGGGACTGTGAGATGAAAAGAAAAGGTGGAGGGGAGAGCGAGCCAGACTTAAGTGGATGTTGTGGTTGATTGCCACAGAGGTGAAGATTCTTCGGTATAGGGGACAGAGTTGCCATGACTTTGCAAACTCTGCCCTGTGCTTGTTTTACAGCCCCCTAACCTCTGTCTTTTCTCTCGCTCCTACTTTCATTTCTTTGCCTCATCCTTCCACCAGTTTCCAAGGCTCCCGCCGCGTCTCTGTTCCCTACCCACATGAGGTAAAGGTCCCAGGCTTTTGCAGTAATTACAGGAGTTTGAGTGGCACTAAAGCCCTCACCAGGTTTGATTGGATGAAGGGCCCATTAGAACTAAAACGGGCCCCTGCTCCAGATGGAGTGTGTGTGAAAGGCTTCGTAGCTTCTTGAGAGGGAGACTAATGCCGCCTACACTGATTACATTATGTGGAGAGCGTGGAGGTGATAATGAGGCTGTGGATGAGCACAGAGGGCTGAAGGGAGCAGCCCTTACTCGGGACAGGTGTGTGTGAGGCATGAGTCAAATCTGTCCTCAGCACATCCTCATGCAGGGAGAGAGAAGTCGAAAAAGAAGAAGTGGGGATGAGAGGGATTTTTCACTTATTTTCTTATAAATATTGAAAGCCAAGGAGTGCATTTGTAAATCTTTTAAAAACCATCTCTAATCCCAGTTTAATGAGCAGAGACAACTTCATATAAGCAGAAAATATGTAAATGCCATGGCTCTGTGGCAAAATGTCCAAATATTACTCTGTTTGTTTAAGCATTTTGACCAGCTCACCATAGCAACAATGGCCAGTTAATGGTCTGAGTATGTTTGGCAATAAGGGCTGCATCCGAAATAGCATGCTTTCTTACTATATATAGCAGACGAGAAGCAGTATGTGACAAAAAATATGTCCAAATTTACAGTACTCATAAAAGAGTAGGAAAAAGTACCCAGATGGCCTACTACTACCCCTACTGGACCCCTATTTCCATCTAGACTAACCAGCGAGATTCTAAAACATCCATGCATACGAGGGACATATTAGTATCCCATTAGTATCCCATGAGTATCCCGTGAATGTAGTATGCCCAGATTACATCCATACTACACAAATTCATACAATATACAACATATTTTTTAGCAGTTGCCTATATTCCGGATAAGTTCCTACTCAAGAGAGTGTGCGCAGCCAGGGAAACCTGTCTGGAAGCAGTCAGTTTTACACAGAAGAGATCTGCACTCTGGAAATATTTGGTCTAAAAATACTTTTGAATGTGTTGTATCAGCCGGAGTGATAAAAAAGATTTCCTAATTATTTTATTTATTTATTTTTGGCACTTTTATCGATAAGCACAGTAACAGGTTGGGCAGGAAATCCCATGTGGAGGATGGAGAAAAATGATTGGGAAATGACCAAAATGCCAAAGATGGGTGTTTCTTTAACTTCAAGCCCTTTTATGTCCATGGGGTGGATTGTTAAAACAACAGATCATGTTTTTTTTTCTTTTTCGTTATATGAAGGCCAACTGCCTTGGAAACATTTCCCTATCCCTTCATCTTATTTCACTTTTTTTTGTTTTTACAGCTTTTCAAATGGATTTTATGTCAAGAAGACCCACTCTTTCAATGTTACAGGATAAAAACTCCTTTATAAAATATGAATGATTAAACATTCCTGATGATCTAAACAAAGATGTATTTTATTTACTTAGGGTAGAGCAGTGTCAGTGAAGAGCTTGATATCATAATACATTAGATATCACTTAAGCAGAATATATATATTTTTTATTGTATATAATTTCTATTCAAGCTGTAATAATTATAACATTTTAAAGGTACCATAAAATGTTAGATACTTGAGTTGAGTGTTACATCATTTGAGATGAGTGCAAATGACATTGTGCTAGGACTTTTCATGACCTTCAGAAAAATGATAAAAAAATCTTTGCATGTCCACAACTGAACCCTGTTAAATTGTTCAATTAAACTAGTGAGTTTCTAAGCGTCCTCTGGGCCAGAATGCCCATGCTTGATGAAACACCCAGATACCCTGCTACCACTGTAAGGGGAGAAAGAGGTGGGAAAAAAAGGAAGAAGAAAAGGCTGAAGGTTTAAAGGAGAACAGCGTGAAGGTCTCAGCACCTACACTACACAGTTCAATGGTCTGTGAAACAGTGGAGAATGGGAAGTTAAAGAGGCTAGTGTGCACACCACCAGATTTGACTGAGGAGACTGGAGAGCAAGAGACGGAGGGAAGAATAACAAACAACTGAGGTAGCTGAAGAATCATTGGAAAGAAAGAGCAACACATTAGAGTGGAGGCTAAAAGATCCTGCATCCAGTGGGAACATTAAAAAAAGATAGAGTGCAAAGTGAGTAAGAAGCTGTGTGAAAACTAGTTGTGTATTTGACTGCAGCAAACAGCAAAAACATGGCACCATCCCAAAGTGAGAACAGATGATCAATGAGGACATTTTACTGCAGGCCACCCACCCGTCTGGAGCTGAGTGGCAGGTCAGGGGTGAAGCACTCACACACAACAAACACAATCACATTTCCCTCCCAGTCTTCTGCTCTCACTGATATGCCCACTGAAGCGCTCAGCAGTGGGCCGGTAAATGAGAACTGTAGGATTGTGCAACATTCAGAACTGAGGAATTAGCCGTCTTTTTCATTTATAAATGCGAATTTGAATTAAATTAGCCACACGCCACAGGAAACTGAACTAGAATCAGCGTTATTTTAATATTATTTTGTTGACTATAATCGTTTTTATGAATATTTTGAAGTAGCTTTTTTTTGTTTTGTTTTTTATCTGTCTGTCTGTCTATCTATCTATCTATCTATCTATCTATCTATCTATCTATCTATCGATCGATCGATCCATCCATCCATCCATCCATCCATCCACTTCAGGGCTTTTTCAACATTTAGAGTCATATATGCATTATTAAGTTCATACCTGGCATTCAAATTCAAATAACTGCATGCTGTATTAGATTCTCGGTTCTGTTTGCTGCCTCATTTCAAATTTTGAAATTCAAATGGAATTCAAATGGCACAGAATAACTGCTTAAATACAAAGACAGGACCTGATTGAAAACCTACACTTAACTTGGAAGGAACGGCACATAAATGAAGGTAATTACTTAGCTCTATACTTTCACAAAGCGATCTGCACCACAGTGACGGGTCAAGGGCCACACTGAGAGGAACGAATACGTGGACAGGCAATAGAGATCCCTCACAGGAAACACCAAAACGCTAAATGATAGATGCTCTCAGCGATAATGATTATCTGGAGATTACTTTGAAAACAAATTGAGGTGATGTGAGATGCAAGATTGATAAGCACTTCAAACGTGGATCAGAGCCAGACGGTAGAACACCATCCAACACCGCAGCATCAGCACAACTCTGTCCCCCGTCCCAACCTAAAAACAATGAATCCAGGCTTGGGAGTGAACCTTTGATCTGGGATAATTAGTAAGCAGTAAATAAATCTTCATTAGCCGTAATGAATTTGCACCACCAAACAAAAAACATCAAAAAGTTGCTGGTAATTCCACAATTAAATTTCAAAGCACGACTCGAGGACGAAGGCAACGCTTGTGAGACTCCTTATTGTTTGGTAAAAAATAAAGAAGCGGCCGTGAGGTCATCTTGGTGTTGTTTTGGTGATGCAGAGAGTTTGTCCTTCCAGGGCTGGCGAGCAGAATTGGCCCAAGACTTCGACAGCAGGAGATTACTTCTCTAACAATGGATTACGTTTGCGAGATTGTCTCGGTTCGAGGGGCGTGCGCGAGGTGCTGAGACATCCCGGACTTGCGACCTTGACGATGGGTGATTGCGGGAACTCGGCTCCCGGGAGCTCTTAGCGAGAATAGGAAAATGCATAATAAGAGAGGAAGGTTTTTAGTCTGAATGAATGCATCCGTGACTGTGGCTGGGACGGAGATTTGGAAGTCTTGTTTCTTGTACCCCTGAGACCAAACCTGGAGCACTCAAAAATCTCGCAACTCATCTGAAAAAGAAATAATGTTATCATCTCTCACACACGGGTGGGATGACTCACGTTTCTTCTGCCTCGCCCGCAAATCACATTGCTGTGCATTCTGTTATATTAACAGTAATTTCTGATGCAAACACACAAATCTGATTCACTTTTTGAGGTGGATATTGGCCTTTTAGCACCTCTGGGAAGAGTGGAATTTGTCAGTATATACCGCTTTAATTGCTCATGATTCACCTTCACCTTATCTGTGTTCAACTAATGAAGCTCTGAGGAATGCGGCTGACTGCTACATGAAATTGTCTTATATAAAAAAAGAAAAAAAAGGTGACTTATATTTGGAAGATGGATTGCAGCATGTGACTCTCAGAGTGACATTTATGCGCAGACATGGATTTTGTTGAAGCAAACAGAACTGAGGGACTGGTTGCGGAAAATAAATCCAGGCAGGTGGTTGTTTCAGGGTAAAAGAAGTTTACCCAAAAATGAAAATTCTATTATCCTCCTTCATGTTATTCCATATCAGAATTTCTTCTGTAAAAAATGATAGAATTAAGTGGAAGAATTAATTGGAACTCATTGTACTCATTGACCCTGGACCACAAAACCAGTCATAAGGGTCATTTATTGATCAATTATCATATGAAAGCTAAATAAATAAGCCTACCATTGATGTATGGTTACGTTTTTATATATTTATGGTAGGAGATATGTTCATTGAACATAATCTTTTCCTAATATCCTAATGATTTTTGGCGATCATTTTGACCCATACAATGCATTGTTGGCTAATGCTATAAATATACCCATACTTTGACTGGTTTTGCGGTCCATGGTCACATTTTTCAAAATATCTTCTTTTATGATCCACAAAAGAAAGAAAGTAATTTAAGTTTGGAATGACGTGAGGGTGAGTAGATGATGACAGAATTTTCATTTTAAGGTGAACTATGCTTTTAAGGAAGGTCTCATTTTGAGGTGAATCTCTCTAATATGGCTGGAAATGGCAGTATAAAAATGTTCTTGCTATATGTCCTGGAGGTAAACTCAGACTGCAGATCTGACAACCGTGTGGATTTTTTTCATATTAAACTTTTCAACAAAATTCGCTCCTCTCTCTCTCTCTCTCTCTCTCTCTCACACACACACACACACACTGTTGGCTTCTAACCTTATCAGCTTTATCCATAACACACACACATCTGTACACGTACAGTAGCTATTCCTGGTGGTCACTGAAGTCCTGATGTTATATCGGTGATGTAGGGGAAAGTAATTTTCATGGTAGTTGCCGTGGGCTGTGTTTTGTAGAGGAAGCTGTGTGTGTGTTCGGCAGGTGTTCTGTAGCAGGGCATTCAGTCCAGGTGTCCAAATTTGACGCCTGTGGCTGTGTTGTGCTCATTTACATACAGAAAATCTGTTGTGGTTCTATTTCCACCTCCGTCAGACATTGTTACACCATCGCCCCTCTTTAGTCTCCGCTCTCAGTTGTCTTTTTTTGGTGGGCTGCAAATAACAAGCTTAAGCAGATACGATTTGTTTGTTTGACAAATTCCTCAATTATATAGTGTATACTGTACAAAAAACATACATTGACGGATCACAGTTTGAGAGCAGTAGAACTGTCAACTGAATTTATAATACACATAAAAAATGTTCTGCAGGAGCCATTGCTTTACACTCTATAAATTATTTTTAGGAATATCTATCTGTCTATCTATCTGTCTATCTATCTGTCTATCTATCTATCTATCTATCTATCTATCTATCTATCTATCTATCTATCTATCTATCTATCTATCTATCTATCTATCTATCTATCTAAAATATATTTAAAATATATAAAGTTTATTTCTAATAATGACTTCTTTTTTTAAATAATTTTATATCTGTTTTACTTAACTACAATAACCATTTTTCAAATGTTTTCTGAGTCCGTGAGATTTAAAAAAAAAATTGAATTGATCAAAAGTGACACTAAAAACATGAACAATATTACAAAAGATTCCAATGTCAAATAAATGCTTTTCTTTTGAACTTGAATAACTGCATTGAAAGTTGAATCAAAATAAACCAAATCATCAAATCGCTGATAATAAACTCATTTTTACTGATTGCTTATTTAAATGTAAAATACATCCAAATAAAAAATAATCCAGTACAAGTGAAATTGTGAAATTCTCAGGGTCAAACAACATTCTCTCCTAAACATACTTAAGACAGCATACTTTATGTTGAGTATTAAAAATAGTAGTTTAATGTACTATTAGAATTCAACTTGAATTCTCTTGCAGATTTTCTCACCCAGTGTTCCCTATGGCGAGTCCCTTTCTGATTGTAGCCCTAATTTCTTTGCTTAATAGTCTCTCTCTTTAAATTTCCTAATTTCTCTCTCGGTCTGCTGAAGTGTGCACTTTGCATCTGTGCTGTTCTGTATTTTGGCTCCACATTTCTATTTCAGTCCACTAAAATTCCTTGTTCTCCCTCATTTCCCCTCTTCTAGCCCAGCCTGTTTATCACTCTGTATTTTGTTCATATTTTTCCTCAATCCCTCCTTCCAGCACTGAAGTTTTACTTTCACTTTCAGAAGTCTCAATTCACTCTCTGCTCATCTTCTTGTTGTCTGTCGCTCTCTCTAAATTTCACGTTATCGCTCAGTTTGGGTGAAATCCACTGGGAGCTTTTCTCTACAGCAGTGGGACGTTTAAAACTATTTACTCACATTAATTTTTTATTTTCTCATCTCTCTGCATTATTGTCATGGCGAGGAATGTAAAGTGGACATGTCTCATTCGCTTCACCTCTCTTCCCTTCTCTTTTCCCTCAATTTCCTTCTTTTTCCCCAAGCCCAGTTTATCTCTTTATCCATTATATATTACTCTTTATGTCTCTCTGCCAAGCAATATAGCATAAGGTTTATGTGCATATCAGAGAATAACAGGGGACTGACTGGGTCTGTATGGATGTGTGTGTGTGTGTGTGTTTGTGTGAAATATGCACTTGGGGACATTAGTGGTCATTGGCTCAGAAGTGTGCAGCTCTCACACACATACTTTATTGTGCTTGTGTCATTATCATGCAGAATGCATTTCTCTGCATGGCCTGGCCTCATGCATGTGCACACACACACACACACACACACACATACTTACTGAGAGCACAGAGAGAACTCTTCTGAATTTGTACATTAAAAATAAAAATGAATGAAAGGGGATGCCAAGTTTTCAAAGATTTAACTTGGATATTTCTTTATATGTACCAAGGGTTGAACTATATGTAACTAGTAAAAAGGTTAAACATTTTATGTTACTGCTACTACTACTAATAGATATTGTTATGTTTTTGTTATATGAAGGTCATATTCAAAACTAATGTTTAAAACTTATGTTTAAAACTAAAAACTTTAACTTGTTTACTGAAGACAAAACCACCAATGAAAAATACGATTGAAAAATACAGAAATAAAAATTGAAAATTGAAATCAATGCAAATTTTTGATATGCGTTTGTAATTGTGTATATTTAGGATGCATAAAATGGTCATTTTATTCCAAAAATGTAATTTACAGCACCTTCATTTCCACCACAAAACATTATCAAACACAATACATTTTCATTATTTTCAGAATATATATATATATATATTTATATATATATATATATATATATATATATATATATATATATATATATATATATATATATATATATATATATATATATATATATATACTTTGCTGTTGGAGATTGTTAGTAGTTTTATTATTATTTATTATTAAATAGTAAATTACTTTATAAAATTCCACAGGGCTAAAAGTGCTCATAGTTGAAGAAACACAACTGCCATTGCTCTGGACATGAAGCACCGTGGGATGAATATATTAAAAAATATTTGCATCCTGCCAAGGAATGATTTGGAACTGCAGTTTGACATGAATTCTCCTGAAGGCATTACCTTAACAGATTTCTTTATTCGTTTTTCAACGGTTCAGTCGAGTCATGCTCCATCTAACAAAGCAAAATTCGTTTTAGTTCATTTGTACTTTATATATGTACATATGTCACAAGGCTTTCAACGAGAGGATAAAAAGAGCTATATAAACCACAGTCCTCCAGTGAAACCGGCGGAAGACTGGAAATAAAAGGGCTAGCTGAGTCCTCATCCACTTGTGAAATATTCCAACCGAGCAGCACCATCCAGACTTTCTGCCAACTATACAGCTGCAGCGGGAACAATGACACACATACGCATACAAATGCGCTCGCGCAATCTTACTTAGGCACTCTGAGCAGGCTAAGACTAGCTGGCACATGCTCAGAATTTCAGGACAGGAGTGGACGAAGCGACCTAAGCTAACCCTGAGTTACATTTTACATGTCTTCACTAGCACACATGGCTCTAGTGAACGAATGCAGACGATGGATTTGACTCCCTTATGTTTTATAAAGTTTTATGTAGTCCTCCGCTTGTTTAAATCAGCTAGCTTTTATATAAACACACACACACTCACTCAAACCCCCATGCTGCCTAATGTGGTATGTTATGCTCATAAAGTCCAAGAGGCCTGAAGTTTAAGAACATCACACACTCCCACGGCCCACATGCTGTAGGCACACACACACACACACACACGCTGTCACACTGTGGGCTATGGTAAGTCTTGGCTCTGCTGGGAGGTTTAACAGCAGCCAGAGGGGCATTTGTCCTTCACTCTCACTCCTACTCCTTTTTTCATCCGTCCATCTTTAACTCACTCAGCATCCCGACTCCCAAGTCCCAGCATCCTCCTCTGCTCGCCATCATTTGTTTCTTCTCAAGTAGACCCTGCACCCCCCTCTCTTTCCTTGTCTAGGGGCGAAATCGCTTCCTTTTGTACTTCACCAAGCCCTTTCAGAAGAATTGGCAGAAAACGGAAAACAAAACGAAGATAATGCGTGTGCATGTGCGTGAGAATGAGGGTCCAAAAAGAAATCTGTGAAAACAGGTGGAAACACACGTCTTCTGGCTTTGAATTAAGCCTGTTGATTATACTGCCGAAATCTGGGTTGTGACAGTTGTCATTGCTTTACGATATCAATACAAGAGTGAGATGAAAAAGGAGATGGAGGGGAGGGGGCGGCAGGAAAGATGGAGGAAAAGAATCAATGCAGATGCTCACAAGGTAATTAAAAGCAACTATGGACAGGCCTTGAAAGCCGTTATTAGTAGCTCTTGATAAAATTACTATGATTACACAAACACCTCCACCAACACAAGCTTTTGTGTTTATCCCATAACTGCCACTGCAACAGATTCAGATTCGCAACAATGTTGTTTTTCGTAATAGATTGGAAACAGCGAGGAGAGGAAGGAGGCTGAATGCAAAGGCCAACACTTCTCGATGCCCCAGACGTCAATATAAGAATTAATCGCTATTAATCATCAACATGTTTAGGAAGATCAGCTTCTTGGAGCTGCAGCGTGGTGCTTGGTGTACAGGAAACACAGATTCAAACTAATTTGAGTTATTATCGTGAAATAGTAAAGGCTTTGCATGTGAATATTAGTTTGTTTGACATTTGACTGTTGAGTAAACTGATTAATAGCAGGATTCTGATATTGTTATTACAATGTTCAAAACCACTGTAAGTGGGCATATCCTTACATATGTCAATATATATTGATCTCTATATCGGGTTTAATAGAGCATTCTCATCTCTAATACATCAAAACTGCAATTGATTTAACACAAATTACAATAACAAAATGTACAAAAATAGATAAGTTATTAACGTTGGCTGTAGCATGTTATTGGCAAAAATGTACATAAATATTGGTTCAAAATTTGTGATTTCATCTACAAAACAATCTAATTTCCTCTCCAGACAAGCACATGCTTGTTTTCTTTCATCCATTTCATCACTGCCGGGATTAAATGAAAGAAATTTTCTAGGTCAGCTGGTGCTCAGATTGTATAAACTGCTTAGACTAGTCATAAAGGGTTAGTCGTCTGATTTTTTTTTCCAGACTGATCATAGTCTTTTTAAAGTCAGTTCCAAAGAAAAAGTAGATCTAATGTGAATCAGAAAACTGAGGATGATTACCCCCTCGGGAAGATGGTCAAACTAGTTAAGTCTTAATGCAGTGGTTTATGCAACTGCCCCAAGATGTCTTTGTCTTTTTTTGTCTTAGATTTGAGCAAAAAGTTACCAATGTGAGTTAAAGCCCATAGTCATTTTGTTTATCTGCTTTGCATCTTTTCCCATCCTCTTTAGACTTTTTTTATTTATTTTTTATCAAGTTAGCTGAAACAATAGAGCATGGTGCTAGCAATGGCAAGGTCATGAGTTTGATTCTCAGAGAAAGCCAAAACTGATTAAATGTTGAATGCCATTTAAGACGCGTTGTATCTTAAAGTGTCTGCCAAATGCATAAATGTAAATGCTTCTGTTAGTAAGAAAACAAGGTCAGATCTCAGTGGCTATTATTTAAGCAACTCAAGGCCAAACCATCACTGTTTGTTTTCCACATCTGAGAAAAGTACTGTATTACAACTATGTGTTGGCCATTTTGAGAGTTTTCTCTTACAGGTAAAAAAAAAGAAAGAAAAAAAGGTTGAGCTTATAGAGTAACCCCAAATACATTAGGACACTCAAGCCACACTGAATGTGAAGGTCTTAGTATTATATAACAAAATATAAAACCAAGTGGCATACATTTAAATAATGTAAAAGACACTTTTCAAGCTGACGGTTAGCCACAAGGTCAATGTTGGGCCATCGTTGAGCATTTGTAAGCTCAGTTTTTGCTGTGTGTTCTGTATCGAGATCACTCTGAGAAGCTGGTGAATAAAAAGTCATGAAATCAAGCAAATGATGAAGTCAACAGGGCACACACAGAATGCTCTTCTAATTTTATGTTATGTGAACATCCTAGTACGCCATTATTTTCATAACGTCTGGAATGAAGAAAATAAAGACCAACTGATCAACATGATTCAAATCTAAAATAGTAAGCAAGAACTGCTTAGTTTGTGGTTTGTATATCTGCAGTCCTCATGTCAGTTTCTCTTATCAAAGGGGTCACCAGCTACATGCACTTTTACAAGTTGTTTGAACTGACTGGACTGGAGTGTTACCTTAGATCCATCCTGAGTGAACTGTCATCAGTCCGCCTTTGTTTCACTACAGGAGTGATTTAGGTGTTTTGTTGTTGGATGTAATAATGAACATAGCACTCTTCATTTACTCCTGACATCTGAGCCGCTGAAGACGCAGTGCATTACGTTTGATCCAGCGCCACCTCCAGAACAAGTGAGTGTAAGGTTTTTTTTAAAGGTGGGGTATGTATTTTTTCAAAAACACTTTAAAAAACTTTAGTCGGGCAGAGTACCAAAACAAACAACTTGTAGCCAATCAGCAGTAAGGGGTGTGTCTACTCATGATGTAGACGAGAGAGCACTCAGTGCACAGGACAGACATTAGCAGAGCCGAGCGACAACAGAAAGATAGCGATGGCATATAAAAAACAGAGGAAAACATCTGCGGAACAAAAGAAAGCTTAAGATAAGGCAAAAAGTAGGACCTGTGTAAATATCAAATCAGCTTTCCAGCGCTGGAGAGAACTCAAGGAGCCGGAAGCAAATCAGTCAAACGGGATTAGTTATGTTATGTGTATGTAAATTCATTTTTACTTCAGGTGTTATCTGGAATGTTTGTGGTCATTTTGGGCAGTATACGCACTGACGACACAGGTAACGATCCAACACAAAATATAGCCTATTTCTTCATGAACATAATTATACAGGAATTATTAAACATGAACGGTTCAGTATCAGAAATGGATTTTAATATATTACAATGAATAATACAGTAACATCTGTTTATATTGCTATATACTGAAATGAAAAGCTTAACTTACTATCTTGGAAATAAAACCTTTAAATGTCTTTAAATCCATAGTGTAAGTTATTTCTCTGAATTAATTATGTCCTGATTGAGCAACATCTATTTCAGACATGCGCAAAATAAGTTTACTAGCATTACCATTTCCATGTATAATATTGTATGCTAAATTAATAATTAATTTAACCGCCGTTAAAATCATTAACGTACCTGCTTCAAAATGAATGCTGTTAATGAAATCATTGTTGAAACATTTGCACTCAGAATAAAAATAAAATTTTGTTACAGAATAAAAACACTGTAACAAAATTATGTAAAGAATGAATAACTGTATAAGGCAAATAAAGGTACACAAAGCATAAATCTTTCTTCAGCTTTCAGAATGAGCAATTTGTAGTTTATTATATATGTTGAGGTCATATCCGTATGTTTATCATGTTCATGATGTTCGATACTGTAATGAATGTAGCTTTTTAATAAGTAGAGGAAATTCCTGACATAAAAAATAAATAAATAACCGATTACATTCCTAGGGTGTTTGCATTGTAAGAATGTACCGGGATACTTCAGCTTTAAAACGCTTACTTGTTATGTGATGTTTTCTCTGGAATTAATTTCCTATTAATTCAATTGAACATTTACACACACTAGGGATTACCAATATGGTGGTGCTGCGGCTTCACTTTCATGATGTCCTGAGCAATTCAGTTTTCTATTATAGATCGGTGGTAGTAGCACACATTACTTTCACTCATTGATGACATCATATCTTTGGATGGCTGGCACAACAGATTCGGCCATAATCGTTGCCTGGGTTGCATATGTATGTGTGGGGCGGAGCTATCAAAATAGGTGCGAGACCCTTTTGGGGTAGGGGTGTGTTTGTTTTGGTGATTTTAAAAATCAACATTGGCTACCAGAAATCACTCACCACACCTTCAATGAATCTTTGCAAATCACCTTTCCTAATAATCTGCTAGTTAGTAAGTTTCACAATGAATGTGGCTAAATTTTCAGAGAGCTTCTCGGAAGAGAGGGTGGGGTGATCAGAGCTCATTTGCATTTATTACATCCAATTAAACGGCTTGCTGTAGACTGAGCTGTTTTTGACAAGATAAAAACGGCGTTGTTTTACATTACAATTGAGTAATTTTAACCAAACTATGTTAGAGACATTTCACTAGGACCCTAAAGATTCATTTTCTGGAAAATGGGTATCCGATGACCCCTTTAAAACTAGATAAGACTATTGCCACCTGCAGGTACTGTTGTGTGTTTAAGCACAACATTTTGGCCCAGCCACAGATGTCCGAGGCAAAAGCACAGTCGGCTTACGTTGTTGCTAGATCTTTGTTTGGGTTGGTGTGTTAGGACATGTTCATCATACTGAACTGCACCGGTGTTAACACTTCTAGGATACATGATACATGACATTTATACATCCATTAAAAATCACCTTGACACTAGGTGTATTAAAGTCACTGCAAACAAGCCCAACTAAAGTTTAGGTTTGCATATAACCCAGTTTGACATTTTGAATTTAATGCAATGACATTCAGACATTTTTAAATGTGACTTAAGTCTGCAGATGCTTTTTTTGGCACTTGCGGGAAGTCCATAGTGCATCATTTCCAATCCCATATGTCTTTTTTCACTGTCCTGTCTAATCAAGGCATAAAAAGCCCAAAAAGATGATGACAGAGGCAATGAAGATATCTTAACGAGACAACCTGAAAAATAGGCCAAAATACATCAGCACACCCGCTGTATTCCTCTATGAGAGTGAGTCATCAGCACTTCCTGTTCCCTTCTGAGTAACACACTACCCTAACGCAAATACTTACTCGTTGGCACTCGTACATGTGCACTTCAAATGGTTGAAGTGCGGCACAAGCACACACACCCCGGCGCTTCTTCAACTGTCCTCGTTAAGTAAAACAGAGAGAGGCTAATGCATTTGGATTTGGCACTGTGCAAATTCATCGTTGCTCCTCAGACATGACCCACTTTATCTGAAGTGGAGCCACATCCGTTATGCTGAGAATCTATCACCATTAGAGCTCAGCACTCCAGTCCCACTGCCTCGTGGTGTTAAAGAGACCCACATACACAAATGCACACGCTGTGTTCCGGCCCAGGGGGCGGCAATCATGTTCCTCTGCAGGGGATGGAAAAGTGACAAGAGAGAGGGACACAGATGCGTGTCTCTCTGGAAGACCTTATGTGTGTGTGTGTGTGTGGGTCTGGGTGTGTGTTTGCCCACTTTCTGCCAGCTAGTGCATCAGGGGATTGAGGTTTCCTTGATAAATGGAGGATGTGCTGAAATACTGTGTGCAAAAGTGGTTTGTTTAAATGAAGAGCGTCTGTATTATCAGCCGAAATAGTTTATCCCAGTTCTGTGTGTATGTTTAGGACTATGAGACAGATTATGCCGTATATGAGAAGACAGGATAAACAGATTTAGGAGATGGAAAAACATGAGTAGAAGATCAGACAAGGAAACTAAGAAAAGATAGGGAAAGTTAAAAATGAAAAATGACTAAACAGTGAGCAGAGGATAGCTGCTTTGCAACATATTAAAATGTCTCCTGACTGTGTAGTAATTACAGATAGAGAGAAAAAGAAGTGGGAAAGAGCAAATGAAGGAGACACCCAGGGGGAACAAGTGTCAAAGGAGTACTTTTGTAAAAAAATGATGTGGCAGTGGAAATTAAAAAGATTATTTAGATAAAAAGCCAGGGGTTTGTGAGAAAATGAAGAGGTATGAGGGGAAACAGCAGGCAGGAGATATATATAGAAAAGAAAGAACAAAGAGAGAGAGGGCGGGGAGAGAGGGAAGTAGATTAATGAGATGTAATCCGAGTGGTAATATCAGCATTACAGGTAATTCTGAAGGTAAAACAGATTATCAAAACTAATAATGATTCTTTATTATAAAAGCTGCATCGTCAGGGAAGTCATTTTATACTGCTATCGTTTGTGGGGCGCCGATTTGCTAGGTCTATTCCAGTATGTGCCGAACAAACGTCCTCATGTCACGAGTTCCAAAACATAACTGATAAATACTTGCCTAAAAAGCAATATTAGGCAGAGAAATTTCCTTGGCAATATTTTAGCAATTTGATTTATTATGAACGTGCTCACAACAGACCCGGAAGAGAAGACAATGCTGAATGAAGTCGTAATTCTTTTATTTTTGGACCAAAAATTTATTTCCGATGCTTCAACAAATTCTGACAAATTTATTTTCGATGCTTCAACAAACTGACCCTCTGATGTCACATGGACTACTTTGATGATGTTTTTCTTACCTTTCTGAACATGGACAGTAAACCGTACATACATTTTCAATGGAGGGACTGAGAGCTCAGGGACTAAATCTAAAATATCTTAAACTGTGTTCTGAAGATGAACGGAGGTTTCACGGGTTTGGAACGACATGAGGGTGAGTCATTAATGACATCATTTTCATTTTTGGGTGAACTAACCCTTTAACCCTGCTGAAAAAACAAACAATCAAACAATAACAACAACCAAAAAACCCCAGCTAAAACCAGCAATCTTCAAACTATCTTGTTTTATGATGACAGAATTTTCATTTTTGGGTGAACTATCACTTTAATGTAAGATTCCACCACATCAGATTCTGCTCCCAGTATAGTCACCACAATGAATTCTTTGCTGTAACTTTCTGTTCATTTCTGTTTATTGTTAGATACTTAATGTTCATTTTTGTTTTATGGTTCCTTCTACTCCCTATTTATGAATTCATATGAATTTGCGTCTTGGTTGATTATTACTTGCAAATCTAATCTACATTAACAAGGTCAACCTTTTATTATCATATTTATTTATTTAAATCCATGGCCTTGATTTCCCCCCAAAATCAGCGTGAAGTGTGTAGGGCCTGAAAACAAACATGTCCTGCTCTTTTAATGATTCTACAATGGGTTTAATGATTTTATAGTGAGGAGGTGGGAGGTGAATGGTTATAGAGGGGAACAGCAGGTGTTACAGAGCTCTCAGATGAGAGATCTGATTATTATGATCATGTTGATGATGCCGCTGATGAGCGAGAAGCAGCAAACAGGAAGAGAGAGAGAAAAGACTGATTAGAATTTGAAAGGCAAGTCGATGGCCGCTTCTTTTCCTCACGGGAATCAAGCTACACCGATCTTTCCCAGGTCTCTCTTACTTTCTCTCTCTCTCTCACTCTCTTTTTCTTTCTCCGTCACACACACACTTACACACAGGTGTTTACTAAATCTGAACCTGTGTGTCGAACGTCAAATGCAAGACATTCTGTGACCTTTCGCTGTTGTGTCTCAGGGTGTGAAATGCATGGATGTCAGCGCAGCAAACACTCTATGAATACTGATGCGCACACTTCCTCGTTCACTATGCAGCCAGGGATATGTTTATTCAGCATCCAAATGCTCAGGCATAATAATGTTGTGATGCTCTAGAGATATATGTCATTATAAAACAGAAATAGCGTGTGTGAATGTTGCTTGTTTGTCATTCGATACTGATTCACATTCGGCGTTTGTTTCCAAGTCTGATGAGGTGTTGCTGAGATGTTGTAAATACTCTGGCAATTTGGGACTTTTTAAATACTGGAATACAGAATTAATGAGGTAACTATTTTAAAAAGAAACGTGAACTGACGATCAAGCTGGTGACGTGAGGAGTGTGCGAATTGGAAGCTTATCCTTTTGCAAAGTGTGTGTGTTATAGATATTGGTATAATTAGGATGATGATAGTTGTTTTGTCTGTAACACTTTAGTATAGGAACAAATGTCCACTATTACATAGTTGATTATTAGCATGCCTATTATCAACATAGCTGTTAATTAGTAATTACAAAGCACGTATTCTGCGTGACCATATTCTACATCCTTAATACTGTCTAATAGCTAAACTTGACAATTAACTTACTAACTATTAAAAAGCAACAAATTAGGAATTTATTGAGGCAAAAGCCGTAGTTAATGTTTTAGCAAGAATTGGACCTTAAATAAAAAAGTGAGACCTTTCATTTTCTCCTTGGCGCGCTTATTTATTATTGACTATATTTTTTATTTTCTTTTTTTTATTTTACAATGCCTCCCTGAATCAATTTCTCATGTTATTTTTTTGTGTTGTGTGTAACGAAATAAGGGAAAAAATATCTGAGAAAATGGGTAAAATGATTTGTCACATTTCCTGCATATTTAAAAAAAAATGTTGTGGTGTTATTACACACAGCGGAGAAAAAATTAATTTCACCTTCAGGGCTTTTCATAACCACAAGCAAAAAAGAACGACTGAAGTTACATTGCATGCTCATTTTTTCACACGCTTTCAAAATGCAGAAAAGGTGTTGTTTATTTTCATATTTTACAGAGAAACAAATACTGTAGGAAATAGAATAAAAAAAGAATACAAATAAACACATTTTTTGGTTTTCTTAATGTAGGACAGGGATCTAAAACTAGGGTTATAAAACACTTACTAAAAAGATGAAATATGGATTTATCTGCATGTCGTATGACCATTAACCAACATCTAAGAACCATGACCAGGAATATGCTGTTAAATTATTGAAATATTACCTTAGTATCTCAGTACTTCAAATAGATTTTTAAGTCGGGTGGATTTGGTTGACAAAGTTTTTTTGTAATCCATGCCATTAGCATGTTCTATTCATCTTTTAAGGGTCCACAAGCTCTCCCTCTGTGGACTAGAGTCTGTACGCCCTCATGTCCCCAAAGTCTGGACTCAAAGCAGGACCATTAGGTTACAATGGGGCGAGACTTTGACTGATAACTTTGAGACCTGGTGTGTTTAAAGCAAAACCTGACTGTGTTGTTTGGATAAACTCTCTCACACACATACACACTATAATAATATATTATTGTGCCTGTTAATAAATCAGATTTAATTACTTTCTCCTCTCGTCCCCGAGGACAGCATTTATTTATTTTTTTTCAGTTGTACTTTCTTGTTCTCTCTGTAATTGACAACTTTATAGTATCAGTCTCATTCGGAGGAAAAGCTCTTGAATTGTGAATAGCTGTAGAATTGCTGAGTGGTTGTATTCAAGCGCTGAACATTGTCAGGGGAAATTTCCAAGAGAAAATGCGCAAAAAAAAACAGGCTGTGTTTAATTAAACTTTGATTTAATTGCAGTTACAATCTATAGTCTGTGTTGTGACGGATTTATTAGACGGTCTGACAAAAAAAATTAAAATACTGCCTCACCGTATGATTTAATATCAAAGCAAGTAATTAAAATGACTCTGTACTGTACTAATGCACATTTGATTAACAATATAAACAGACAGTGTCTAATCTAAGTATGAAAGGTAAAACTGCATGTCATATCAATCACTCTCTTTGAAAGACTTTTCTGCCCCCTCTTTTGATTCTATTCATGCTTTCTCTCTCTCTCTCTCTCTCTCTCTCTCTCTACCACTCTTTAGCCTTAATGGCATCATTCCAGTCTCCTTTCTCCTTCAGATTCATTTTCATTCTCTTCATCTCTTTAAAGCCCTGGCTGGAGAAATAGCCATGACCTGAGAGATGTGGTTATGAAAGAGTGTGACAGCTCATAGCAATACAAGTGTTTCCTGTGTAGGAGGCCGTAGAAAGTCCTGTGAAATTGGGCAAAAATGAAAGTCGGACATTTTCGGCCCAGTGATTGGCTCATTTTGAGACTACTTTTGCTTTTAGTTCGTCATAGAAAATCCCCCATTACCACCGCCTCCATTGACCGAAGATGAAAATGAGAAAGTTAGAAGTGAAGAGATGGTGACATTCGTTTTTCATATGCTTTCATCCCTCCTTCTGTTGTCAAGGGCTCTTTAGTGATGCAAGTGTGTGAAATGTTTGGCAGGATTGTGTGTTTTATCAGAGTTTTATCAGAGTTGTTCAGACATGTAAGATTTGGCCACGGGTGCAACCACACAGCATGTTCTCCCTGTGGTCTGACAGGGGAGAGAACCACTGTTTGTTTAGTTTTTTTCTTTTTCTTTTTTCCTGTCAGAGGTTTTTAACAGCACTTCAGTCTTTGCAAGTGACTAACTGAAGATCTGAATGCTGTTAGTCTAATTAACCAAAAGTCATTAAACTTCCAGGATGGTTTTCAGACTGTCTAATAATCTGTTAAGGTTGTGTTGTGAAATCCTTCCCCCTGTAGGTGCTTTCTGGAATGATCTTGGCTGCTCTGTGTGTGCTAATTTGACCTTTATCAAATCCTCACAGGTCAGCATAGTGAACCTTGAAAGCTGTTAATTAATCAAGCCTGCCTTTTGAAAATACTGGTTCTGAAAGTATCTCGTGCTATACAGCCAAGGTCAGTTATCTCAGATGTTTTAAAGTGGATTGGAAACTTTTAGATAAAACAATGGGTCACTGACTAATTTTAAACTTTATGGCATTGAAATAAATATAACACTTTGAGAATATGGGATCTAATTCATTTGAACTTTTAAATAAATTTTCTTTTATTGCTTGTATATTTAAAGGGATATTTCACCCAAAAATGAAAATTGTATAATTTACTCACCATTATAGTCTTCTGTTCTGTACAACATAAAATACGTTTTGAGAAATGTCTTGTATGTATGTGTGTACGTGTGTGTGTGTGTGTGTGTGTGTGTGTGTGTGTGTGGGGGCATGTTTTTGTGACATATCAGGACACAACTCTGTATAATGACATGGGTATGACACAGGTATTACAAGGAGAGGGTGACTTATGAGGACATAAACCAAGTCCCCATTTTTCAAAACGCTTATAAATCATACAGAATTAGTTTTTTTGAGAAAGTAAAAATGCACAATGTTCCCTTTGAGGGTTAGGGTTAGGTGTAGGGTTGGTGTAGGGCCATAGAATATACAGTTTGTACAGTATAAAAACCATTACGCTTATGGGATGTCCCCACTTCCCCACATTTCACAAAAACGTGTGTGTGTAATATATATATATATATATATATATATATATATATATATATATATATATATATATATATACATATATGTATTCATTATATATTGAATGTTTAATATTTAACACATTCAACACATTAATATGGAATATGGAATAGTAGTGTACAGTACATAAAAATATGAATTAATTCTGATATTGAGTTAACAGTTTAAATTTTAGTTAAATTATTATCCAAATAAAAAACAAAAATATATATATTTTTTATAGTGATTTCAGATTTTAATCTATTTTATATGTAGGTCCAATTTAATAAGACACACTTGACAATATCATTATCGAAAAGGGTGAGGAATGAGTCTGGACAGGGTTTACTCTTACTGCCATTTCCCAGCAAATGAATCTTCAGGCATGAGAGAGAGAGAGAGAGAGAGAGAGAGAGAGAGAGCAGACTTTAACTCGGGCAGCTTTGCATTTAAATAAGGTGTCTGCACTTTAATGATCTCAAATGACTCTGAGGCTAACCATAGACTCCCACATAGATAACTGAAAGTGCTTTTCCCTCGGCCTCATCTTTTCCTCAGCTAATCGCTTAACAACATCACAGAACACACACCAGTAGTAGTGGATCAAGGCTAGGTGAAATTGCATTTCTTTTTTCTCTGAGGCGCTGTTAGTGAAGTGTGTTCAGATGCCCTCAGGCTGAAGAAGCCATCGCTACTGTAACAGCGTCACGCTTAAACAGAGAACCATCCGTCATGTTCCACAATTAAACCACATGTCTAGAACCACTGTGGGTTACAAGATTGTTTTGCTTCATAGCACTGTGGAATTAGCAATCAAACGACAGTCATCCAACCTTTCTGTTCTCATCACACGTGAGTGCTCTGGTTTCTCTCTGTGTGTTGCCTCTGCCTTGCTGTTACTTTCAGGCTTTTGCTGCTTTTTTTATAGGAAAGTAGAGAAAGGTGGCGAAATGATAAGGGAAAAGCAGTTGAATTTGATTGGAAAACAATGAACTCAAACTTGTGTCACCCGCATAACCAGTTCATGAATATGTAGTAAACAACACCGTGTTGGCTTGAAGGCAAGTCATTTCACTCGGCAGCGATCTTTGCAATGCCCTCGAGCGGCAATCAGATCCTATCTACTTGAAAAAATAATTTTTTAATAAGCACTAAATCAGCCAATTATAGTATAATGAACATTTTTTTTTCTTATTCTTGAGTAAAAACACTGTAAAAAATGTTTTACTGATATAGCACTGAGTGCAATGTTGGTTATTTTTTTATTAGTTTTTTTATTTTATTAAAATGTAAATGATTTTTTAATTGATTTTAATTGATTTAAACATTGTAGAATAAGTAAAGTATATACATATATATATATATTTATATATATATATATATATATATATATATATATATATATATATATATATGTGTGTGTGTGTGTGTGTGTGTGTGTGTGTGTGTGTGTGGATAGATATAAATAATATAACAATTTACATATATATATATTATACATATATATATTTATTTATTTATTTATTTATTTATTTATTTATTTATTTTTTTTTTTTTTTTTTGGAGCAACATATCAGAATGTTAGGATGATTTCTGAACAATCATGCACTTAAGACTGAAGTAATGATGCCATCAAAGAAATAGGATACATATAAAAAAATTTAAATAGAAAACAGTTGTTTTAAATTGCAACAATATTTTACAATATGCAGTGTTCCTGATCAAATAAATGATGCTAACTAAATAAATAATGCCAACCTCAGAGGACCTCAGATGATGCTAACCCTGAAACAACACATTTTGCTACTTACTATGCAATGCAATCTCATAATAATTGCTGTTAAAAGTGTTCATCGTCTGCTTGACTACATCTTGTATTATTTTTTACATATGCACATAAACTGACAGTCACCACTTTGTTTGTATCGTAAAAAGCGCTATACAAATAAACTTGAATTGAATTTAATTGAATAAATGCAGCCTTGGTGAGCATGACTCACACTTTTTTCAAAAACATAAAATCTTACTGACATGAAATTTTGAAATGGTAGTGTTTTTGGCTTTGTGTCAGCCATCAGCCACCATCCTCTCTAAGATTTCAGTTTTGGCCTTTAAAAAAACATCTGTTGACAACTACATTTCAATTCTGATTTCCAGTCTGACATCCTCCATATTCCATTTTCTCCTTTGCTACTTTTTCCAAGTAGTCCATGTCCTCTCTGTTCCACTGTCTCTGACTGTGTTGATGAGGAGATCAATCTACTAGCTACGTCTCACGACTTGTTTTTCACACTCGGTGATGACACATGTTTCCCCTTCTTTCCTCTCATCGTCCTCCATTGCCTTCTCCCTCTCTCTGATTCCATTTTTCACTCGGGTTGTTCATCCGTCACACGCTCTTTCTCTGACTGTGGTGTAGCTGTAAAGTGTATTGCTGCTGTGTGGTTGTAAGGAGATAAATCCTGATGGCTAGCAGTGCAGATCACTGGGGCTGATAGTTCAGGCAGATCGGCCCGTTAATTGGTGCTCTGAGCCGGATCTCCACTGGGAAGAGTTGAGATCTTGAGCTGGTCTTTCAATCGTCTGCTTTGTCTGAACGGTGAGGGGATAAAGCTAGCATGGGCTGATCATGTTGGGAACAACTGAACCGTTTTTTTAAGTTCCTGTTTATGTATGCTGTACCACTGCCTTTTCAGTTATCCAAATTGTCACCGCGCTGCAAAATTAATGTTCAGAAAATTGAAAGAGAAATATCTGCACTATATAACGCATGAAAATAGTTCCCCAAATTGGGAAATGGGCTTTATCAATCATTATGCAATTTTTGCCACTTAACTAATAAGGTTATACTCATTCCATTATCGTTTCTGTGTTGAGTCAACCTCTTAAATTCAGCACAAAAATCTATATTTATTGAGTAGCAGTGGACATCTAATGAGCATTTGCAAGAGGAAAGGGACATAGAAAAAGTGAAACAAATGGGTCTCCTAGAAAAGCAGAGTTTGGTGACATTATACACATTTAAAACCACTGTTATAATCAAGCTACTACAGTTTTTTGTGAAGTTTCAGTCATGATGTAATGCATGATACACATGCATTTCTATTTGAGCCCACATAATATTATTGTCACCACAATCACCAACTCTTATTACAAAACTTTTAAAACAACTGGAAACTACTGTACATGCAGCGCAGTCGCAGCATTTTTAAGTTGACTGTTTTCTTATGTTTTTGTGTGTGAGGTACAGAGAGAGAAAAACAAGAGTGTTGTCTTATTTCAGTATTGAATCAAGCAGACTCTACTCTGTAGGAGCATTTGCTCTCTCGGAGCGCTGTGATTGGCTCAGCGGGTAGGGATGAGAGAGAGGTCAACAGAGCAGAAATGAAATAAACTCAGCTTCACATTTGAACATGTATACTGTCTCTCAGGCATGCGGACACATAAACATGTTCATAGCGGCCCTGTAACTGTTCAGTCCGTGAAGCGGATAGGTTTGGAAATACAGGTTGCGTGTGGGTTGGCCAGAAGATTGGATGAACAAGCTCCTACCAATCCTGTGGTTAGATCTCTGTAAACACTAGGGCCGGTAGCCACATGATTGTGGGTGCAAAACCCTGCAGGGCATTCTAGCCTCAGTCATTTTTGGTCAGATGACAGATTTAATGCCAAAGGCTGGCTCAGTGAGATTTGCAGTGATCCATGATCATCGCTTATCATTATTATGGTCTTAAGAGAAGTGTTTAACCACTGGTTGCTCCAGCACGATTGTTTCTTTAATAAATACATTGTATTTTTTGTAGGATGAGCATAAGTTTATTATAAGGCTGAAACGAACAATTATTTTTCTGTCTATTAATTGTTTTCTAATTAATGTATTAATCCTATATTAATGTTAATTTCTTATCCCAACAGTTACGTTTGGTCGTAAATGTAAAAATTAAGTTTCTATATTTAATGGCAACACTGAATTGAGAGTGGGTTTATAATGTACATGTTCCATTAAAAAAAGGAGGCTACCTTGTTTGTTTCTTAGTTTTTTTTTATTATCTTAAATTTTAATAAATGAACCCTTAGATGTTCTTTAATTTTTAAGCAGAAAAACGAATTAAAGAACTGCTGAACAAGCTGGACAAATATGGATTTAAATTTTTCTATTTGACATTTTTAGCACCATTCAGTCTAAATTCTGTGTGTCTTCATTGGTGGTGGGCTTCTCGCCAGAATAAATTGTGAATACCACTTTAATGTGCCTCACACATGGCTACAATTCATGAATTTTATAACACCTGTGAGCACTTGAGCTATGTTTTTTCGCTAACAACTCTGAGCACCCGAGCTGAAATGACCAGCGGGCATGTTCAATATCTTCAATCATTACACCTTTTTAAATGCACGTTGTCATTGAAAACTGACTATAGACTTTTCCTGATTAAACCAGCATTGAAACTTTTTGTCACTTTTGGTTCATGCACAGTCCGGAGGGTCTTTATGGAGAGCCAATTTAGTGTGCCCTCACTAAAGTTTGAACCTGGTTCAGTCACGCTCCCTACGGCAGCAGTCAAGTACTGTGTGCTTCCCTTCAGAAGCAGAATCTTTAAACTCAGTCACCTTCAATCAATTGAAGCCTGTATTGGACTTCTCCTCCCTGGGGGGCATTTAGACAGGAGAGGAGAGAGAAGAGAGCTGAGCAGACATAAAGAAGCAAAGTGCACCCTCTATGAATTTGCCCCAGCTGGAGGTAAAAATCACAGGTTAATATCTTTGGTAATGGTTTAATTTGGTTGCTCTCAGCTGTAGTGGTTATTCAGTGCCAGTAAACTAGCTTGAAAAACTTGCCCAGAAGAGTCATGCACATTCAGACTTTAATTTTTGAGCCAAGTGGATTTTATGACATTTCTTCCAAAAAAGTGTGTTTTGCAAGGTTCCCCTTTCTGTTAAACATATTTTATTGGAATGTCTAGCTTTTAATGTACAGAGAAAACTCTTTTATGAAGTGAACTCACTTACAGAATCTTCTAAAAAAAGGTTGTATATTTGAAAAGTTTGATCGCACAATTAATCAGTAAACATTTTCTGCCAATATTAGATTTCATTTTAAAGTATTGGTTGATATTTAATTGATTTTTCTCATTTCACTTATTTTTTTTACATTTTTTGATTGCATTTGTTGTCTAGTAAACTATAGCAAATTGTAAAATTAATATCCTTTTTCATACTGTATATAAAGTTGTGATGCTTCAATTGACTTGTAGCATTTTAGCCGTTTTCTTTTATTTATTTAGAAAGTGTCAGTGTTGTTTTAATTAGTAATTCGACTAATTAAGACTTGAAGAGCTTAAGCATAATTTTAAAATTAGAAATGTATAGAAAAGAAATATATATAGTTAACTGTAACACCACTGAATTGTGTCAAATTGGAATATCATTGATTTATTGATTATCAGCAATAACATGAAGATAATTATTGGACAGTTTTGTATTCGGCCAGCATATCCGATATGTAAGTGTGGTCTGTGGCAGAGAAGTGATTGTGCATGTCCTCTTAGACATGGGATACAGTTGTCAAGCTCACTTCCCGAAGCACTGTATGAGCTAGATAAATGAGACAAATGTGTGCAAGAGATTTGAAACGGTAACAAGGAGACTCTATTAATCTTTCAGTATGAAAGTCACGGGCCACATCCTCTACTCTTGCCTGCTGCGTTTCATCGACGTCGTCCTACCGAGCAGCACAGCGAGATGATGTAATGCTCAATCTGTCTATAAATATTGCCTGATTGAATTGATTTCGGATGGCATGATGCCGTGTGGGTTGGGTTTGTGTGCGGCTACAGGGTATTGGGGCGAGCGTGATACACATGGCCTACAGTAAATTACCCTCCGACAGGTAATCACTACATACACTGCAGTTCCATCTGAGCAGCTGATCACTTTATTTAAATCTCCATGAATTGCGGCATCTATTAACTCATGTGGGTGAGAAGATGAGTTCATAGAGACAGATAACACGAAGGGTTCAGAGTGAGACATATGTCCGCATTAGGAGTGGGCGGCTGGACCGTGGCATGATAAGAGTGATTTTATATCATTCTTGCAGTCTATATTTTGTGAGATATTTATTTTTAATTTTTTGCAAATTCTACCTAAAATATTTTTTTATGTTGTATAACTTCGTTAATTGTTTTATTTAGTTGTTCCTATTTTTTTTGTTGTTAATTTTTGTATTTAGTATTTCCTTTTTTATTTTCTTTAGTGTAGCGATTATTATTTATTTAGTTATTTACATTTATTTGTAATTTGATGGACACAAGATAATTGTATTTAGTTATTTATTTTATTTTTACATATCATTTTTGTGTCTATATTAAACAGAAACTATTTCTACAACAGTGACAATGATATTTGTAGATAAATTATCATTACACTATAACAATAAAATGGCATGCATTAAGAATATTGTGGCAGTGTCAATTTTTTGCTGCTACATGTCTAGCTTCCTTATAAGATTTGACTTAAGCACAAATAACTAATTATGCATACAACAGCATTTTATGAATATCATCTTACATGCGCATTACAGTGGTGTAACAAGGTTGCTTGGTATTTTTTTCAATAGAGCTTATATTAAAGGACCAGTAACAGATGAATATGGGTATAAGAATACTGAGCTAAATCTTAATGGTAGACACATTTTTTGTTGCTAGGCAGTTTATACCATCGTGCCATTCTAGTGCCCCAGTCTATGGTAATGCTATGGGCTTGATTGTGCTTTGACAGTCATAAAGAGTGACGGCAGCAACAGCGAATCAATAACGGCCCTCAGCACAGCCCTGACAGACAGATGGCAAATTGAAGTGTAGCGTAGCTTCAAGACAAATCGACACAATCAAGTCTGCAGGAGAAGAATAGCTTTTAGGAAAAAATGTGCACACACATTCCAGTTGCACAGAGGATGGGCCAAAGACAAATAATGTAATTAATTCAGTGGCAGAGAGATGGAAAGCAACACAGGAGCCATGATGGGAAAACTGGGAGAAAAAGTCATTACAGAAGGCAGATGGTGGATGAGATACAGTCAATATTAAAACTATACTTTTACTCGTGCTTGGATCAGACTTTCTCCTCGATCTGCCGGCTCACTGTTTCCTCTCACGGTTCGCCATGAATTTTTTACAGCCAATCTGCCTGTTGGACCTAAAGCTTCTGTCCCCCATCCCTCTCTGCTTTCTTTGTATAAAGTGTGCTGTTCTTTTGCCTTCTACAGTACCATTGTTTATTGTGCACTGTGGATCCATTTGGTGTGTGTGAATCTGTGTCTCTAAGCCATTCCTGTGGCTGAATATGCCCATTTTACAGCTGTGTACTATGCGAAAAGCAATATGTGAGTAGTATTTCCAAATACACTGTTAAAAGTGAAAGACTGAAGAATTAAAAAAGCAGATGAACATGAATCTGCCAACTTTTATTATGTTTTTTTTTTTTTTTTTATGGAAGATTACAAATTAAATGTTCATTGAGTGGCGCACAAATTTTAATGGTCTAGCACATTTGAAATGAACACACATCTATCATCTCTAAACCCTACACTTAACCTTGCTGATAGTGTACCAAAGCAAATATATGTTTTTCAATTTTTTTTTGCTTGCTACTATGTCATTTAGTTCTGCTTATGTTCAAAATGTGACGTGTGTTTCACGGGATTTATACCCAAGAGTTTTGCAGTGCTTTACCGGGTGAGCTAGCATGCAAGTTTACTATGACAGAAACGCCAAGTTAAGGAGCTGGTTATGTGATGCAAATGGCAAAAAAATTTTTGTTTTGTTTTTTATGTTACATATCATGCACTATGGTCATAACACTGTATTGTTAATTAAACTTTCTCTATAATCTGCCCCTGTAATCATAAATTGTATAGAGGGAATAAAAGCTGGTAACTTCAGTGAATTGTACAGTATGTATAGGTAGGTATGTTTTTGGAGTTTATTAAAAAATGTAGAGGAGCATTATTCCAGTGAGCCTAGGTTGTGAAAATAGCTACACTGAAAAAACTAACATGTAGAATTTACTTAATAAAATCCTCGTAACAATTTGCACTAACACTTTTTAAGTAAAATTTACTGCTTCAATTTTAAGTAAAATACACTTACCAAAATCAAGTAAAATCTATGTATTAATTGACTTGACATTTGTTAAAATATTAAGTAAATATTACTAAATTATATTTAATGTAGGATTTATATTTATTCTAAGCATTTAGATAAAGTCTATATATTTTTTTTAAATACAAACACACAGATGAGCTTAAAATATTAAGTAAATTTTATTTACTGTTATAAGGTAGGTTTTATTTAATATTTCAATTAATTTATTAAATGTATGTAATTAAATATTACTAAAAAATATAGTAATTTTGTCTGCATTTTAATAAACCACACAGCATAGATGCAATAAACATTTATTTTGTTTCAACATTAAACAATGACTCAGTCAAAATGTAACCTTTTGAAGTTACATAAAGCAAAACCTAAGTTTTAAATAACAACTGTTTCCTTAGGGATTTGAGTCCTGAAAACAATTTAATTTGTCAAGATCATAAAGTGTTTTAACCCCAAGAGGTATACAAAAACATGGGATGAGGTTTAAACCTCATGGATATAATGCATGGATACAACATTACTATTTCAATAAAAGTAACAATCCTCTCAAACAGTGCAGTTTCAACATTCAACATAGCACTCTGTACTTGTGCTCTAAACATTACAGCATTAAATGCATAAAAACATTTTGTTTAACAGTTAAAGATGTCAATATTTCTATATAAAACAATTTTGCTAAATAATGTCAAAAATAATTTCTTAAAAGAGACTGCATCCTACTGATAATGAGTAGTGCTTTTACGAATTCTGTTAAATTTTAAAAAAGTGAATCAAGGTTGAGGGCATAAATGAGTCCCATAAGCAGGGCACAAGCTTTAGCAGTATTTTGGCATCCCGGCAATATCTCCTTGCCTTCAAGAATAATGGATACATCCACTGGATCCTTTCCATCAGCTCCATGTACAACCAGAATCTTGAGGGTGTGTTGCGCTGTGTCACTGTGGTTGTCCTCCTGCACAATTTAGACAAACTAAATAAACTGAATTTTACTGAAAAAGCTACACTAAAGTAATACAGTATATATTACGCTAAACTGAGTCAAGCCTATTTTACAGCGAGCCAGGTTTAGTAAAACATTAGTCAAACATAACATAAGAGCCACTACAGCCAAATAATGTTACCCTGAGCCATAAATTTACTACTGGACTGTGGCTCTTTTGGTCTTAAAGGGCAACACTCCTGCAGAGTTTGTCTCCAACCCAAATCAAACACGCCTAATTCTGCTCATTAATATTCTACTAGACGGACTAAAAACTTTTAGGCAAGTGCGTTGAGGCCAGTTAGAGCTAAATTCTGCACAACAGTGACCCCCCAGAACAGAATTTGGACACCTCTGCTTTAAGATTAACCTGTACATAAGGGGTGTGAACCCTGGTCCTGGAGTCAATGTCCTGCAGAGTTTAGCCCCAACCAGCTCCAACAAACATACTTTGAAGTCTCTAGTAGACCTGGATTTCCTGGATCAGTTGTATTTGATTAAAGAAACACTCCACATTTTTTGGAAATAGGCTCATTCTCCAACTCCCCAAAAGTTAAAAAAGTTGAGTCTTATCGTTTTTGAATCCAATCAGCCGACCTCTGGGTCTGTTGATAGCACTTTTTAGCATAGCTTAATATAGATCATTGAATCCGATTAGACCAGAAGCATCTCGCTCAATTTAAAACGTGACTCTTCTGTAGTTACATCGTGTACTAAGACCGGCGGAAAATGAAAAGTTCAGATTTTCTAGGCCAAAATGACTAGGATCTATACTCTCATTCCGGCGTAATAATCAAGGAACTGTTCAGCTGTAACATGAACGCAGCAGGTACAATGATATCATGCAGCACCTGAAACCAGCCAGACCCTCTTCCTTGCACAGGGAGCATGTCTTGCTAGCTGGGAACTATTTCCACAGTTGCTTTCATTTATCAATGCGCCTGCTATGTTCACGTTACAGCTGAACAGTTCCTTGATTATTACGCCGGAATGGGAGTATAGTTCCTAATCATATCGGTCTAGAAAATCACAGCTTTTCATTTTCCGCTGGTCTTAGTAAACTATATAACTACAGAAGAGTCAAGTTTTAAATTGGAAAAATATCAAAACTCTTTGGTCATTTCTGAGCAAGATGTTTCTGGTTTAATCGGATTTAATGATCTATGCTAAGCTATGCTAAAAGTGCTAGCGCCAGACCTAAATGGATTTGAAAATGGGAAAACTCAACTGTTTAACTCTGGGGGAGTTGGAGAATGAGAATGTTCCTTCAAGGTTGGATCTAATCTCAGCAGGACACAGGCTGTCCAGGAGCATATCCCACCCCTGGTGTACGTTACGGTAATACAATTGTAACATTTTTAACATGACATTGAACAAAAAATGCTTTACCTGGCAATCTTCAAACAGTTCCTCTTCTTTCTCGCCAATGTACAGTATGAGGCTCTGGATAACAGCTTCATGCCTCATCTCAAAGTTTTGGTTCTGTGAATAGATAATTATTTTCAACACATAACCAATATCCATAGAAAACAAACTACCAAGTGATAATACAATGGCATACACATGCAAAGAGCAGTGATTTGAAAGAAGACTACAAGAGAAAAGCCTGGAAAGATGGAGTCTGTCTGGTGGTTGCTTTTGTAGTCTGTTAAGCTTTTTTTCAAAATATTAACTTTGTTGCCATTCTTTGTCGTTTAAACTGCTAAATATATCTACACTACATATATTACAGGTCGCCGGGATTTTGCCAAGTAAGACATGTTCCTGGATCAACATCTTTTGTTGATCCTGGATCAACATTATGTCCAAAAATATAGACTTAACCCTATCTCTACCCCTAAACCTACCCATAATTTATTCCTAAAATCAGTGGGAAATGATACCTGATTTACAAGGATGTAGAAGTTTCTAACCCTGATCATAAGGCTAAAACAAATATTTCCTGAAAAGTTATATCTCAATTCTGATTGGTTGATTGGAATGTTGTGGTTGATTAGAATGTTGTTCCAGGATCAACAAGGATGTTGATTCAGGAACATGTTGTACTTGGTGAAATCACACTCACCTATATTACACATTATGTAGCAATTAAGATATGTCTGGATATTTCACATCACTAGGTTTAAATCTTAGACTTAAACAGTGTTTTCAGTGTTTACACATCTAAAGGTAATTGGTGCCAACATTTAAAGTTGCCTTTAACTGTTTCGCTCTCTTATCTTTAAGTTTAACCCAAGGTTTCTGATCTAGTCAGTCTGATCAAGTCTGGATCTAGGCCCAATTTTTGACTGCTGATGATATTTTGCAGACAGCCTTTAGAAGACCTAATAAATGACCTCTACAATCATTTACCACCTCATCTGTGCTGTGTAAAGTACTATATAAATAAAAGTGGTTAAAACTGACTATTGAGTGAGGACTGATACTGTATGAGTGTGTAGTGTGTGAGAAACAGATCACATTCCTCAAAAGAGTGAACAAGCACAATTTTTAACAAACACACCTGACTCAGTATGTCCATGTACGGCCTCAGCTTGGTGCCCACAACACCTCCCTTGAGCTTCATTAGGGTAATCATTTTTGGCGTGTAGGCGTCAAGCCTGTTCATGAAGCTCTGTTCCAAGGAAATTGTAGTTAGTCTCCAAAATTCTTCTTGTATCTGAAATGACAAGAGATCGATATTTAAATAATACTTTTAAATTGTTTCTGGCCAAACAAGAGGGCTTAATAAAGGGAATACATTTACATACCTCAGCTTCACAAAATAAGGCAGGCCATCTCTCCTTGAAGTCTTCAGCAGCTGGACTACCACTCACAACCTCCAGCCTTCGATAGGAGAATGTTTTTGCCATTTTTTCTTTTATCACTTTATGGTTGTTCTTTTTTTTTTTACCTCTTCGAGAAGCTCCTGCCTCACCATTTCAAGGCTATCAACATTTTCTCCATTTGGATGTGGAGGTAGGAAGTTGACTTCCGCTCTCTTTGAGACATAAGATAAAAATTTACTGTTTATCTTTGATGACACACCAGGGTTGAAAACCATGCGTCTGAGAGATTTCCTAAATGCAGTCAAGCTGTAAATGAACAAACACAATTATATTAAAACAACAGAATTAATGAAAATAAATTATATTTAAGGTAGAAAATTACATGAGAACTAATCAATAAACAGAAGCTGAAATACAAGCAGGAGTTGTATTCTGACGTGATGCTGGTTAATAATCATAATGTCTAGGTAACAATTAAATAAGTTCATTTAAACACATAAGTCAATGTCAGAGCTTTTCAGACACTTTCTGGACTGAAAAAAATTATCACCCTATTGCAATAGTTCATGATAGAGTACAAAAAAAGTTTAATCTCCAGTTTCTAAATCTTAGATGGCTTATTATGTGTAAAATGATGCTGCTAAATTTCGAAATATTTGTTCTACACTATTAGTATTTGTAATGATATAACCAATATTTTTTAACATTGTTTAACCAAATCTTTTGTCTTTTTTATTCTCAGTTTTGTAATGTATCTGAGAAGAAACGCTTGTGTAATCCACAAAGATTAATGTAAACGGTAGAAGGTATGAACGTTATTGTGCTTTTCATCCAGAAATAAAACGCAGCTCCTTGTAAAATTATGCCTTCAGGGCAATTTTGGTTGGTCCAATAATTTCAAGGCAAATCTTGCTGTAGTCACGAAATTTATAGTTTATTGATTCGTTTTCACACATTTTTTTTTCATGTCACTCAGCACGATTTATTTCATGTAACGTTAATGTTTTGAAAGTTGTGGTTAAATGTAACCTGATCGCAGTTAAATGAGGAGGGTGGCAAATTAGGACTAAACTTTTCCTAATGCAAAATTCGAATCGGCGTGTTTTAACATAAATTCACTGACTAACACAAATTTCTCTGGTTTTAAACTGACTTCTGTATGAGACTACTGCTGCTTCACGGACTGCAGTGTAAAATGCAGGCCTAGGTTAATGTAACATCGAGTTAACGTTACCAGAGTTACACAACAAAGTCAATCGGACTTTCAAAATTCTCATGCACCTATACATTGTCATAAATTACTACAAAAAGGCAATAACTTACCGTACACATTAACTTTGCATCCACTTGTGACAATCCCAATCGCACGTGTGGCAATCGCAACCACCGTCTGTCTCGGATCCAAAACGCGGGCATGTGATTCGGTCACGCGGATGTGAACGTACTAAGATTTTAGATTAAAATTTACTCAGTATTTTTAGATTTATGTGCAATGACTTTAAAACAGTTAAATAATATGAGACAATATATAATAAAATTTACTATTCCCATACAGTACATTTTATACATGAATTAATTGTGTATTTATTTAAAAAATTACTTAGAAATTCTAGTTCTCAATGAATTGTAATATTACAATGTAAAAATTATGAAAGTAAATCTAGTATATTTTACTATACCTCAAAGTTTGTTTTTTCAGTGTAGTGGAGTGTATTTTTTAAAACGTCTGTCAAGTGAACTCACTTGCCTTAAAGTGGACTTTGAAAATACCTGGATAATCTACTGTACACTTTCTGTCCCATGAGGGCATGGGTGGGGGATGAGAAAGTGAAGAACTGAAGTGCATATGAGATCATTTGATGATACCAGCATGGCAGATGTAGTAGGTAGTGGTTGACCAAAACGGATTTTATTGACTGATAATGTCAGTGGTGTGTTATAGAACAAGGTAGTCGATATATGTGATACCAAGATAGTAAATAACACATGCCACAGTGGGATTTATGTATTTATTTTACGCAGTATTTACTAAATAATTATTTTGAAAATTAATGAATATAAAAACAATTGAAAAGAAAAGAAATGATAAAATAAACAGATTTAGACTATACGTTAGATGGCACTTTTCTGTAGTCCTATTGTAGCATTTTTCACAAACCAAATGCTCAGGTGCTAGCGTTCTCAGTGCTGTCAAAATAAAAGGCCGAACAGAAGAACTTATCAGTCAATGCAATTAAGCTAATTAAAATTTGAAGAATATATAGGTCTTGGCAATATAAAACACTAGTTGCATGCCGTACTACACACATGCAGTACATACTTATAGAACATACTTTTTTAAAAGTCAAGAAGTAAGTTCTTTCAGATTTCTGATGCAGCTCATGTTTGTCCTTTCTGCTTGTTTTGGGACAAAAAGATTTAGACAGATGAAAACGTCCATTTCTATCTCCCTCTCTACCTCCCTCTTTCTAGCTTGTTGTCTCTTCTAGGCCTTTCCATCCATCTTTTGCTTTCTCATTCATGGTTGCCCACTTTTTCTTCCACATTTCCCTCGATGTTTCTCATTTGTGGACTGAAAGTTGCTGTTTGAATAATCATGTTTGTACTGCTTAATGGTAGGCTCTCTCTCTCTTATTCTGTGATTCAGCCAGAGCTTATCTTTTATAAACACTCTGCTCGTCTCCCTATCTCCCCCCTCAGCACACACGCTCACACGCGCGCTCACACACTTTCACTTTTCAGTCCCCTTGCTTGATTTATGTTGACCCCTCAAGCTAATGAAAAACACGGAAAAACAACCATGGCACAACATTAAATCAGCCCAGACTCCAGCTGTCACAGTTGAACCATCACATTTGTTTGACTTCTTGTTTCCCGAGCAGTTGATGGTAATGACAAACCTCAAGTGCTTCGCAGCTCCTCTGCTATTATATTCATCCCTGTCCGTCATCTTTGTGGAAATTGCATTGACTTCTGAAATGCAGATATTTTGATGTGGCACGTCCCCAGACAACAAGTCAGCGGGGACCGGTTGGCATGGTGTGTGTTTTTGAGCTGTCATTACCAGGGCAATCTGCCGAGGTTGAGAAATAGCTATGACAAATGAATGGGGGTCAGGGCGCACTCAACTTCACAACGCAATGAGGAGACCCTTATTCCCCCACGAGGATCAATCAGACACGCTTTGAATTAAAGGAAAGCAAAGAGGGAGGGATGCGATCTGAAAAGCTTAAAATGAGACCGCAATGCTCCCTTCAAGCAGACAGAATTAAATGAAAGAGGGAGAGATTTCATCATTATATAATCTTGAGAGCCATGCGATTATAACGGCTACCGCTGGGATTTTATTTCTCTCAATTTCCCATCAGGCCCTCTCCCAGTCCATTGCATGAGTCGCACAAACAGTGATTGCTGTAATTAAAAGGCATTGCATAATTGGTATCTGGTAATGACCTGTTGAGTAGCATGTACATGTGTACTTTTAAGTCATCCCACAGGTAAAGACCTAGATCCAAGACAATCTCTGCGCCAATGAAAAAAAGCCTCCACAAAACAAGCAAGCTCTTAGAAATTTTTAATCATTTTCATGAAAAATTTACATCGAATGACTTCTAAAAAGGCAATGAGATGTAACTTACAAGAAAAAGTACTGGGTAATTCTGTGCACCTTGAAATATATATATATATATATATGACTTTAATTAATTCATAATTATCATTAGACTTTTGACATTTGTCATCCTGGAATAACCTTTTTTTGTCAAAATAGTCAAAATAGCTGATATTTCAAATATTTAATGTTCATGAGGGGTTGCGCATATTCCTGTTTTCTTCTTTGCATGTTGGCTGCACAGCATGACTTGTATTAAAAGTTTTCTCTGTGTTAATAAATAATGAATAAGTTTAAGTTTCTGAAAAACAACAAACTGTCCATTTATGCCAAACTACTTTCTTTTCAAAATTGAATTTCTTTTAATGAGGCTTTTTCATTATAAAATCAAGATAGCTATATCACCTTGGTCACTTTTTCATGTTCATCATAGAAGAGGTGTATTCAGGTCACTGAATTACGTATTTAATTTATTTTTAAATAAATTAATATCAATTAAATTAATTACAATAAATAAAAAAAAATCATATTAATTTATAAATGTAAATAGTCAATTTCCCTTCTTAACCATTACATGTGTGGATATGCGCAAATAGTGATTCCTGTTACTGAAAGTCAAGACTGGCTATATTCCACAATGGGAATTCCTGTTGAGGAGCATATGCATGTTTACATTTGCGCGTTGAGCCACCCCGCAGGTAAAGTTCATAGATCTAACAGAATGTATTACTGAAGCTCGTCGGGGTGTGAAGTGTATTTGTGTAGTGAAGGCTGACTGTGAAGCGTCCTAGTGGGAGTTTACGCAGTCATTTGTGTATGTGCTTGTTTGTGTTTGTACTGTATGATGAAATGGGCTTTATACATTTGTAAGCCTGTTGTCTTTGATACGGTCTGTCCACAGGCACACATTTGTGTCTGATGCAAAATAAAAGCGCATGTGTCTATGCAGTGTCCTCACAGGCACGGGCAGGCGACTGCAATCCAAACAATCCAATTACCATATATGTGCAATGTGTACGTTTAAATGAATATACTGTATATGTCCCGAGGACGTGTGTGAGTAGCACTTACTGTATGCAAATGAGCCATCTATGAACTGGTTTTCTTGGTGTCACGCCTTCTATCGTCGTTTCTTCAAGTGGCATTGAGAAGCACACTTGTGCGAGTGCACCTGTGGCTTTGTGTGTGTTCTTTTGAACACGGTAGGAAAAGATAATGAAATACTCAGCGCTGAATAGATCATTTTGCATTTCTATAGATAAAAAACAGCTTGTTTACCGAACAAATTCACCATTGAACGACAGAATCCGCACTCACTTTGAGAGCGTTGCTTAACAGAGAACTAAAGCTGAGGGCAAATTATCAGCCCGCTTCAGTCTGCGCTCTCAGCAGGGGTAGGCCTGGTCTATGCACTTTGTACGAAGAACCGCTGGAGGACGTTCAAATGTATGAGATGTGTGTGCTGGTTCTTCCTTTAATATTTAATGCAGGCGTGCGTTCTGATAGCTGAGCGTAATTACCGCTCTGACTCGCGCTATAACTCAGTCATCTTTCTGAGTGCCAGTGTTATTTTTAGATTTTATTAATGATAATTTCCTCTGACACAAACAGTGCCCTCTCTCCACCTCATTTCCTCTACTCCTCCTCCTCGTTTTTTTAGCCATTTTCTTTAGAGAAAAGTGGTGACATTATGTTCCTGGCACTTTTCTTTGGGATTTTGAAGCAGATAGGGGAAATGTAAGTGCTTAAATACAAACAAGAGTAAGGTGGAAAGATGGCAAGTGTGTCTGTGGTCTATATTCTCTTTCACTCACACACATGGATATACGCTGACTAAGAGAGAGCGGCAGTCTTGGAGGAGCATTAGTGGCGTCACACTGTATCTCTTCTGGTCCAGTACAGCACCGCTCACTCCGGATTTCTGTCACCTTCTGTCTTGTTCTCTTTCATTCTAGGAAAGATAAATCACAAATGAACTCTCTTTAATTTCTCAGTTGTAAAATAAACCATACAGTAAATAGACCATACAGTATATGCTGTTCATATTACCTTGCAGATACATTCACACATCAGTACGAAAATACTGGTAAACTTCATGATGTCAGTCATCCAGAATGACCTACAATGCACCATTTTCTTCATCTGCCTGTATGTGAAGTGCTTTAGTTTCACTATCTGTCCAATTTTTTTTCTTAATTTAGGAGTGTGACATGCATAAAAAAAAAGCTGTGAGAAACTACGAAATGTCCAAAGACATTCATCTAGTGCATGTTAATGTAGAAAAACTTTTAAAAAGCAGTGGAGTTTACTGTTAACAGTGCAGTGTAATCACATCATGTCCAAGAAATACTAAAACGTAATCACCTGTACATTATTAGTTTGTATGGATTTATTTAATTAGAGGCACGGTTCACCCAAAAATGAAAAAAAAAATATATTTTGTTCATCTTTGGAACAAAAATGACAATATTTTTGATGAAATTGGAGAGCTTTCTGACCCTGCAGAGACAGGAAGAAAACTACCATGTTCAAGACCCAGGAAGGTAGTAAGGACATTGTTAAAGTATAGTCCATGTGACATCAGTGGTTCAGCTTTAATTTTACGAGTTTTGTGTGCAAATAAAACAAAAATAAATACTTTATTCAACAGTTTCTTCTTCAAACAGAGGAATGCACATTGCACGCAGAATACACGCAGAGGTATGCGTCGAGGTACTGATGTGAATGGCCATCGAAGACTGACACGGAATAAAATAAACTGTTGAATAAAGTCATGATTTTTTTTTCTTTGTGCACAAAAAGTGTTCTCGTAGCTTCAGAAAATTAAGGTTAAACAGAACACATGGACTATTTTAATGATCTCCTTCAATGTGGTAGTTGCGTTGCTGTCTATGCAGGATCAGAAAGCTTTCGGATTTCATCAAAAATATCTTTAAATGTGTTCCGAAGATAAACAAAGGATTTGGACTGACATAATGGTGATTAAATAATGACTGAGAATTGTATTTTTGGGTGAATTATACCTTTAAAACGTTTTTTTATTCATCTATGACTGAATAATATAACCTGGCCTACATATTCCTGAACCTTCTCTGTATAGCAGCCTGTGAAGCTCCACTATAGCTGAACACTTTAAAACACACCTCAGTTCTTTGTTTGCTCAAACCAAGTCTTCACCTGACCTGCTTGTTCTTTTATTTCGCAACCACCGCCCTTCTTTCTGTTTAGTCTTATTTTGTCGTATCTCTCTACACTACGTTTCTAAACTTTTGTATCCTTTTTTCCTCTCTCCATTCAGTCCCTTATTTTCTCCTCCTGTGTGGCGGAGAGCTCAGGTGGCTTTGGGAACATTATTTGAATAAAGGTTGACCGTGAGAGTCCGAGTGAATGGAAGGAAGAGAAGGTAGATAAAGGGCAGAAATAAATGTGTGTAACTAGAGGAGAGCGAGGAGCAGCATTTCTTCCCCTCTTTCTCTCGTTCTTTCTCTCTGGAGACAGGGCTTTAGAACTGTGTGAAAATCAATCACTTTACTCTTTCAGTCTGTCCTCTTTTCTCCTCTTTCATCTTCCCCTCTCTCTATCTTGTTTTGTGTGTGCTTGCATCTTTCTTTTCAATACATCACTTCGACACATATATGCTCTTTTCAAAGTGGAGTGTTTATGAAGCAACATAGAGTACAGGACAAAGTGTTATATAAACCCCAGTGTTATCTGTTTCGACATGGACCGAATTCTCAACCTTCCTTGTGGATTTAACCAGTGTGTGGTCAAAAGTTCAGTCATTAAATGGTTGATTTAACCCATCAGCGTACGCCTAATCCTTTGTTTGATTTAACGGGTTAATTTAACCCCAGGCTTTGTTCATCAGGGAACTCCCTGCGTGTTGCCCGAGGGCACAGTCACTGTTAGACACTTAGCGGAGAACATGAGATACTAAACATGCTACATGCTTGAACAGCCATGGCTTATAATATAATTCATTCATGGTTTTATATATATATATATATATATATATATATATATATATATATATATATATATATATATATATATATATATATATATATATATATATATATATAAAATATAATGTTTTTTTTATTTATTTATTTTTTTTAGAATATATTGTTCCTAACAGTGTTGATATGGCATTTGACTGGTCTGGCTCTTAGTGGTAGAGAAAAAAATTCTAATAATTATAAGAAACTATTATTCTGATATTTTAACTCATAATACTGTATCACCTATTCTCATGCCAGCAATCAATATTTTTAGATACACATTTGACATATTTTGGGGGTATTAATGATTTTAAACTTTAATGGAGTATATCTCAATTAAATTAGTGCCCATATATTGGCAATAACCGCCACCCCTAATGAGCTCTGTGTATCTTTACTGCACTTTTTGTTTCTGTTCTGAAAGGTCTGTTGTACAGTGGCTTGTCAAGTGTTGATGTATTGTGTAATCTATGTATGTGTTTGAGTCCATATGCTGAGGAATGCGTTATGCTGTTTTGCCTTGAACTTTACCATATTGGGTGTCTTGCATTTCTATTTTGAGCATTTTAGTCTATATACTTGTGCTTTTTTATGCTCTTTCTCTCTCAACATTTGATTTCTGATACCATGGCACTCTTTCAGGTTCAGCTGTTTTTCTGAATTCTTCTCCTCCTCACTCTACACCTCACTACCTTCTTCTGTTGCTATTGTTTTCTCATCATGTGATGTTCTTCTCCCTCTTCAACAGTGACTGTTCAGTGGTCTCCCTCTCCATCTGTGTGATCTCTCATCCTTGTTTCCACCATTTCTCTTCCTTCTTTCATCATACTCCTCTCACAATCTCCTGGACCTCTCTCTCTCTCTCTCCATACATCATGGTGCAGTATGTCCCAGTTCTGACGGGGACCCTCGAGGGCCAGTTCCTTAATGAATGTGAGTGCCACATGAATATTTCATGCGCCTTGTTCCTGTTTACTTAATGACAGCGCTAATTCAAAGGCCCATTGATTAAAATTTCATTTTATTTTGTTAGATGTTTTCTTGCTTTTCTTATTTGCTGGAGATGGGGTTTGTTTGTCTGCTTAAGCAGCATGTTTATGAGCTAGCGAGGTGCAGATACTGTATTTCAACTTTGATACATGCATGGTGTTGTGCGAATGTTTGTGCATTAGTATAGTGATGGTTTATTGTACAGTATTTCAGCTTGTCCTCATTTTTCTGTTGTTTTGTTCTTTGTCTGTTTTCTCTCAGTTCTTCTCTCCAGAGACACAAATACATCGCTGCAACATTTCCTTTATCAGAGAGACAGAGAGAGCGAGTGCAGACACACCTCAGCATGATTGTTCAGCTTGTTCTCTCTGACACACTCTTCATTTTCCTCCAAGATCTTTCATTCCCTTTCTTGCCTCTTAGAGTCTTGTTTTTGCCGTCCCTCGGTTTTTGATTTACTTGCTTTCTTGTGGTCAGCGGCTTGTAGTTGTAACCCTGTCTATCTAGCCTCTTCAGAAGGTTTTGAAGCAGCTATTTGTGTGCCGTGTATCCACCTGAAGCGACTGTGCTTTCTCTTTAAAGACAACAGCTGAATCTGATTCAGCGGTCCTCTGTGTTTTCGTTCGTCTTTGATTCCAAGTCTCTATTTCCATCTGTCCTCCGCTGATCTCTGAATCTGTGTTTTTTTCCTCCTCTCTGATCCCGTCCTCCTTCTATCATTTACAACATACATATCTCTTGCCTTAACATCTTCTACCTGCAGTCATTCCTTCAGATTTTGCCTCATTTCTCACTCCATCCCAGTCCTGCGTCCCCTGATAGCCTCAACATGTAAAAATGAAAGCAAGTAAGAAAAAAGGAAGACATCTCTCCCTCCTCATTTCTTGCATTCTGCATAGTTGGGAGGACAGTTTTGTAGCATTTCTTATAAAAAAATGACAGGGTAAGGATTTCAAAGGATTGTTCTCTTATAAGTGAAAATGCTGTCATTTATTCCTCTTCATGTTGTCTGTCTGTCTGTCTGCTGAAGAAGTTGAAATTCTGAAGAATGTCCTGGTTATTTTTTATTTTTTTGGATATTAGGCTTTGAATAAGGATGTAAACATACCATATAAGACTCTTAATTTGGTCCATGTTGCTAATACGCTATATTCCAAGTCATACTATAGCTTTGCTTGATGAACAGACCTTAATTTAAGTCATTATTCAACTTTCCTTTGACACCCAGTCCCTTTGATTAGTGAATGAATCTTTCAGACTTTGTGAACTGTATCAAGCAATTCATTCAAATAATGGCTCAAATGATTCATTCACAAATCACATGCTACGGATTTCATGAACTCTAATGATAAAGTGAACTACGAAGATTTTTGGTGAATGATGACTTAAGGGTGAAATACAAAGAAACAGACTTTAAAACACTAGGCATAACACACTTGCTGACTTTGTAAATGGTTACAGAGAAAAACTGGACATCATACATTAAACAACAGAGGATCACGTGCTATCAGACTTTCAAGTCGTTCCAAACACATCAAACTCAAACACAAAAATGTGTCTCTTTGCTAGAAGATGTATGAAAAAATAAATGATATAATCAGACTGAACAGAAGTCAGAGTCTGTGCCCATCATACACTCTCAGAGAAACGGTACAAGAGCTGTGGCTGTGCTAATATGTACCATTTGGGTACTAAAATGAACACTGTAGGACTAATGTGTACTTTTAAGGTACTAATATGCACTCTTTATGCAGTAAATAAGGCACAAATGTGTACTGTTTGAAAGGGTAACACTCCAGTGACAGCTTTTGTACCTTTTAGTCCACTGATTTTCTGTGTAATCTGTCGACTACAAAACTCACAGAAAACTAATCAGTGCAAAAGTCATATCCTAATGTATTCTTACTTTTAAAGTTTGGTCTGTTTGTCAAACAAATCGGTCACATGGGTTCACTTGCAACATACAGTTTTCAAATCGTACTGACTGCTTATGGGACTTTTTACGGTGCTTTCCTGTCCTTTTGAAACCCCAAAGTTTTAGTAACCATTCATTGCAATTGCATGGAAAAGGCGGCAAAATGTTTCTCTTTGTGTTCCATAGACGAAACGAACGGAATTAGGGTGTGCAAATGATGACAGAAATGTCATTTTCAGGTGAATTATTCCTTTAAGGGAGTGCGAGGAAGAGATTTGAAGACTTGTCAGGCAGTGCTTTGCTGTGGAGAGGAGCGCACAGAGAGCAGAGAGATGAGAGGGTGTCACACTCACTTCACTCAAAAGCAATTGATGGTCGTTTACCTGCTAACAACCCCAATGAAGCAGTCAGCTGTCCCTCACTTCCTCTCATCTCTCTCTCTCGATTTCTTTCAGTTTCTGTCCATCCATCCGCTCTCTCTGTCCCTCAAGACTAGAGTTAGTCCTCACAAAATTTGATCATTTCTCCATCTGTCTCTCCCACTGAATTTATTTGCCTTTGCGTCGTATCAACTCTAAATTGAATTCTTTTCTTTTGGCCCATCCTATCTCTGCCTGCCACCCTTTGAAGTGTTTTTATGCTGTCAGTGCTTTTCCGTCAGTGTATGTTGTGAATGAAAGTAGCATAAAAATGAAGGGTGTGTGTGTTTGTGGACGTGTGTGTAAGTGATAACAGACGACACAACCATTTACATGAAGCTGTTCTGAAGTTCAGAGAACTTTGAAGCCCAACACTGACTCTAGAGCACTACTCGCACTCAACCCTAAGTGTGTGTGTGTGTGTTTAGTAAGAGAGCTGGTAATACCGGGGTACGTGAGACCATGCTGTGTTAGTGTCACACTGGTGAGCAGTTTGTTGCCAAGCAACTGCTGTGTATTGTCTTGAGTATACGGCTAACTTTTGTATATATATGCCTGCTGAAATGACCAGGTTAGACTGATCTCAGCCCACTGACTATTCAAGCACATTGTAAATAAAACAACTGGAATGGTACGTTCCAATAAGATTGTATTGTTTCTGCATTTTTTTTTTGTCAGTCCACCATGAAAGTAATGTTTACACGTTTCAATTCTGATCCCTCATTAAATAAATTATTCCGTGTGAACACATTTGATCATCAATATGGATCGGTGATCATCTTTTCTAACTAATCATAAATAGAACTCTCTCATAAGTGCCATTCTTTTTGGAAATCGGGCTACATTAGTTGTTGTTTCTGCAGTTGAGGACACCTCGATAGTAAAAAGGTTCTTCTCATTATTTTTGGTATTCTTTGCTTTATTGCATCATATTCAATATAGACTGCCACAGTGTTCGAACTATACCGTGTCCTTTGGGGGAGCCCACCTCTTTCTTTTTTTTTGGGGGGGGGGGGGGGGGGGGGGGGGTGGGGGGGGGGGATGTAGAGGTCGTGCACATGCGCATGTCTCAAATAAGGACTTACAACAGCTACAAGTGTATGCACTATTATACATTATCGACACGAGTGCTTCAAAAAAGGCCTTATAATGACTTACAAAGATACATAACAGCTACAATATGCACTATTATACTTTATCAACACAAATTGATAGGTCAGGAAGACAGCCTTGAATGATGTTGCGGTCTCCTCCATTAATTTAGAATTCACCTCAATTACTTTATTTGGCAGAATCGCCTTTTGCTTAGTCAATGCCACTTCAATGGCCATCTTGTGTGCAATGCTGTCCCTGTATTTATATATAATTTTTCGCGACTGGTTCTGAGCATTAATCATTAATCCACTCCTCAGACAAGTGCGTGCCAGGTACCTTTTCAGACAGAATAAGGTTTTTTGCGTCCTTACAAGTTGTAACGAGTGGGAAAAAATGTGGCCCCTTTAAGAGCTGCGCGCTCCCTGTAAAACGGCATGCACTCTGTATGATACTGTATACAAGCGCGACTCGAATCCCCCATGTATGCGGGTAATCTCTGTTTGGAAATCATTTTGTTTTAATCCGGTTTGTTTTGTTTTGGTTATGCTGTGGACGGTGGAACATGGGACAGACAATTGCCCGAGTTCGATTGGAGAAATAAAACGCGAGTCGTTGTTAAATGTCAATCGCCTCCGTGAGTTTTGTCTGGCCTAATAACTTTGTGAGCTACCCATATTTTTTTCCCCCTCCTCCTGACACAACGCGTTACAAAGTGATGCACCCCAAGCTTCCATCCTCAACACACAGTCATGTATATTGGCTCTTCCAGTCTCTCCACTGCTGGCTGTTGCAGTTTAACGCGAGAGAGGACTCGAAGCAAGAAAGCAATAGGGGTTAGGATCCCAGAGATTACTTTTCGTCAGCTTCATGCTTTTTCACAGTGGGCTTGGCTTGAGGTTTACCAGTGCTTTCAGCAGGTGAATCAGTCGTGCGTCATCACTACACAATTTCTTAATAAAACCAAAATTAATTGAACTACCTTGTTTTCTTTTTGCCCTAGCTATGATGCTATAACTGTATAATGGAAGGACTTTGCGCACGATAAATGGCCTCCAACGTTTATTTTTTTCTACGAACCTATGACATACTAACATGTGGAATTTGCAGCGCAGCGCCCCCACACCTTCTGTAATCTTTATTGAAGTTAATTAGGTTTTAATCGCCGTCATGCATGAATGAATAATATTTTTGCCATCATAATCACATTACAAAACTGAAATTGCACTTAAAAATATTCACATTGTCAGTATTTTTTGAGACCCCCCAAAATTTCAGATTTCTCGTTTTCAGGGGAGCCCATGTCTTATTAAGGGGAGCCGAGCTCCCCCTAGCTCCCCCGTAGTTCGCACTATGGACTGCCAGCTCACATTCAATGGTAAAATATAAACTTATTTTTCCATGGCCCAGAATATTCCAGAACATTGTTGCTAAAAAGCAATGCAGGAACACAGTTTGTGTGTGTGTTTATATATATATCTACTCTCAGAAATAAAGGTACAAAAGCTGTACACAATCACACCAACATATATTTTAGTAAGTAATATCAATAATGTTCTGTAACCCAAGTTACCAAAAAGCAATGTGTTTGTATGGCCATGTGTGATGAACACAAGTAGAAGCTTCACAGGAGAGAAAAGCCTTCTTTGGCCCTTGTCAGTATGTTGTCCCCTCAGGGCTTTTGTTTGAGGATTGGTTCTCACACACTAAAATTCGAACACACAACCACATACACACAAACATGGTGTCGGTCAGTTAGACTTCAATCCTTTTTATACTCACAGACACTTCTCTCACACACATACACACATACACACATAAACACTAAAAACAAGACTGATGTTTCTATAAAAATATTTCCTCACCAAGAGAGTGAAAAAGGCTGGAAGACTAAAGATGTAATTGGTCTTGTTGCTGGCTGCTTGTGATGCAGGATTATAAATCCAGGTCCATTTGAGCTCAGTTTAAGCTTCATAATCCAACCCGTTCCAGCACTGCTCATCTATTAGCACTCCAAGCATCATAATTACAGCTGCTTGCTGGGCCTGGATATGTGGACATGCGCCCTGCTTTTTCTCACACATACTCGTTTGCCATCTCTCATCTCCCGAGTCTCGGGATCGCAGACAGTGTGATCACAAGAACAAAAATGATTTCCTATGGTCTTGGATTACATTTAAGCCTTTGGAGAAAATGCTCAAGTCATACACAGTAGTAATCAATAGTCAGTCTCAGTCAGTAGTATGACATCTCCCATAATAATGTGCCAAATCTTGTTGCCATATTAAAACAGCCATCTTCAAACTGATATAAGGGAACTGCTACAGGTGTTCAGACAATTTCAAAAAGAAAAAGTTAAATATTTACAGAACTGTAAATATGTAAATTTCATATATATTTTTTTTTCATTCTTTAATTTTGAGGACAGCCATAGGTCATTGTTTATTATATGTAATATAAAATAATTATAATTTATTTCTGTGATGGCAAAGCTGAATTCATTACTCCAGTTTTCAGTGTCACATGATCCTTCAGAAACTCTTCAGTGTGACCAAGCTCTGAATAATGTGTCTAATCAGACCATTGGATGGGCGATACGTAATGGGCGGGTTACGTAGGGACCAGGAAGCTATAAAAGCTATAAAAGCTTGTGCTGTGGAACCGGCGTCAGCTTCTAGGACTGAAGCAAGTGCTCTCATAGATGTTGGAAGTATGGCACTGAGGCGCAGCATTCTTCAGGAACTTGAGCTGTGTCGAAATGCTATGGAAACGAGTATGCCCACACCGCCAGACTTACAAATCCTTGCATAGTGTGGAAGAGCACAGCTAAGGCAAGAGAACAGAATAGCCCAGAATGGCTTGCACATCTAGGCCACATGAGGAGCGTGGACCAGCACGCAGTGTTATAGATGTCCAGACACACCTGCCAGAAAGTGCTAATTTCCCAAAATGGCTTAAATATTATAGAGAAGAAGAATGTCAACAGTTATGTTTGTAGATGATTTGGGATGATCACATCCTGAGCAAATGGTGACCAATTGCTGAATGGGAGAGGTGTGGGACACTGAAAAGCACCTCAAACATAGCGGTGTCAGAACTTAATTAACATACACACTACAGCTGTTAACAGGAGCAACTTCATTTACATGAAGGGTGGTAAAGGAACCCAAAGTATTACATGTACTTTGTCACTGCTATGCTGCAATAAATGCTGGTCACTTTTTCTTACACACTTCAGAGTGAAGTGGGTCAACTCTGTGGAGGAATGGGCCTGCAGGAACTCCAGCATTGTACCAACTGGGCAGTCGACACGGTCGAGCTGGTGATCTCTGCACCAAGAAGTGAAAAGCTTCCACTTCGAAGCATACAGTATCCTTGTGGAGGTAGCTCTGTATTGGAGGATGGTCTCAACAACCTCGGTTGAGACTGGAAGCTACAAGTTGTGCCCCCTCAGAGGCAACACCCACAGCTGCCACAACTCTGGGCGAGGGAAATAGATTGTACCCTCTTCCTGTGAGGGAAACCCCTTCTGATGGGAATTTTCCATGGAGTGGAAGGAGAGAAATCAGGTCCAAGAACCATTCTCTGTATGGGGGAAAGCACACTTCTCTTGGTGCTAAGTCTTAATCCCTCTTTCATTTTGAGCATGAATGACATATTGATGACAGAATGCCATCTGCTCAGATTGAACTAATATCAACCAATCATTGATGTGGTTGAGTATGCCATAGAGGAGCCAGTGAGGAATCCACACACTTTGTGAAAGTGCCGGACGAAAGTGCAAGCCCAAAGGGAAGAACCAAATATTGGTGGGCTTTTTGCCCCCAAAAGTCAACCTCAGGAACTTTGGATCTGTATAAAAAAACTTAAATTATGAAATACACACTAACGCTCAGTTACACAAACAATATCAATCTCCTCGAAGAAAGATATCTGCAGCAGTGAGCTCTCATTCAGGGGGGGAAGAACCACAACATGTGCTTCCGAACCTCGAGAAAAAAAGCACTAGATCTAGGGAAAGTGGGTGGAGATAGGGAGAGCCCATCTACAACCCTTTTGCCAGATCATGTGCGATCCTCGCAATCTCAGTCAGCATCATACCTCAGCAGCAACAGGACCGGAACTGTGAGATCACAGGCACACTCCTCAGGGCGTACCCGGCAAGAGCGGAGCATTTTGCGTGCGGGAAAAGCACAATCAGCCCCCCGAGAGCTGACCGTGCGAGCTCCCCTCCACAGTAATGTGTTCATTATATTAGGCATAATATGTAACACTGGACCACTTAAGACACTGGGGTATATTTGTAGCAATAGCCAAAAATATATGTATAGGTCAAAATTATAATTTTTTATGCCAAAAATCATTAGGATATTAAATAAAGATCATGTTCCATGAAGATATTTTTTACATTTCCTGCCAAAAATATATATAAACTTAATTTTTGATAAGTAATATGGATTGCTAAGAATTTTATTTGGACAACTTTATAGGTATTTTATTAGTATTAATTTTTTTTTTCACACTCAGATTCCAGATTTTCAAATAGTTGTATCTCAGCCAATATTGTCCTGTACTAACAAATCAAATCCCTACATCAATGGAAAGCTTCCAATCCCAGAGAGCGGGTGCTACATATGTGAACCCCTCAGGCACAGCCACCGCTCCATCTCGGCGAAAGAAAGGCTGGCAGTGCAAGGAACGCTGGTGAAAGCTCCCTCCTCAAAGAGAGTCTTCCGAGAACAAAGCATTAACAAATGCTTGCAATACGACAGCTGACTTTGCGTGCTTCACTCCCAAGCAGACAACAAACAAAAGGTGTGTGTCCCCACCCGAAATATAGCATGGACAGGGAGGAACATACGGCCTGAATGCTGCATGCTCTCACCCAAATACTTATTTTTTGTTGAAGCTTTGACATACTGGAGCTTATAAGTGGACAAATAACACTAAATAAGATACACACAGAGCACTTGCTGTATAATAGAAAAGCAGATGCCGGTTCCACTGCACATGCTTTATACGTCTCGCCCATCCATTGGTCTGATTACACACATGATTCAGAGAGGTCACGCTGAAGGCATTCCCATAGCATTTTGAAGCAGTTCATGTTCCTGAATGGGGAGCAGAAATGTTTACATTAGAAACACATTATCTAACAAAGCCAAAGCCATCAAGGTATTGAGAATGAAGAGTCTCTTGAACCTGCAGTAACTCATTTTTTTTTTTTGGCACTGCACAAATAACAAAAGTAGATTTGGCCTCTGCTGCTGAAAAAAAAAACACTAAATGTCAATGTGCTCTTTCTGTTGAAACTTTTTGCAGTCTGTTAAATAGGCAAGCAGACATGCGATTCAATGTGCTGATTTGTCCTCTACACCTCACTGGAGCGCTGTCTGAAAGCTGCGTCTGGTATGGCTGAATCCTACAGCTGCTCTGGATTAAACATGTATTTAACAGATAGATTGATGCCTGTGATGCTACGATACACCAGAGTGGCGGTCTCCTCGGCACTGAGGCCCACCCAACTTGTCTACAGATGGGATAACTAGTTTGGATGGCAGTGGTTTCCGGGGAGGTCCCTCTTTGATCTGCTTCCCCGGGCTTTTGATTTCAGGCCAGGCGAGTGTGAACTACCTGGCACCAGCTTCAGTGCTGAGATCTCTCGGATCTTTTGTTCGGCTGTTGTTATCGGTGTTTGATTTTTCCGTAAGTAGCCACCTGTGTTGTTGTAAACAAAGCGGTTATAATGATGGCAGTCTGTGAATTGTGTTTAAATGAGCCTTTTCGTATCTTTATCTATGCTTCTGCTTCCATATTTTGAAAATGAATTTGAAATCCATCCAGTGGATGTTTCTGTGACAATCCGAGGGGGAAAAGATGTGGAAAAGCAGTATGGAAAAGTGTTTTTAGGTTCAATCCAAGACAGTATCAGCAGATGTTCTGGCACGTTTAAAGCCTCATAGAATATTAACTCATTTCATCATGTCGAGTTATTTGAGTCCACACTGGACCAGATCCTTGTTTAAAAAATGAATGTGGAGCTATCACCTCACAAAATTGCTAGAATAGCCTAACAGGCAAATAAATTGAACATGCTTGTTCAAATGAAAACAATTATGTGAACTTAAGAGAGCTGGACTGTAACTGATGGAATTTTTTCTTGTATGAAATTCAGACCTGTATAACAGATTGTTCTGGCTTTAAAACATTATTGATGAGCCACATTTAAACCCAATAAACACATATCTAGCTGCACATTCATTAATTTACTCTATAGTATATATTGAACTTTAGTGTGGGTTTTCTTTGTTATTTGGCCTGAACAGTTAATGAGCTAATGAGGTGGGTACCAGGAGAAAATATGTACTCAGATAATTATGATTATTGAACTTTGCAATATTTTATCATATCCCTGTGAACACAGTAGGGTTTAAGATGGTTTATACTTGATCACTTCATGTCTCTCGATCAGCTGGTTTATTATTGTCTTGTTTGCATCTCATGCCAACTACTAATTTGAGTGATTTATATATATATATAAATGTTTTATATAAATACATAAAATAATATATATATATATGTATATATATTATTTTATGTATTTATATAAAACATTTAGAAGACTTGTTATTATTTATTGTTAATGTTATTAGTGTTTTTAAAGATTCACTTCAAAGTGTTAGTTGAAAAGTGATAATATTATCACTTAGTCATAAATTACTCCCCCACATTTGTTCCCATGTATAATTGACCTGTTTACCATATTTGGTGTGCTCGGTGTATGTGAGTTGATAAGTTTATATGTTAATATAAGCTAAAATTAAATCTGTTCACTATAAAAAAAAAAAAAGGTTTATTTTCAGTAGACTAGGGATAAAATGCTCGATTGACATGGATTTCTTTAACTTTTTTCCTTTTTAGAGAACCAGCATTTTGGGTGAATGGATTTTCAATTGATAGACAGAAATCAGGTTTCATTAAAAATATCTTCATCTGTGTTTTAAAGATGAATGAAAGTGTAATGTATTTGTAAGATCTATATAGATGGTAGATGTTTTTAAAATGATGTTAAAATAGAGATGAGGATACACAATATAGAATTTTATCCTATAACAGTTGTGGCACTGATATATCATGGATCTCTACATTGCATTGTGCCTATCAGTACCCCCTACAGTCACTATAACAGCTTTTCAAGGTCAAAATGACTTTAATTTAACCTCACAACTGAATAAAATTTGTAGTATTGATTATACAGGATGCTGAATGGAGAATTATGTCTGTGATGGTTATAGATGTTCATTTAAATCTTCTCTGACAATGAAGTGTATGAATTTTTACTAGCGCATTGTGGTCTATTTCACAGATGGCCAATCACAGATATTCTCACCTTAGCTTTCACTGGTAATGCATTCGAAGAGAGCTGTGCTGACTTGAGATTTTTTAAAGTTTTTCCTCATAGCACGCTGAAAAATAAATAGACTGACAAAGGCCTCCATCTATTCATCTATCTCTAGATCTCTCTATCACTCTCTCTGTCACTGTTTGGCCCTATGTGTCTGTCTGTATCACTTCTGATAAAAATCTTTAATTAATCTACGCAGGCACTGCTGCAGACCTCACGCATCTGTCTCCGCTCGGCCCAATAGTTTCCATTTTACCATTTTTAAGACGTCAGTCCTTTCCGTCATCATTGGCCCAGAGCGAAACAGTGTTTCTTCTGTCTGGACAAGCTTAAAAGGTCTTTTGTACGTTCTGACCGTCCACTCCAGACAGTGACAACAGTGGTGACCTCACACGAGGCCAGGACGTCTCATCGTTCCCTCGCTCTCTTGTTCAATCCTGAATGGCGATGATGACACTCTCCTTCTTTTCCTATCTCCCTTCGTCTATGTGAAGTGTGTCCATGTGGGTGCAGATCACAGTTCAGAGGTTGTAGCGAAGTTTGTGTGTGTGTGTGTGTGTGTTTGTGAGTGAGAGAGATTTAAAGATTAATGTGTTTCTGTAGTGTGGTCAGTGTCATTGCCTCAACAGTAACGGCTAAAGGCAGTCAAGCACACTCTAAATGAAACAAGCTTGTTTTTGCGTCACCCTCTGGAGAGAGAAGCATGTGTGTGTGTGTATCATCCACAAGGCCTGGCAGCAATATCAGAATGAAAATGGTAGAAAGAGCAAAGGCAAGTGAGTGAGTCAGTAAGTTGAAGGGCCTGAGTGTTTGTTTTTTTGGACTGTGACAGGCTCTTGTCTAGGTTATTCTTCAGACTTACCCAGAGTACAGCAGTGAGAGTAACTTTTTTTTTAGAGGAGCTGAACGATAGATACGGAGTAGTTTGAAATAAACATGATGAATGCAGAAGTGAAAGAGGCTCGGTTTATCTTGTGATTTTTCTTTGTCAGAGGCAGTTGATTTGGTATTATTTATAAATTGTGAATTGGGTTTTTATAATTTCATTTTAATCTGTTTAATTTTTGGTAATTTTGTTGTGTTATTGTTGTGTAATTGTATCAGTTACTGCATTGACGAAACTAAAGCACGCACAAAAAAACAATCCCAAAATGTGGTGCTTGACAAATGAAAATAATAAAACAAACATACAAAAACCAGCAACCATAGGCTACAAAAATTCTAAACATTTTGGAAATTTAGAGCCTATAGTGTGGCAATTTTTTTGATTATTTACTTATTACTAAAAATGTTTATTTTACATTTAACTAAATATTCTTTAATTTTGTTTAATATCTACAGTAGTTGTCAATGTTTGCTTGTACTTAAACATTTAAATTTTCAAAGATTATTTTGATATTAAAACATTAAAATATTTATTTTATTTAAGCTTCATAGCTTTATTTCAGCAATGTATTTCAATAAAATAATTTGAATTTTAGTTTTACTTACAGTAACAATGAAAACCCTGGTCAGAGGAGTGCAGTGAAATTAAAACTGCTATCCAGCCTAAGATGGTTTTCTGGTCTATGTTGTTTTTTGCTGGTCTAGCCTGTCACACTGATTGCTGCCCAAAAGCCCTTTAAAATGAGCACACCTGACTGGGTAAGACTAGCAAACCAGCCTGGTTTATTCTGCTTTAACAGAGAAACATGAAATGTAACCATTTTTTTTCTTGTGGAGTTTGTGTTTTACATTTTCTTTTAGATGTATTGTGTTTGAAGGTGAATGAGAGCTTGAAGGGGTTTGTTTACTTCTCTCTTTTTGTCTCTCAAGGCAGAACTGGGCTCGTCATATGATTAGATGACATTGTGATGATGGACACTAATTTAAATGAGAGTGGTCATGAGAACAGGGCCAGACATGTGATGAAAAAAGAGAGAGAAAAAAACAGCAGTAGATTTCCAACACCACAAATTCCACATAAAAATAGTGAATTAGCTCTCATATTTATGCATATTTCCTGTTCTGATGACATCACTTAGTCTGTGTGGGCTAATGAATAATGTTTACATGATAGCTATTTGCACATTACTTTAGCAAACTCCCATTTGGTTTGACTTTATTCTGGTATTTCTTATTAGCCTCTTTTCACAGTACAATCACTTCTCAATGGATAAGCTCAAGTCCCGATCTACGACTGAATATTCTGTTTCTCTCCGAAATACATCAAACCATGCAAGTAAAATATGTTGCCAATGTCACATTTGGCATTAATATTCATTAATGGGCTGGGAGGCTGAGAGAGAAAGTGTGTATGAAAGAGCATGACATCATGCATGTAAGGCCTCATGAAGGATGTGAAAATCATTAGAGCAATGAAGGAGAGCAATAAAAAGAGCAAATGACTTTATGTCAGCTGTTTTATGTTGGAGGAGAGAGGGAGAGAGGGATTCAGCCATAAAAAGGGAGTGAGAGATAGATAGAGCTGCAAGGGATGAAATAATGTATAGAAAGGAAGGGATGAACGACTAGGAAAGAGAGAGAGAAGGATAGAAGTCAAACTGCACATTTAATCTCCTCCACTCTCTGACATGCTGTAAATCAACCTCAAAACACTGTTAGTAGAGCTTGACCAGCCACACATACGAATAGAAAGCTACACACACACACACACACACACACAGACAGCACTTCTGTGCCAGGAAGTGCTTACAGTATAGTGCCACAGTGTTACTGTGTTTTATGGGTGTAGTTCCATGGTAATACATTTTTTTCCTTCACTGCATATTTATGTTAAATTATATGCAATATGGTATGCTTTGAACCCCCCCCCCCTACACACACACATATAAATATATATATATATATATATATATATATATATATATATATATATATATATATATATATATATATATATATATATATATATATATATATATTTATTTATATATATATAGGAACTGTATATATACAGTCATGCACACAAGTTTTTCAGTGTAGTTCTCATGAAAGATTTAGTTTGCCAATTAAATATATACTTAACAAATACAGTGATCAATAATAGTATTATTCCATTCATTTATTTATTTTTTATTATTATTATTTTTTTTATAAAGTACAACAAAGTAAATAGCGTTTGATAATACTATCATATTTTAAAATATATATGTCCCCTTTTTAAAATGAATTTTCAACATTTTCAAACCTAAAATCAGCGAGTTTTTATTTTGGCGTGTTGTCGGCAAGTGAATGCTGATTTTAGTGCTGCCCGAGTGAAGGGCGTTAATAAAATATCTAGTTCTGCATTTTGCTCTGATACTGGCAGCACATAGCCTTGATTTATGCATTCGGTTTGAATGGAAATCTTATACAGTATTACAGTTAGTCAATCTAAAACCGTGAGTGTGCAGCTGTCAACCATGTCGCTGTGCAAATGAGCGGTCTGAATTTATTAACAGTGCATTTTTTATTTTGGTCATGCATGCGCACCTGCGTGACACTTATATGCATCCCTGTGTGTGTGTGTGTGTGTGTGTGTATGACCTCATATTTTTGATTTGGACCACACTGCTGTATATACTGTACCTCTAAAAAGGTAAAAAAAAACTTTTTGACTGCATTTCTGTTCCTTTGCATCTCCTTTATTTGACTTCTTGTGTTAAAAATAGGTAAATTATATAAATAAACAAAAATGCTGTCGAAAGTGCTTTACGTTATTTATATACTGTGGAGTATAAAACTGTTGATATTCTTTTATTGTAGGTCTAATATAAATCTGGAAATGTATAAGGTTGGATTTTGATGGCAGAAAAGAAAATCTGGCAAAAAATCATTAAGAAATATTACAATTTCATCAGTGTTTCTAATCAAGTAAGCAGACTTGTGACATTGATCTTGAGACTTTTATAAAGACGGTCAGATGTTGTTATTACACTGAAGCAAAAGATCTCAAATCATGCTGTAGAACACTATCATTGAATACATGCATTTATTATTTTACTGTTAATATTATATTTTTAGTATGAGGGTATGATCAGACTTTATATGTGGTACTCTTAAGGTACTTAAAAAACTACTATACCATTAGTATTCAAACATGTTATTTCCATGAGATACATTACTCGTAAGGGCACAATAAAAACTCACATAAAATGGAATGCTCTGCTGTGGTATGAGTGAAAGAATGGTTCATGCGAGGGGCCGGTAGGTCCAAAGGCCTGGCATCAGGTGGTCATTGATTAAGTGGCTGCCTGACTGTGTTGTGTTCCTGTTGACCTCAAAGACACCTCATGAATGCACATTCAGCATAGGTGAGACACCGCTGGATTTATGGGTCTGGTGACAAAGCATTATTTATATTGAACTTGGGCCGCCCGCCTCACTGCAATAAACATTCAGTGTGAATGGAAATCACACATGCAGGTACACAGCTTACTAATGAACATCTGAGTGATCAAGTGATGAAACACTTTTATGGGCTTTTACACTAATACACACCCTCTGTGTGTCCTCTTGGCTGATTCTGTCTCTTCAGCAGCACTTTCTGTCCTGAGGCAGTGAGTAACAGACATCACCGAAACCACGGGGCCGAGGTTGTGTGTGAGTGGGTGGGGGCTTTGTGGTAATTAAATGGACAGTTTATGCGAATGTGAGCGTGCTCGTGTGTGTAATTTTTCCTGTATGTTGCTGATGGGGATGAGCTGGCTTTTAAATGGGTCGGAAATGAGGCAATTTGCTCCACAGAGAATAATGCTTTCATCTTTGTGAGCTGCAACACATGTGCTTGATAATTCACAACCCTCCTGTTCACACACACATTCTGCGTTGCTGCGCAATTACTGTGTCCTTGTTCTGTCCCCCTTTAAATGTCACCATGTGTGCGCTGGAGCAAAGGCTTGTCATGAGGAGAGAAGGAAGTGTTGTGTTTGGGAGTTTATGTGCACCTGATGGTTTTTGTGTTCTTTGGTACTCAAGCCCATTCCATTTTTGTGCAGTTGAGTGCAGGGGCGCCAGATTTGCAGGATTTCACGTTGAGAACTCCACAAGAATGCCGCTGGGACCATCACCCACTCATTAATTAACAAATAAGTGCCATTTTACATTTGCTCTTTGTCTCATGGTCGCATCAAATTGTTTGAAAACTTTCTCTGTCATTTTTAATTGCTTGGTGATTGTTCAGGGGAACTCGCCATCTGTCAAATGCTGTCTACCATGATTTTTTAAAAATAAGACACTTTAAGCCCCATGAATCAAAATTAGAGTTATGTGTCAGCTTCATCCATATCTTTGTTAGCATCTGCAGTATGTGTTGTTATTGTAAGGGTGGGCATTGTCAAAATCCTTTTATTTTATATGTAATATTATTTTATATTTTATATATTTTTAGTTTTATTTAGTTTAGTTTTTGAGAAAGTTTGATGCCTATCAAATGGTACTGTTCTACTTTATTCAAATAAATAATTGATAAATACGGTATCCCTTATCATTTTCATTTTTGGGTGAATATCCCTTTGAAAGTGCTGAATGAACGTTCAGCTGAAGATGTGGACACCGGCACAGTTAGTACACACTGTATGTACCATGCTCTTTTTCATTTAAAAGTTGAGTTGCTTTAGAAAGCCTTTATTCCTTTTTAGCTAGGCTGCTGTCAACACAAACTAGCTTATTATAGGACAGTCATTTTAAATCATTTGGGGGAGGAAGCGCCACACTTGAAAAGATGCAGTATACAGTTCAACAATTCTATCATCATGCACACCTCTCTCTTTCCATTTGCTCTCTCTTGTTTTTATGTAAATCAGGAGTGAACTTGAAGGCCAAGAATTATATAATAATAATAATATTAACATCAATAAGCGAGCGCTCCGGTTACGTACAGCTGCAGGTGCAGGCGTTTGTGTGTATAATGTCGCATACACTAGAAAAACACTAGAGTGCTTGAATGATATGAACGTCTAAAATTTGTGTTGTGTTGGTCAATTTAAAGTCAGACGGGAATAAAATTATTGGGATTTCTTGGCCTGCCTCTCTAAAATTCCCATTGATTAGTGATTTTCAAATTCACATGACCATTGAAAATTACACAAAATATCTATACAAATGTTTTGGTATCAGTAAAAAAAAAAAAGCTCCATATTATTTAGCACTTGAGTTAAACAGTTGTGTCATCGGCTGAAATCTACACTCATGTACCAAGTTCCGACATTTCTTCAGACGTAATATTCGGTGCTCATTCCAGTGTATAGGAGCCCTAAGGGTTTCACTACCTAATGCATTTTCACTGTGTCCGTTTGAATAAAAAGGTCACAGTCCTATGAGAGCATTGAGAGTACAGTGTGCTCGTATAGAGGGAAGAGAGAAAGAGATGGTGGGGGTTGCTGGTCAGTGTATACTTGTTTACTCTAAGGTGAACCCAGTGTACTGTATTGATTTTGTGCGTACATTGAGTGTGTGGCTACACAAAGCGAGCGTACTTATGTGTGTGTAGCCGGTGACTGCAATGGTTAGGCTTGATTGAAGTGGCGAGAAAAGAGTCTGAGAAACGAAGGAGGAAAGAGCGAGACCAGCGGTCAGAATGAATGACAGTGAAGTGGGGATAGAGTAACGAACAAAACGGCATTGAACCCTCCTTAATGAAGACAAATCAAGGTCCGAGTCCGATGGTGATTGCGATGGATCACTGTGGTAATGGGGTGGCGAATACTTAATGTTCAAACTTCTCCCATATGAGCAGCAATAATAGCCCCCTGAGTCTGAGGTAACCGGGCCATGACATCACTGCCTCGCATTGCATCGATACCAAAGTGGCTCTCTTCCAGCTGTTGCCAGGCACCGGTCACCATGGAGATGTAATATAGAATAGGGTTAAGAGTTAGGGTAACAGACGGGTGGAGTGGGGCCTCTTGACTGGGTTTTATATGTTTATGTGCACGTGTCGCTATGGTGTAAGCATTTCAAGGTCAGGTTATGGCAGTGGTCGCATTGATATGCAGGAGAGGACGCTAATGGAGGACAACAATAGGAATGTGCATGAGATATTATTAGTAATATTGCACACTTCACCTGATTGACAGAGAGAGACCGAGTGAGAGAGAAAATGACTGAAATACAAGGAAAAGATAAAAGGTAATGACCAAGATCGGCGGTAAATGTGAAATGAGAGAAACAGAGCGGGAAAGAGCGGTGACCCTCTCTGACTCTAATGGCTGGTCCACAGGAGAGTGACACACAGTCTTTTTCCACCCATCTCTCTAATGATGAACCAGTCATGACAAAGATGACATATACATAGCCTGTAAAAGCAGAGCTGCGTTATTGTTGTTATTAGCTATGTTTTTTTTAACAGATGAATATGAATATGTTATTGTTTTAGTTTTATTAAAGTCATCATGGAATCAAATTTTACCCTATCTGTTTTTTAAGTGCGTGTTATTGATCTTGCCATGAATGATTCATCCGTGCATAAGTTTCTGTTCCCAATCTATATTAGGTGGCCTTTAGTACTATCAAAAATAAGTACAATGTACTTATTGTGGTCATATTGTATTGCAAAACACTTTTGCTGTTATTGAGGTGGGATACGGGTAACGTTAGGGACAGGTTCGGTGGTCTGGGTAGATTTAAGGTGTAAGGGTAGTATAAAAGTATTACTTAAGGACATAATAGTTAAGGCCACTTTATATGAAGCGTGACCAAGGTTTTTTTTTTATAGCTCATAATATTTATGAAAAATGTCAAATGACAGAATTTTAAAAGGATGGAAATAAAGTGCTGAAGTTAATTAACATGAGGGTGTCAGCTTGAAGGTCATAGATGTGTGTATCTGATTTCTGCCAAAAATGACTGGAGTTCCTTTATAAGTTCAATATTATTACATGAGAGGCTATATTAAAGGTATGAGTATATATATATATATATATATATATATATATATATATATATATATATATATATATATATATATATATATATATATATATATATATATATATACATATTCTGTTGACAATAAATTGAGATATTTTAAAGAATTTGGGGAACCAAACTTTGTGATAATTGACTTCTATGGACAAAATTTGTATTTTATTTTTATTTTTTATTTATTTATTTATTTATTAAATACCTTTTTTTTCCACAAAAGAAAGTCAGTCATACAGGTTCGGAATAACACAGGATGAGTAAACGATAACAAGGTTTTCATTTTTGGGTGAACTATCCCTTTAAGATTTAAATGATTTAAATGCATTGCTTAATGAAAATGGCTGCATTTTTCTTCACCCATTTCCACTTTTCTCCAACTCTCCCACTCCCTCCATCTTCCCTGCCTCGCTTAAGAGTTGAGTAATAAAGCACTTTGTATGTCTCGTTGCTAAACTCCCACAGCATCTGAGTTAGCCTAACATTCATTAAGCAACGCTGCAAATCTTCAGTAGCACAGCTAAGCAGCCTTTCCTCATCCCACATCCCTTGCTTAGCGATTTTTGAAGCGCTGCCCCTGCTGTGCCTCAACACCTGCCTCTGACAGAGGATTTATAAAGGGGCCATCATGCTGTTTTATTAAAGTCCCATTAAAGGAAAATGGTGCTGGATCTACTGGGGTCATTTATTGGAGCTCCCCTGCACTTCGTTAGTCTAGCCATTATTAAAGAAGCGCTCTGAGCTGAGTTCAAATTGTCTCATGCCATTAATATCTCTCCAGCTATGGTCCGCTGACATAAAATCATGAATATCAAAATGGCGGACAATGCAAAGCTACCCTGGGGTCATTGGGGTCCTCAGGTGCTGATAGAAACAGGGGTCTTCTGATCGATTCCAGTATTTAGCAGTTAGAAGCGCGAAACTGATCAGGGCTCATTGGCAGGTTGCCGTGGGTGTTTAGCGAGTCCCGTGGTATTAGCATTTGCATCGTGAGTTATGTACACTTTTCAGTTTAGTTTGTTCGCTTTTATTCATAGCGAAAGAGCTAATGGCTCCCAAAGCTTCCTCATAATTAGCATCCTTCCTCAGCCTTGATTATATTAACCACTAATGCACACCGAACACAGACCTTCTAGTGTAATGTTAGCTACTTGTGCTAGTCTTTATTAAAATATGTTTGTTTAGGGCTGCTTTAGCATGTGCCTTCAGAGGCATTTAACTCCCTGCTCTGTCTCAGTCTAGCATCGTTTATTAAGAGCCTTTTCTCCCAACGCACATTTGTTTTCCTGCAGAAGCTTTTATACATGTGTTTAAGTGGGACGCTTTTTCCCTTGGGTAGAGAGAGGCGGCGCGCACAGGTTACACTGCACAGGTGTGGTGATTTACTACAGAATCCCACTGCGCTTCAGCAACAGCTTCACCCTGCCGCAGTCTGTGTGTGTGTGTGTGTGTGTGTGTAGGAATCTGTTGTAGTGTCCCTCTGTCCATGTGTCTGAGCACTGCGCCAAGGATTAGCATTTATTTAGCTCCCTTACCCTCATTTACTTATTTATTCATTCGTGGGAGTTTTTTGTTAAGCTAATTAGTTTGTAGTCAGGGAAAAACTGTAATTGTGTCCTGGGGGATCAAGGGATGGTGGAGGAAGGAGTGAGGGGATGCACGTATTTGAGACGCATCCAGAAGTGTGAGCACAGAAAATGGAGTAAGAAACAAAATAAAATATCTGTTTTCTACTCAGTGAAAGTTTCCAGGGCTGGTGCCCACTTTCAAACCTTTCTGTGCGTTTCTACCACACAAAAGGAAGTTCTAAAGAAAAAACTGGTTTTGTGCCAGTTTTGCTAAAGATCCTACTCCTTTTCCACAGTCCCTGATTAAATCGCTGATCTAGCAAATCCAAAGGTCTTTTTTAACCAGTCAGTGCTAGTTATGCTAAGCTAATCATCTAAGCTGCCCAGGGTACTGTATACTTTTGCTTTCTAACGTGTATTGCTAGTATACGTCTACAGCTGACCACTTAGCATTCTGAAGTATAGTCCATTTGATAGCATGCGTGAACAAAGGCACTCGACACATTCACACTAGAAAGTTTAACCTTTGTCCAGTGTCTGTGCTATTTCTCTCCAGAAGTTTTGAGCAATAAAAATGTTGCTCTCGTTTAAACTAGAGCTGCATGTTTTTTGTACCTCTTCATTCAAGCACTTGTCAACATGGGTGTCTTGTTGTTGTCTCTGCTTTTAGTGTTGTTTTTGTTCTGCATCTTCCTTTTTTTTTTGACTAAAACAAATGGCTCAGGCCAGTGTTGCCCCCTTGTAGAACAACAGGTAAGTGGAAGAAAATTTCACATGTACTAAAACCCTGGGATTATTGCAAAAATTGAAGTATACTTTGGGCTTTAGCTTGCTAACTGAAAGCAGTTAAAAGGTCAATGCTTAAAGGGATAGTTTCCCCCAAAATGAACATAGCTCTTTCAGTGCATTTGGCTTCCCATATGTACGGCTAAACAAGGGTCCTCTCACTCTCAGTCATGCTCTACTGGCTGTTTATTGCAGTAGGTATGCAAAGCAGAGAGATGAGGGTGGGAATATGCAGATCATTTGTATTTAAAGTGATACACACCAAAACACAGCCTAAAAATGTCATTTTCCTGCTGTTATAATAAATTATCTGTGGGGCATTTTGAGCTGAAACTTCATAGACACATTCTGGAGACAACCAAGACCGATATTATATCATGTAAAAAGGGGCATAATCGGTCCTACAAGAATTCTTTTTGTGTGCAAAGAAAACAAAAATAACTTTATTCAATGATTTCTCCTCTTCTGGGTCAGTCTCCACCACCATACACGAGAGTACCGCAACGCATTTGTTTTCTTCTCAAACAGTGACACATTTGTTTCTTTATTAATGTAAGTAATGAGTAATTAATGACAGAATTTTCATTTTTGGGTGAACTATCCCCTCAATCACAATAAATTGGCATTTAAGGTAGTTTTATGTTTTGAATTCATGATGGGTAAGTTTCATGATTTACACTAAATAAACTGCAAAACCATTTAATTAGTCCTAACCAGGCCCCAATTAGAGTTCTTACAACTAATGGAATGGTTTTCGGGTGCCAGCTAATGTTTTGTCATTGGGTCATGTTTTCCAACCGTTTGACTAGCTAGCTGATGTGCTAATGCTTGTGATGAGTAATTCTCAACAGTACAACACAGCAATGCCTAAAACCAGAATTGTTTAGCGGGATGGATGTGCGCTTTAAGTCAGTATGATTTTCTGCAGAGATCCGAGAGAAATTAGAGAGTTCAGCAACGGAAACGCGGGTGAAAAGGCAGCCTCAGGTTTTCTCATACCCTTTTTCCATTTCAATGGAATGTGGGGTATGAGAAAAAGATAGATATTGAAATATAGAGTTTTTTAAACTGTGTAGACGTTGAGGCATTACAGTGCAGCTTTGGGTATGGTGTGTTTCAGGTGATTTGCTTCTGCAGAGCTGCTAGTGTTGAGATTGAAATGTTTGTCAGAGATGTCAACCTTCGCTGTGAGTTTAGCTAACAGTGCGTTTTCACAGACAGCATTCTTACATCATTTACTTTCACATTCAGTATGTGCAAACACACTAGAGAGAGAGCAAGTGCAAGCGAGGGATGATGGCACTGGAATGATAGAGTGCTTTGGCAGTCACAGATAGGGGAGAATAACAGGGAAAGGAAACTGAATAGCGAAAGGGGTGATGAATATTATTCCTCTGCTGGGGAGTTTTTACCTCCTGTCAATCACTGTACTGTATTAATCTCAAACTTTCCCTCCTCTCTCACATCCCACACTCACGCGTTTTGTCCATCACTCAAAATATCTCTTTCATGTGCTCAATTCCCCACCTTCAAATATTCTTCCAATATCCTAAACCAGGCGTTTAGGCAGACAACACATCTGCTCTTATTTTCAGGAGCTTTTTATAAAACAAATAATTTAGTCTCTGAAAGAAATGCTTTAAGCTGTGATTTACACACAGTAGCTGAAATCTGTCTATGCTCTTTCATGCTTTTATTTTATGTATATTATTTAATATAAAAAATATATTTTTTTTATTAATATATTACATACAATTGCTGCAAAGTTGCATAGTTTCCATAAACAGCCTTTGTTTAGGCTATTGAAATGTATTATTCAGCAGAAGAATGTTTTATTATGATTATAACTGTTAATAAATGTCATAATTGTTGAACATATTGCTATCTTTTTACTGTTCAATAAAAGAGCAATAAGCCAGGCAGTGCATTTCAGTATTTGTTTTTCATAGTTAAAGCGGTCTGTGTCATGCCTAACAGCACCCCATAGTAAAATCCCTGCATTGCTTCTCCTCTTATGGCTTGTTGATATAATTGTTCTTTCTTTTCGGGTTTCTTATTACATTTCCTTCTTTCTTCCTGACTTTAGTTTCACAGTTCATGTTCATACTTAGATGGTTGACAATACTATTCGGGATTGTAGACTGTGCCTGTCCATTCAGAAGCTTTATTGAAGCATCAGGATGAACAGTTGAATCACTCAGCCTTGATCATGTTCAGTTTCCAAAAAGCTAGAGCTTTATTTTTTACCTCTAACCTGCAGCCCTATGTAAGAATGGGCATGTTATTGATTTGTATTGTAGGCATGTTTCAGTGGGACTTCTGTATTATTGTGCCTACAAGGACAGTCTCCACAGTGAGGAGGTTTCATATTCATCTATTTATTTCATATCAGATCCCACTGTCGACTTAAATATCTTTCTTTTCATCTGTCTTTATTCAATATCCACTAAGGCTGGGCAAACTCTCTCACAGGAACACGCACTCTATTCACACTCGTTGCCAGGATGTTGAATAAACACCAACATTTCTGGTTCAGCTTATTTTGGCCAAGGACCATCCACTAATGGAGGAGGAGAACATCTAATCGGCGTTCATGTTGCTCAAACAGTACTGCTTGTTAGTGTGAGTTTGATTCCCAGGAAATGCTGATAAAATCTATAGCCATTTTGTTTTATTTTATTTTCATACTTTATAAGTTGGCCAATATGATTACAATGTTGAGTAAACACATGGTGTGTGACTCTGTATACGACTGTTTTAGGTGCAGTGTAATGTAAGTATTTTTTAGTAAAGGGGTCATATTATGTTGCTAGAAGGAACTTTATTTTATATATATAAAGTGTATTTGGTGTAATGAAATGTTTGTGGTTTAAGGTAAAAAAAAAAACACATTTTCCACATACTGTAAATTATTGTTTCTGAAACGCATTGTTTTTTTTTACAAAGCTCATTGTTCTGAAAAGTGAGGTGTACTCTGATTGGCCAGCTATCCAGTGTGTTGTGGTTGGCCTAATGCCTCAAGCGTTTGATGGAAATGTTACGCCCCCTGGCATACTGTGATGCGTCTCCTGGTCAGAACACCAGCACAACAAGACAAAAACAATAAAACCCATTACAAAAGAGCCATTTGTTGCATCCAGTGGGGAAATAATTACTAATTAGTATGATTTATACTGTCTTTTTATGTGTTGCGCGTAAACATAAAACCATGTGTACATTTGTGATCGGAGAAAGGACAAATAACAAGCACTACACTAAACTGCTCAAAACTTGCGTTTGAATCATCAGTGGCAAATCCTTTAAATATGTTAACGTACTTACAGACTGTAAGTACTCTCCCAGGAAACAGTCCTCCATAAAATGCGCTGCACACATCTGAATATTTGGGTTGAACTGTTGTGGAACAGTGTTGTAAATACAACTTAACCACTGATTTCTAGTTGTGTCCTCTTTTGAAAGGCCAAACAATGTATTTTCACTTTCGCAACTAAACACACAGCGTCTGTCTCCACAACATGGTGGCGGCAAAAACAATACTACAGCGAGAATCAAAGTTATGCCTTCTTTCTTTGCATGAACATTTGGGCGGTGTTATGCAAATCTCTGTACACAGTGATGTAGACAGGCGTGTTTAAACAGGGTGTTTTAGGAGGGCGTGGACGAGTCTTAACTTTTATAAAGAATATCTCTTTTGAGTTGTGTTACTTTTTATATGCCTGAACTAATTTTCAGTTAGTTGGCATCAGATTTTTTTTTTTTCATTTTAAGTTTTAAATGTAATATTTACATTTAAAATTATTTAACCTTTATTTCTATTTTCAAAACTGTTTTTAATTGTGCTTATCTTTGCCACATCATTATTGGATGTTTTTCCAAAAATCTCTAACTTCACGTGGCTTTGTCAATGCTATATCCCTTTACTGTCTCTGTCTCTTTCCTCATGTCCACTCCCTCCAAGCAGACACCTGTCTGTTTTCATAAAGCTTTCTCTGTTTCCATATAGCCTTTCTCTCTTTCTTTCTCAATCATTTTCTCTTTCCTTCTCTTTTCTTGGTTGCTTGAAGGAGTTATAAAGAAAGAATTATAATCATTGTGTGCAGATATAGTTACATACATACAGAACAAGCACCTAGAGAACTAAAAACATTCGTGCACCCATATCCCAGCATGCACTTCAGCATATTAAATAAGTAGTTGTATGACTGCTTTGCATTCTGCTTGTGCTCCCCATTTCAGTAGTGCTTGTTGTGGAGCTGTTCAGTAATGCACGAGCTTAACGTGAACTACCGTGATGAAGATTACACAACTATTGGCCTCCTTCAGCCGTCAAGCTTGAACACCTGAAGTGGTCAGCAACTTGACAGTGTAGCTGCTTCCTGTTTGTAAACACTTCGAAAGGACCAAACACATTAGTCACCCCTCTCACGCGTCTGCCTGCATTTATCGGCAAAGGGGCTTAACTGAAATCCTTGTCTTAAAAAACAGCCAGCATTTCATTAGTCACCTTAATGCACACAAAATATTTCAAAATGACAAATTCAAAATGTGTAACTAATTTCACAGCTGTTTGAGGTAGTCTCTGGAGTGATATGCCAGCATGTGTGTGTGTGTGTGTGTGTGTGTGTGTGTGTTTGTGTGTCACTGCGGAGCTGGAATGCAAATGACAGAATTGGCTGTATCTCCTGTAGAAGGGAAGTAAGTCATTTTGTAGCAGCTGTGTTTGGAGCTTCTGGGGGGAAAAGGGACGGACTACCTCAGTCTCTGGACAAAACGCAAGGGTTTCTGTGTGTAACTCTGAGACAAAATGAGAAATGAAGGGAAAATTTGTCAAAAGAGTTATGACGTGACCAGAAGTGTTAAGCAAAAGCTGGTTAAAAATCCCAACATATGATTTGACAGGAAATAAATGATTCAGCCAACTTTTGATCGATTTTTTATGAGCTAAACGCTTTCATAAGCTTGCCTGGAAAAATATAAGAGAAAAGGACTTAAGAGAAAGAGTGTATGACAGGAATTAAAAATAAATAGCTTGTCACGCTGGGCGAGAGAACCGAAAAGCTTGGGGTCAGGGTAAAGAGCGATGGCAGGGGTTACACCAACCCCTTTATTGTCAAAGTCAAATGTGGCTGGTTGCTGTGACAACATGCAAATGATATGCAAATGAGTGGAACATTTGGGAGGAGGGTGGTTGTCAGGGTGATGTTGTCATGGCGACCCCCAGTGATGCACAACGGAAGAACACAAACAGGCAGGAGGGCTGCGCAGGGGACGGCCAGAGTCATATTAAAAGAAATCATTCGGAGATGAAGAGATTATGGAGCAAAGCACTGGACAGGGGGCATATTGGAGGGTGGGATGTAATGGGATATGAATATAGCATTAAGGACTGGGAAGGGGAGGGAGCTGGGAAAGAATGATTTCTTTATCTGTTCTTCTAATGCTTTTCCTTGCTTCACTCTCTCTTTAACGCAATGTTATCACACTGTTTAGGTCGGTGGCTGATGGGGGACATAACAAACTCGGAAGGCAGAGGGAAAGACAGGTGGAAGAGAGAGAGAACAGGGTTTTATTTTGCTGGGTGAGAGAAATTGAGTCGTGAAACGAATGTGTTTGGATTACGACAGATGCGGGAAAAAACTCTGCTCTGAGAGAAACTTTCTGAGAGAAGGGAGTTTTTCATGGCGCCAAAATTTCAGTAGGCGATAGCAAATAGTTAAAAAAACTACATTGAAATGAGATTGTATAAAAAATTTTGAGAACATAAATGTATTTCTATTAAATTTGATTCCCCTTGGCCCTTCGTTTTAGGCTTTTCATGTGAATAATGTAAAAATAGTAATTACTGTAGAATAGTATCATAATATACAGTAACAGTCAATATACAGTTAGTATCATGGTCCTGTACTACTTATAGGGCTAAACATTTTAATCTCATTAGCAAGATTCCCCAATCAGAGCTTTTCTCTTACATGAATAAATGTGACCCTGGACCACAAAACCAGTCTTAAATCACTGGGTATATATTTTTAGCAATAGCCAAAAAGCTATTTATGGGTCAAAATTATAGATTTTTCTTTTATGCTAAAATCATTAATTAAACATCATGTTCCATGAAGATATTTTGTAAATTTCCGCAGAGTACGCAGTTTGTGTATGGCACCAACTCCCGGGGTGGAGGGATATAAAACTTTAGTTTTATATTTGTATTAACATAGTCTAAGTAAAATGTGAAACTGATATTTTGACAGTTTCGCTTTTTATTTTATTTTTATTTAACTGTTCATATTATTGCCTCGCTAGACAGACTAAAATTGGTATTTTATTATTAGCAATACTCGAAAAAACAATATATAGTGTCACTACACATCTGTAACTTGGTTACCGCCACATTTGTTCTCCGTAGAGAGAAGATTCGTAGCTACAGAATGAGCAGTGATGTGACAGGGGCACATGCAAACCAATCATGCAGAGAGGCATTATGGGATGGGGGAGAGGTGACTGGAGGTCCGTGTTTTACAAATTGCCACTAAAAACGAAGCAGGCAAAGGTTGAGAGATGTACAAAAGTGAATGAGAGAGAAAGCATCGAAGAGAGTACAGATTGCTCACAGCAAGAGATGTGCTCTTTGCACTCCAGATCGCAGCGCGGGTGTGTAGCTGCCTCTCCGCCGGGCATCCCGCTGCCCGGTCCATCCCCGACACCACGCGTGGGCAACGGCACTTTATCACCAGCGTGCGCACACACGCTTGCCGAGTCTCAGCTTGCTGATGGTTCCTCTCCAGCCCCCCTGCTATCTCTCTGCAACCGAAAAACCCATCTAGCGGTATTGGCAATGTGCAACTCTATTCATTAAACAAAACAACTCAGACTCAGAGAGAATGAATCACAGCTTAACTACCATTAGAGGTGAGGAATCACACTGTAAACCTAGCATTCAAGCACTCCCTTTGGGCGTCTGCGTGCCAGAGATGGGTCCAAGCCCCACTGAGGTGGCGGACAGGTCATAGAGGCCACATATCACCTGGCACTAACCACATACCAGACTCGAATTCAATCAGTTCCCTTCAGACGCCTTGAAAACACACCAGCAGTAACTTGCCTACGGAGTGTGTGTGCAATCCTTTTTTATTTCTCTCCCAGTTTGTCACCAGCTTCTCCCAATTGCTTTTGTCCTCCGAGCCCGTTTCCTCTTCTTGGCTCTTGTCGTTTCATTTGTTCCCTACCAGAACGGATCTGGAGAGCTGACCGTGGGGGCTTGGCGAACCAGCAGAGGAACCGCTAGCTCTCGAAAAATGCTCTTCACACTCTCCGAGATTAGAAGGCTAATCAGGAAGCCCTCTGTCAGGCACCTGCGAGCCCCCTCCAGTAGTTTGGGTTGTTGTTGTTAGTTAGCACCACATTAGGGCGGAGTTAACTGCAATTACATTCGCCTGCCTGCGGGGGTCAGCCAGGTTGCTCCTCATTAACTCCAACTTCTTTCAGTTGTTGTTTTTCCTCTCTCCTGCTTCTTTCTCACTCTTTTCTCTTTCTAGGTCACATCAGAGACAACAATTAGGGGGAAAGAATAGGAGAGGGCTGGGAGGAGAGGAGAAGCATTTTTTTTGTGTGTGTGGCTATTGCGGACAAACACAATGGCATCAGTGTGCTCGAGACCTGAGAAAGACTTTCACCCGAGTGTGAGGCAGCGTGTTTATTCATCTTTGCCCGGGCGGTCGAGGGCTTTTGAAAGGATGGAAAGAGTGTGGGAGGGCGATGACAAAGGAGAAATATGTCGAAAATTTCAAGCTTTATTTCTTCGCGGCGGCTTGTCTATGTATGTGGGAGTATGTGCAATGTATAATTGTTGTATGTGTGAATGCCTGGCAGGACAGAGAACAATATACACAATTTGGGCCTGAAATCATCAGCATGCTGCTTGTCAGAATAATCGAGATGCAAAGGCTGTGTGACAACAAACAGACACTCACTGGCTACGTTTACATGCAACCAAATAATCCATTTGTAATCGGATTGACGGCTCAATCGGACTGAAAATCCTTCATGTAAACACCTTAATCGATCTGACTAAAAAAATCAGTATTAAATTCCAACCGTATTGAAGGGGGTGGTTTATTCCTTTTTCGAATACAATTGAGAGTGGATGTGAACACTCAGTTGGACTGTCCCCCGAAACGGAAAGAACTGCACATGTGCAATGACACAGAAATAGCGTGATTGCGTATGACACGTGGAACGAGTGGTTCTTCCTTTTGAATAAAGGGTTGTACCCAGACAGCAAGCAGTTTCGGCCCAGATCTGGCCCACTTTTGGCCTGCATGGATTTCACCTAGGCCAGTAGTGGGCCGGTTCTGGGCCGAAGCTGCTTGCTGTCTGGCTATAAATGCGTGTCTTAAAACTCTTCTTTTACTCAGCAACTGTGATATGGAGCAGGACAACTTTCCTCCAGTCCTTGTTTTGGATTCTCTTCCACAGGCAACTCATTTTAGGCATGGGGAGGGGAATTTTTATGGCGTTAAAAACACGGCACAATGGTTTATATGTAAATATGAATTCTGCTTTTAGAAACAAATAAAGAACCTGTGTAGGAGAGTGGTTATTATGTGCCAACAGTGAGAAACTCTATATTTGTGCAGTGTGCGCATGTAAAAAAAATAAATACGAATCTATTCCAATGTGAAGCTTGTGACATATAAATGTGCACATCAACCCGATCACTTTATTTAGTGTTCATGTAAACACTTCATTCAGATTCATCAGTCGGAATGAATTCCATGTAAACGTAGCCAGTCTGAGTGCAACACAAATGCAAATATCATTGATCACAGAGTCAGAGAGAGGGAGAAACTAGAGACACAAACATACTTGATTATTCATCTCCTTCAACTCTGGATGGTGACTCAACAATTACTCATCAGTCAGACACCAAATGTTGACGTGTTTTCGGCTCCTGCTGTTTTTCATTCAAGACGGATCCTCATGGCTGAGCTACTGACCCTCTGAAATGACCAGGTGAAATTGTCATAGTGCTGTATTTCCAAAGTAATTTGGTTTATACGTACTTGTAACAGACTGGCATCATTCATCTGAGACCGGTTGAAATGCAGCTGTCTTTTCTGCATTATTTTGTTCTCCGCCAGCTGTGAGCACTCGTGATGGCATGATAAATGATAAATACACAGTTCAGCAACTTAAAGAGCTGAGTAGTAAAGCTCAAGATGGCCTCCACTCTGCCTTCCCTGATGAAAAGACCAACATATCTAGTCACAAGCATCTGTTGCGGTGTGTATTCTGGACCCCAAAGTTGGATACTGTGGTGTTGGTTAGTGATAGACCAATAACTCAGCCAGACTGATTTTTGGCTCTCGTAAAACTACCAGAAGTAGTCCATCTGCTTAATGTCATTTCCAAAATCTACTGACAACCTTGCCAATGTATAATACATTTTTTCTATCAAAAAATATGTTTAATTGTATATACACATACTCTTATACACAACTAAAATACTACATTTAAATAGTATTTGTATATAAAGTAATAACATATAATTTGATTTAGAAATGGACACAAAATATTTCCAATTATAGAAATTAAATTACCTTCTATGATTACAAATCCGAAAAAAAAACCGCCTTCACCACAGTGACCTTTCTGGTCAACCAGCATTGCTATTTCACCATTGTAGGTGAACACCACTGACATCCGCCAGTTAGACAACCAAACCCACACTAACCAGCATGGTCGTTTATTCTGGTCTAAGCTGGTCTTGTCAGCAGCATTCAGTGCCTCATTTCTCCTCGGCTAATCTCACTCTTACCCTATTCCTAATGGATGTCTCCCCCTCACATCCACCTCTCTTTCTGGAGTGCGGTATCATTACTGTAGCTCCGTATGAGTTTCCATTGACAATCAGTTGCTGGGTTCAGCAATAACACTGGTAACAGTTCTGGGCTCCTGAGGGCCCCAGTCTGAGCTTGAGAGTGTGTGTTAAGCAGTATTGATTGTGCACAGAGATGAGCGAGCGTATTTCACATCCTGTGGCGATTTCTCTGCCCCCGGTGCTCTTTGTCGTTGATATTTGAGGTCCTGTAAAGGTGCTGATGTGAAGCCTGACGCGTAATTCAAAATTTCTGTGCGGCTCTGCGCACTGTCTGTTGGTCAGGAAATCTATATTTATGTATCTGTTCGGGCCATGAGATAAAAGGTTGGTGTGGGTGAGCATGTGCTGTTTTGTGTGTTTCTACCTTGTCACATTGTACCAGCTGCTGTCTTTCTATTATTCTTCCGCTGTCCTCCGCCTGAACTCGGCCGCTCAGCATCGCCAGTGCCTGACACCTCAGCCATATTAATGACAGCGAGGTGATGGAGAGAACGATAGAGGGGGAGTGATGGAATACACCGGAAGGAGAGGTGGAGACAGCACATTATCGTGAAATTACGTTTGTGTTGCAAGTAGAGGAAAGCTACTGTAGATAAGCCTTTATAAAGAAAGAGACTGGGGCTAGGTGTCATACAGTCAATTTGTCATTAGTTTTTATAACATAAGTGTGGGTTTTCTCTAGCAGTGGTTTGCATGACTGTTTCGAACATCTAGCTTAAAATCCATTTAAATTAGAATCGTTTTGTTGTCCAAATACCCCAATAAACTATATATAAAGTATTTTGGCGGTGTATATATATTTTTATAGAATACTTAATATGTGAAATACATTACGATGTTTCTAAAGAAACTTACAAATCAAAAATACGTGTACTACATTTTAAAACTATATCCCAAAGACCAACACAAACCTGAAGTATGGTAACAAAATGTAAAAAGATGAGCCTCTAACATCACAACACAACAAGTAACTCATGATAATGAAAAAACAGCGACACGGGTTTAAATAAGTCAGCAAACATCAACAACAATCTTTTAACAGCATTATTCATTCATGCTGCAATGCATGTTGGGAACTCAAAAACCCTTAATATTCCAGCAGAATTGTTCAGTATGAAATTCTTTTTCCAGACAATTGTATTAGACAGCATTTGAGGAATTCATAACATACATTTTAAGTAATTCATTTATATTAGTATTCGCAACTAAAAAGTCTCTGTCAACTGGAAAATATGCAGTTGTTTTTTTTGTTTTTTTTTTTGTACAGTGCAGTGTAATGTCTTGTCCTGTATTTAGGGCATATTGCCACAAAAGTCCAATGCATGTTCAATGACCTGAATCTTTTCTGGACGACGTTGTTGGAAATGTTGAAAAGCTATTTTGCAGCCAAGATCTTAATGTATGTGCCTATAAACAGACACTGACCTTCAAAACTAAAGCTACCCTGAGAAATATCCACTGGAGTAAAAAGTGACACCAAAACCCGGTGGCCCCAGGGACACTTCTCTCTCTGTATTCCTTGAAGAAATAATAATAATAAAAAAAAAGATTTAGGGATGAAATGTGTTGTAGATAATGCCCAGAGCCCTTGTGTTTTCTGATCCCAGTGGAATGACTCAGGGGACCGACTCACCTGATTGGCCGAGAGTGCTGGTGTGTGGCCGGGGCACAGAGGCGTGTGAGCCTGCTGATAGGCAGTTGCTTGGCGACTGTGTGCTTTATGCTGGATGACATTACAGGTTGTGATTGATGCAGCCAGTGCCCAGCTGTGCATGAAGAAAGGAGAAAAAAGAGAGAGAGAAATGAGCAGACAAATGAGGAGAGAGAGAGAGGGGAGCAAGGATTTGTCCGCCTGGCTCATGCTAGTAGAAGAGGTGTAATAACTATAATTACAACACAATTTAACGCATTAAACAAAGAGATTGATGCCACACCTACAGCTAGGAGCTTGATTGAATCTCTCAGTGTGTGTACATGAATGGAAATGTACATGTGTGCTAATCTAATAACGCAAACATAATGAAAGCATCTAAAAATAATGTGTTTGTGAGTCGAAATTTGCGCATAGGCACTTTGTGCAGAAAAAAAATTGTCAGATGGGACAAACAAATTAAAGCGTTCATTAGTGTGTGTAGTAATAGTTTGGAGCTCTATATGTAGAAGCAAACTAATGAGCCCTGTGATTAATACACACAAACATAGACACAAAAATAGAAGTCTTTGGTGCAAAGAGATGCACACAGCTGAAATGTAGGGATAGTAACACAGAAGGAGAGATGTAGTGTGCTTGTGTGTGTGTGTGTGTGTAGGTGGGACGTAATAATTCTTGTGAACAGCCAAGATGTTACGTGTTCTTGGCTGCTGACTATCTGATAGCAACAGCTTGAGTTTGACACAAATCTCTGTAATAAAAAATACGGGTGCATTATTTATCAAAGAGCACCTGTATGCTGAGGTCACCTTGCCCAGAAACTGTCCACTTCCTGTTAATGATGAAGGGAAGATGGAAATAAAATAGAAGGAGAGGAAACGTGGATGATGAAACTTTAAAAAAAAGCTTGATTTTGAACAGTTTAGTTTTGTGTGTGTGTGCACATGGAACAACTTTCTGGTACAGTTTAATGTTTAATCTTCAGTATTTTCTGTGCCGTAAATGCGATTTCCTTAGCTTTTATAAGACTGTATTTGTTCACTTAACTGTAAAATAAAAATAAATAACTGCACAAATGTACTTTAATACAGGTCTGTTGTGATGTCTGCAGTACGGCTGCGGTTGCCAGCACTAATGCTTTATTATGAATTGTTTTACAGTTTACAGTGTTATTTGTGTTGGTGGTGTTCTTTTGACTTATGCGTTATGTGGTGTTGGCGTAGATCGCATCTCTGTTTTTAAATCAGTTGAATGTCACCTTGTGCTTTGTGTGCATCATTGCTCTATAAGTTTTCATCTCTTGGGATGTTGTCAGCCTGACAAATGTGTCCCTGATAGCTCAACTACCATCTAACTGCGGTTTCTGTACTCAGGTTTAACATCATTGGTTTGAGAAAGGAGTTCACTCAAAAAGCATGACCAGATATATCTTTGCATTACATAGAGCACTTTCACACAGGATTGAGTGAACAATACGTTACAATTCAAAAGTTTGGGGTCCATTTTTTTAAAGAACCTAACTTATTGAGCAAGGATGCATTAAACTGATCAAAAGACTGGAAAGACATTTATAATATTCTAAAAAGGTCACAATTTCAAATGCTTTTCTTTTGAACTTTCAAGTCATCAAAAATCATGAAAAAAATGTATCATGAATTCCACAAGAATTTTATGCAGCACAACTATTTTCTGCTTTTATTATAATAGGAAATGTTTCTTGAGTGGCAAATCAGCATATTATATACTATTATTTTATTATAGAATATATTATAAAATATAATATATTGTGATTATTTCTGATGTATCATGTGACCCTGATGGCTGCAAAAAAAGCAGCTTTGCCATCACAGGTATAAATTAGATTTTAAAATATATTTTAAAGTTATTTTAAATGGCAACACTGTTTCTCAGTATTACTGTTTGTATTGTATTTTTGATTTTGAATAATTGTACCCTTGGTAATTTACTATGAAAAATATATCTTCTTTTATGATCAACAAAAATACAGTTTTGGAACATAATAAGTGAATAATTGTAGCCCTGGTGAGCATGAGACTTGCCTTTCAAAAACGTCCCTGACCTTAGAACGGTCTGAACTGTAGTGTGTGTCCAATAGATACAATATAACAGATATGTATGAAGAGTTCAGATGCCTCTAAGTACCGTTTGAAAATTTCATCTAAAATTAGCATTTTTATCAGGCTCTTGTGTAGGTTCAGTAATTTCACTTTAATGGCAATACAAAGGATGAAAAATGCCCATTTTAGAAGATCATTTCAAACGGTACTTAGAGGCTTTTGCATCTGAACTCTTCATATACAGATATATATATATATAGTTATTTTAAACTTATATGCATGCATTTTCCTCATTATTTCTAAATCATTAGTATATTTTAGCAGCTTCAAATGGGTGAATAAGATGTCAGTCAGACTTGATCAATTAATGCCATGGGTAGAGATGAACTTACTCGTAAACAATTAAAAAAATCTTAACACTCATTACAGTAGATGAAGTGTTGCCTTACAGTTAAAAGAGCCAGTTGCCTTTAGAGATAGAGGCATTCGAGTGTTCAGGACAACTGGTTGTCCAACCAAAAGCGTTAGGCAGAACAAACTTGTTTGAAAACACTAATTTGTGTGATTTGGATTGGTGCTGTGGAAATTTCACACGGCACCTTTAAGGCAGACAGCTTTCTATTTCTGCGGTTGCTCTCTTGATCTGTAATCTACATAGACATCTGTCTCTCTCTCCTCCGCCTCGCTCTGACACATCCAGTTCACACAAACACACACAATCTCATCTATTTTCATTACCAAATATGTTTCACCTGAATGCACACTGAAAGACTGATTATAACACTCACGTTTGAGCTTTTTAAAACAATGATTCAGGCATTACAATTTTCATAAACATCTTATCAACCACTTTCTGTATCTCTCTCTCTCTGTCTTATACACACACACACACACACACACACTGTCTGTGCCCACGGGCAGTACAAAACCATGGTAATTGAAACGACATACCTACAGTGTATTAATACAAGTTTAATATGGCTAGTGTGAATGAGAGAAGAGCCAGGGACATAAAGAAGACGACAGAAGAGAGAGAGAGAGAGGGTGAGTTAGAAATGAGAGCAGCAGAGCAAATCAAAGCAAAATTAAATGGATTTGCATATTTCAATGAACGCCGCAGGTAGGCCTTCTAATTATTTCATTTTCCCTCAGCTCTCATTTCCTCATTTGTTCCTCAGTCGACAGACGGCCTGTTGGACTGTTAAAGATGTGTACTTTAGCGGCAGACTTCTTATTCAGGTCATTTCAGTAACAGCTAATGATGCAGTTGCTGTTGTACTTCCTGTCCCAACATCACCCGAATTAATTTTGCGTCTCGGCCTACCTTTGTTCAGGTAATTTGTTTTTGGAAATATTCCTCTTTCATTGAAACCCTCCCCTGAGACTGTTTCCCATAATTCAGTTTAATTCCGTTCTCAGTCTGTGGCCGTGACTGCTCACGCTGTTGGCAAATCAATGAAGTAATGGTTATGTAACCCAATTTTTGACAAAGAAACAGCAATGATTGTATGAATATTAGTTATAAATATTGTGTCACATATCACTGACATGATAAGAATCATCGAGAAGGGAAGAAGGGGGAAGAAGGGATAGTTTTGGTCTGTTGTTTAATGGCTTTAGATGTGCTGGACACACTGGAATTGTAATACTGGACACCAAATATGTGAGTGATTTGAGCATGAGTGTGATTTTGTAAAAAGCATATTACTGGCGTATATTATGCACCAGTAATGTGCCAAATCTAATACGCCAACATCTAATGATGTTGCGAGGTTCCAGTCTCATTGTGCAAGCAGGCTTTGGTTGAAATTGCATCACAATTCATGGTCCTAACTAGGGCTGGGTAAAAATGTCGATTTTTGTTCTAGTCTTCCCAATTTTGTTTCTTAAAATCAAGCAATAACAGTCTTTTATTACCTATTTCATGGCATCAGAGTTATGTAGATTAACCAAAACTCACTTGACTGTATAGTTTACAGAGCGTCTGAACCGAACTGATTCTTTTGGTGACTGATTCTGAACTGATTGTGTGCTAGTGTTATGAGCACGGGTAAACCGAAGGCTTGAATCAAGGGCAATCATCACCAATGACGCCATTACGTCGAGCACAAAAGAACCGGTGAACCGTATTTTCGATGCTTCAAAAAATTCTAACGGACCCTCTGATGTCACATGGACTACTTTGATGATGTTTTTCTTACCTTTCTGGACATGGACAGTATACCGTGCACACAGTTTCAATGGAGGGAGTGAGAGCTCTCGGACTAAATCTAAAATATCTTAAACTGTGTCCCGAAGATTAACGGAGGTCTTACGGGTTTGGAATGACATGAGGGTGAGTTATTTATGACATAATTTAGATTTTTGGGTGAACTAACCCTTTAAGCCATATAGATAGATAGATAGATAGATAGATAGATAGATAGATAGATAGATAGATAGATAGATAGATAGATAGATAGATAGATAGATAGATGGTTAAACACATTCTTCAAAATAACCTTTTATGATCAACAGAATAAAGATCCTCATACAGGTTTGGAACAATGTGAGGGTGAGTAAATAATGGAAGAATTTTCATTTTTGGGTGAACTCTCTCTATCTAAGTTGTTTTTGCCAGCTGAACATAAAAAACAAGTAATCCTATGATGAACGTGTTCCTCTTATGAACTGGTTCTTTGTTGTACATCAAAGACATGACCAGTGTAGCCCGAAAAAAAAAAAGACTTAATTTTTTTATTTTACTTTTGCTTTAGTGTTAATATAGCTGTTTGTGAGTGCAAATGATCCACAAAGTTACAAAGCACAAAGTCCACACCAAAGTGAGCTAATCTCTCAGAAAAAAAAAACACTTGCCTGAAATGCCTCGTTTGTTTGTTGTCCTGCAGTTATTTCTGTGACTTGCTTATGTGACCATGTTATACATTTGCATAATGCCCGCCCTCTGGCTGCTTTGGTCCGCCTTCAAAGAACAGATGGGTAAGTGATTTGGCTGTGGAGAGCGGGTTCTCACTGTGAAGGCAAAAAACTTTTAACTGATGCTATAGTTACAATAGACATTATATTGTTCATGGCTGAAAACCTGAATATGATAAGTAATGTTACATTTCTGACACATTCTTTAAGTTGTGATCAATCATATCAGACTAGGCTAGGTAACCAATCAGATCAGTCTTGGGCTTTTCAGGGCCTGCAGCAATGCACAGTATGAGAATTTTTTTTTTTCTAGGAGACCCCACAAATATAATAACGAACTTAATGAGCATAATATGGGACCTTTTAAAAAAGTCTCAAACACTAAGAACATTATGGACAATATAACTAGTATACCCAATTGAATCAGAATTGTGACGAACAGAATCTAGAATCTAAAAAAGAATATAACAGAATAGAATTTATAGCTTGTGAATCACTATTGAATTGAATCAGATAATCTGTATTGATATCGAGTCATAGTATCTAAACCTTATCTCAGATGTGAACAAATCGAAGAGAGTCAAGCAATATATTACAAAAGCTCAGTGCCTGTCACACATCTTCTTACGACTCTATAATTCAATACTGTATATCTACAGATGCCGTATTCTTACAGTTCTCTCTGTTTCTGTATCTCTGAGAATGTGGGGATGTTGTGCATCATACTGTGTCATTCATAAATGAATCTGCATTCAGTGTCTCTGACAGTGACGACATATTCTGCCATTTTATAATCTTGTTTTGAAGCCTAATGTCATTATAACTTGTATCATGGTTTGGTTTTATTCTTTCAGTATTCCAAGGCCATTTATATTTTGTTTTTGTAATTTGATTTGCTTGGATTTGTATCAGGTCAGAGGAGATGCACATATTAGATTCAGCACACAACAAAGAAAACAATTCACCATATTTAGGTTCAAATCCATGTATATTTATTCAGGAAGATATGCATTTAAATAGTTAGTCTTATATTCATATTTACTATCTGGCCTAGTTTTGTCTGCATGCATTTGACTTTGGGTAACATTGAAAAGTAAACCAGATGACCAGGATACAGATGTATAACTGGAGTCTTTATTTATCTTGAAGTGATTGATTTGCTTATTCATTTATTTATGATAAAATGCTGTAACATATGTTTTCAAGACTGTCTCTTCTCATCATATGACCCTATTCCTGAACAGATCACTCATTTTAGATTCATAGTGCACATTCACAATAGCAGAAAGATCTCTTTCAATTATTTTTCTTCATAATTTAATTGGAATTGGAATTTAATTATGCAAGTTGAATAATTAACTCATTTTAATCACCCCAATACCCTCAACAGTCTGGATCGGTCTAGAAGCGCAACTCTTGATTAATTGTGATTACAGTTACTTCCCATGATTCCTCATCCCACTCCTCGGTCTCATTTTAACACGATCGTGTGCTCCGTCTTTCGCTTTTCTCTACCAAACACCTCCGTCATATCCATCCTCACAGCATAAATGTCAAATTAAACGGCTTCCTCTTCGTCTCTCTCTCTCCGTTGCCCTCTCTCCTTCTTTTCCCAGCATGCTGGCTTGTATAAAAGGTTGTTATGTGAGTTAGGTGTTAATTGGTTGCTGAAGTCCATTAATATTCTCCTTGCGAACTTGCTCGTCAAGAGCCAAGCGGGAAAACTGATGAGTGTGTGATTTTCCTCCAGAGAGGGAAAGAGAGCGCGTGAGGGAGAGAATGACAGAATGACAGAGACGGAGGAAGAAAGAGCAAGGTTCAAAGCCTCGCTGTAAGGTCACTGGCACACAAGAAGAAGAAAAAAACAGTTATTTAGAAAAAGGAGACAGAGTGACAATCTAAGAAGGCAAACAGAGGGAGGGAGATAGACAGAGAGAGAAACACTGTTTTGATAAAGAGACACTAAAGGGCACTATTCAGAGAGGAACAGAAAAGGAAGATTATGTTATCATATGGAAAGAAATAGTTCCTTTGTGGGCTGATAGATAACTGGCAGAATGGGGACGAGACGAGAAGGGATGAAGAAAACAGTGTGATGATGATCATGTTCTCGTTCTCCTGTTCCTTTTGATAAACAACATGCAGTGCTGCTCTATGGGCTCTGATCCCGGTGAGAAACAGCACATGACGGCTCTCTCAGAACCTGCGAGAACACACTTCCTGTTGACCAACTTTATTCAAGTGTGTTTGTTTCTCTGCAGGTGTGTGAGCTTACAAGTGTACTTATAGCTGACAGTAGCTATGCTAACTTGACCATACTGCAATGGAAAGGCAACTGTCAAAATGAAAACTTATATAGAAAATCAACTCTTTATCAAATCAATCGAAAACAAATTTTCGCAGTTTTACTATTGGTAAGGATGCTGCATTTAGAGTACATTTATTCATTTACCAGATGTTTTAATCCGAACAAACTTACAAATGAGGAATATCACAAGCAATTTATCAAATTAATAATGTCACTTTTTCAGTAACAAGCTACTGGGAATATGTAGCAATGCAGCGTGACAAAACAGCTACATCATATTTGTCACACTGCATCTCTCTCGCAGCTTTACAGCCTACTGGGCTGAGGCGATGATCAAATGATAATCAGTCCGATTCATTTGAGTGAATCAGTTCATTTGGGCAGTTTGAACAGAAACTGTTCAGTGGTTTGTGTCTTTTTGCAGAAGTGCGTCAAATTACGTGAGCACCACAGTAGCATTATTCATTATTTTTTATTGGTTTAAAATAAAAAAAGTAATGTTAAATTGTAATATTTCACAAAAAGCTTAATTATAATGTTCAGACTGGGTGTTACAGTGTTGTTGCCCTTAGAGGGGAATTTTACTGTAGCTGTTCATTGCTGTGCACCGCGTGTGTGTAGGGGGTGACCGGGGTTAGTTCATCTCCAAGTGCTTAAATAGCATCCCACAAATTGAGACTTCGGCAGGACTTGGTTTGCCTTTTTGTTAGTTTTTTTGTAGTAGACCGTGTTTATGTGCCTTCGGGTTTGTGTTTGTATAAAAGGTGATAATTGTGCTCATAGGTTTAGCGTTCGTGTGAGGTTTTAATGAGAAGAGCTCACAGGAAGCTGTCTGATTGAGTAATGGCTGCCGGCTTGGCATAAAAGCCTGGCACTAACAAACAACAAGACTCAGAAAGAAAGAGAGAGAGAAAGAGTGCCAAGTAAGTTTTCCACACACACTCAGGGCCATGCACACTCGTTTCGCTCTCTCTCTCTCGCTTTTACTCTACACCCTCCTTCTCCTCCAAGAGACTTAAATTCACCACTCCCCCACCCACACGCATTATTACATAGCCTGAAGGACAAAACGCAAATTTAATCTGTGATAAGCAGAACATAGGATCAGTGCATCAAAAATACCCTGCACCTTTTCTGCTGATGCACCAGGATTCCTGCACCCACGGACACCCACCTTCCCACCTGCAGCCTCGGGCTTTCCTGGACTGAACCTTTGGTGCTGGATTAAGTTTTAAGAGCCTTAATGTCTACGGTATCACAAGCAGTCAGAGTGTGTATGAGGCATGCATGAGTTTTTAACATTACCCTCATGCAACTGTTAACTCGTGTCCCTTAAGTGCTTTGGCAACATTTGGCCTGGTGTGATGCCAGTGAGAAATTAAATGATTGGGATGCAAATGAGGATAGAGAAACAGGAAAGCGGACTGTGGACACAGTCTCGTGCAGCACACAACTGTAATGAATATGCACACAGCCGCATCAGCAGTAATAAAGCGTAATAAGGGCGAGGGTATGAAATTAAATGACACCTGTGATTCAACAAAAGTGACAATTTTTTTAAACAGAGGGATGTGGCTGTGTAGGGATGTAGTCAGGAGTCATCCCGAAAAATAGTCAGCTAGTTGTGTTAGTGTTACCAGCAAACACATACACATATATTTATACAGTATTCAGTAGTAGTAGTTGGATGGATGAAGAGATGGATGTGTAAGTCGATAGATGGATGGATAGGTAGATAGATAAGTAGATGGATGGGTAGGAAGTTAAGAAGGGGGTGTGTAGAAAGGTTGTTGTATGGATGAAAGGATAGATGGATGGCTAGGTTGGTGGATAGGTAGGTTAGTTAAGGTGGATAGGTACATGGGTGGATGGTTGGATGAATGGATGGGTAGGTAGATGGTTAAGTAGATGGATGGATATGATGGTGGATAGGTGGATAGATAAGTAAGGGGTTAGCTTGGGTGGATAGATTGGTTATTGACTAGATAGGATAATAAATGGATGGGTAGGTAGATGAACAGGTATGTATGTATGTATGGATGATGTATTTTTTTTAAAAAAAATTTATGCAGAACCTGGGTTGAATTCCTTGAATCAATCAACTAATTGACTAGTCTGTCCACATTCACACAATCTTGCTATCCTCTCTCTCAGTCCCCTGTGCACACACTGGATACTATTTACACATGAATACACACAGACTCATGCATTTATGCGCACGTAGCTTAGTATGGCACAGAATGTACAGCATGTCGCAAAACAAGACACATTCATTTCGAACATCCCCTCGTGACTTTGTGAACACTCTCTGTATTCCAGACAGATAAAGACTGATCAGAAAGAAGCTGATGACCCAGAGAACTTTGGCAAAACACAACCAACTGTAGAAGTGAGACTGAAAGACAGTGAAGCTCATTGACTCGCTGACTGTTTTGCTTTCTGAATGAGTGCTATTGTGGACTCTCACCCTCCCCTGCCCTTTACCAAAATAACGATATGTGGGATATGCATCTGCCAGCACGCACACACTCAAGTATATATACCAGGGTCATCTCCCAAATTGTGTCTGTGCACTTTCGAGAGAGGTTATACAAACATCAGGCAGATTACTCAAGGAGTTTTGGACTACGAGGAAGAAAAGAAACAATACTTGAAGGAATCAGAGGATCTTCCACCAGTGGACTGCTCAAGGAAAGGAGAGAGGGAGGAAAGGAAAGGAGAGATGGATTAACTTTGACTCAACCTTGGTGGAAGTAGGGGAAGTTGTGTGACGCTTTGGGGAAAATCGAATGGAATCAGGCAGTTACCTGAGGCACAGATCTGAAGTTGTGCTCTCACACAGTGAATATCAGCCCTGCCAATCACTGTGTGTGTTAGTGAGGATCCCGGCTGGGCTCAGTATCACGGTGTGCTTAGAACACTAGTATGATTGGCTGCTCTGAGCTTTAAGACGCCTGCGCTCATAGTGCGATAACACATTGCTCTTTGTTAGGGATCATTTTGGACTTCTGAGCCAGTTCTTCAAGTTCCTACTGCACATGCTTTTCAGTGTTTTAGAGGAAAAACCTTTTAATATTTCATACATAGATGTGTGGTATGCAATCTCAACTTAAATTCCATGTCAGATTAGTTATAGATTTGGATATATGATCGCCTGTCTGTACTTCCATTGTTGCGTGCAGCCCTTCCTAAAGTCACGCAAATGTGCTTGTTTAACTTCTTAAAGTTTAAATACTCATTTCAAATCTGGTGAAAACAGTTGGCAGACTAGATAGCGCATTGATTTATGGTTGTTTCCGCGAGCCAGACTGTGTTTGCGGTATCACAGTGTCGTTCTGGCACCGAGGTGCACGTCATGACGGGGTGAATCTCAGCAGGCTCTGCCTCATCTCGAAAGAGAAAAACAAACTCAAAAAGGTGTGAGGAGAAAAACAAGAATTTCATAAGTGAACGCTTTCGTGGGATTTAAACCTGTGATGTGGTTAGCCGGCTACCAGTTCAGATATAAACACAACAGCTTTCTGCATAACAAGTATGATATTATCTAAAAACGACTACTCAATTAGGGTTCGCTATGTTCGCGTTTAGTCTTTGAGTGCTAATAAGTGGTTTGATGGCAAAGTTAAGTGTGGAAATTGCCACACGATAGGAGTTTCTTTTTACTCTTGAATGTGGAGGATAATTTTAATTAGCTGCCTTCGGTTGGTTGTTATCGCATGTGATATTAGTTGCTCGAGGATTAAAAGGCAGCCGCTAAAGTGATTTAGGTAACCCTGCGCTCTAAGAGCACTGGTGTTCAGTGTAGTAATTTTGCTGCGGTTTCAGCTGTGTTGCGTGTGCTGAATTGTGCAGTCATCAACCACAGAGGCCTCATTGATCAGCTACCGAGCCTCAATACACAATGAGACGAGGCCAGCGATCTCTCCTCCTCTCCTCCACCCCGTCCCTTCTGCTGCGATCCCTCGTTCTGCTCTCCCTCTGCCGTGAGTCGTCACATTTCTTGCTTTACCTCTCCATCTGTCTCGTTTCTCTCGGTAATTCCTCAGCACACCTTGAAATGAATCTTTCTCTTTCTGTCTGTAACCTTATGAAACCCAAAGGTACTTTCATTTCTCTTCATCCTTCTCATCTCGGCCTCGGCCTCTCGCTTTCTCTTTATTTTCGCCGGTCCCCGTCTCCTTAGACACTTCTCTCTGTCCTTGTCTCTCACTCCGCCTCAGAGGAACATAATTTATGGGAAGGAGCGAAGAGATGCGCGTGTGTGAAGAGAAAAGAGGATACGGAGAGAGGAGAATGGAGGCCGAGCCAGCTGGCAGATTTATGATTGAGGGATCAGAGAGGAGTGTGGAGCAAAGACAAAAAGATAGAAAATAGTGGTCTCGTGCACTTTTTTCCTTCTCTTTTTAAAATGGGCACCAGAGGAAGTCTTGACTCACGCCGTGCCTTAGGCAAGAAAATACATACAACTTTTTTTTGTTTTGTTTTACAAATTACCAGTTGGATATGTAAATGAAAGATAGAATAGAGTTTTCATTTACAATGCAAAGAGACCCCGGTTCAAATCCCGACCTAATAGGCTCTTTTGAAATAAAGCAAGCAAAATTGCATCAGAACTTGACAGCTAGTGATCAACCCGCATTCTCATTGAATGGAAAAGATTTGACATTTTGATAATGATCCTTTTTGTGTTCCACCAGAAAAAAAGGGCAGATGAGCATGGAGCGACGTGAGAGTGGGTAGATGATGATGGAATCCATTCGATTGAATTGACTACATTTAGATTGCTGCTGTGTTTTAAATAAAAACACTTTGCCTCTTATTTATAAATGAACTGAATAATCTTTTATTGTATGTTAATTTCCCATTGCTTTTAATATTATCTAATGCTCACTTTAATGCCAATAATTTAACACTGATAAATGCTGCCTTTAGCAGATCTCATAATGTTGTTGTGAGGATGAATTCACTTTGAGCATTTATTTATTTTGTATTTATTCATCCATCTAGTATAGCATTTTAATGTCAACCATTTACATATATTGTTCATAGCATTAATAATTATCATCTTGAGTGTCCTGAGTTGAATATTATGCAGCTTCTAAGTCACTCATCAATCAATTTGTGAAATTTGAGTCAGTGAACTTGTTGATACAGCCAGATGTTTCTTGAATTGACCAAATTTAGACTGCCACCCTATTCGGATGGTAATTGTTTCTGATGAGGACGTCTGATAAAAATAAATGTACATATTTCCTCAGTGATAAAACTCATGCAATTGGATGCTGATTTACTCACCATGTAGTGAGTTCTGATGATACAAACCTGCATGTTACTAATAGGAAAGTAACTATTAATTAATTTAAATATTATTTGAGTAATAGGAAAATTGATGCACTGTGTTGATGTGTTTCTTGCATTATTCCTCAGTTAATGATTTGTCATTTTAAAAATTAGCAGAAACGAGTTACACAACCTCTTATTTACAGAGGGGAAATTTGACTACTTGGGAAAATGATTACTTGCTGTAAGCACTAATTTATATGAATAATAACTTGTATAACTCATTAGATGAAGTCTGACATAGGAAGGGCAATATGAAGAAGCCAAGGAGAGTTACAGCATGTGGAAAACTCAGAGAACAGACATCTTGTAGAAAGAAGGGAAAAGAGGAGAGTTATAAAACAAGAGCCGGAAGTTGAGAGGGAATTGTTAATAAAACCATTCAAATTTGCGGAACACTGGGGAGGAAGGAATCAGCAGTATAACAATCAGGAGAACGGGAGGAATGAGCAGAAATACAGACTCTGTAGGGACACAGAAAGGCAAGAATGAAGGAAGGAGATATGACAGTGGCTTTATGGAGGATAACCTCAAATTCACTCAGGGATTTCTGCAGTTAAAGAGAACATGTATTCAAGAGGTACCTCAAGGAAACCCGAGATTGGCCATTTTATGAAGTAATTGCTGTTTTTCCCAGAATATGTGCACTTATAATTCAGCAAGGACATTGTTGCTCCTGTTCTCGGTGACTCACTACCTCAGGTTGATATGACAGTCTGTCTATACTTCAGACTTCTCTTGCTGTTTTCCTCTACCTTTTAATAACATCACATCTGGGGTGCTGGACCACATTTACAGCAGGAGCAGAAGTCCTCGGTCTAATTCAAACCTGAAATAAATATGGTCTGATGTAAAATAAATAACAACTATTTACGGATCCACAATACATTGGTCATCCTTGGAAATATCGGATAAGTCATTTTAGATGCTTGTGGTCACACTGAGATTACCTTTGCCTTCATCTAACATTGAACATTTCATCTTTCAAAAAACAGTATTAATTTATATAATAATAATTACAAATGAAAATCCATGTTGTACATTATAAGGTTGTGATGCCTAAATTCACTTATAGCATTTAAAAATTATTGATTTTATTATTCAGTTATCATAAATTTTTAAACAAACGTGTGGAGTTCATGCAACCTGAGTGCTGCTGTCATTAAAGCGAATGGGGGTCATACAGTATAAATACTTAGACATTTGGAAAGTCACTTAATGAAATTTTCAATTCAGTGGTTCATTTAAACTGTTATGCTGATAATATAATTTGTAATGGAAAAACTATTAAATTAGAAAAAGGCTAAATAGAAGCAATTTCAGTGGTCTCAGACATTTGAACCCTGCTGTATATTCATAATCTCAGCAACAAAAAGCCATTCTCTGCACTAGCATGTGTGTATGTGTGTGAGTGAGAGAGATAAAGAATGGGTCTTAAGCCATGGCAGAATATGCTGTTATGTAATTCTCGCCAATAAAGCGTTTTTTTCTCTAGCAGTTGAATGTGAGATGTTGTTGGGGATGGGAGCCAGGTTGACAAGATGAGTGTGTGTATGCGAGGAATTGTGGCGGTCTGGATTTCTGCGCTGGCCGTAGGCTAACTCTCCCAGGCTAGCCTGGTGTAATTGCCCTGTAAATTTTCAGTAAGCTCCCTTTGTTATGTCTGACTAATGTCTCTGCAGTGCTTTCGAAACAGTGTGTCAGGAATAGGGTTGCAAAATTTCCAGTACATTTCTGTCAACCTTTCAAAAATCCCTGGAAGATTCCAAAGAAATCCTGAAATGTTTCCAAAATTTACAGGAAATTTTCCACCTTTTTGCAATAGGAACACACGGGGATCTCCGCTCTGCTCCCAAAACAAACAAATGTCCCCTAACACACACACACCCATCAAGAAACCAAGTATATCAGGGACTGGATGACCTGAACGCTGTGGTCTAGAGAAATAAATGGATGGATGGATGGAGGGGAAAAGAGAGGGATGAAATGGAGTGAGGAGAGAGTGATATGACTGAAATATGGTGATAGAAAAGAGCAGCGTAAAACATGAAGGTCAAAAGAAAGAGAGCGCAGCGGTTATGGTGAGGGGAAGAGATAAGGGAGAACAGGAACAAGAAATCACAGATGGAGCGATGGAAAAGGGAATAAACACCACGAACAGACAATGAACGAGTAAAGAAAGCTTTGAAGCTTCAGGGCACACCGAAATGATCTTAGATCAGTAAATACTGTAGGAAAATAACCAAATATTTTCATTGGCTTTCTTTTTTGTTGTTGTAAAGGAATAGTTTACCCAAAGATTTTTATTCTACCATGATCCTTATGTTATTCCTAGTCGGCATGACTTACTCTCTAATGTGATACATTTAATAATAATATTTTATTATATTATTTATTTTATATTAATTAATTAATTATTTATATTAATATTTATTTTAAAAGCATAGTAAAAGTGTATAAAAAATTGGTATTTGAGTTTGTTAGTTACTTGTATCACTTCATGGTGATCTTATATATAACTTTTCGTTAAAGTTGTTGCTTTTGGATTTACTGACACCTAGTGGTGTGGATGTATCACATTTGATTCTAAACGTAAAATGGTCCAGTAACAGTGAGGTTGCCGGACTAAACTGAGTATTATTCAGCTGGTCATGTGATCACAAATTGGTGTAATGGTAAACCTGCTCCATATAAAATAAAACTTATTTTACAGGTGACTGAAATATCTGTATTTATCTTAATAAAGTCTATTCGGTTCTTTATGTTAAACTATTTAATAAAGGGAAAAAAAGCCAGTTATTATAATGATGGCAGATTTTAAGTTACGGCAGTTTGACATTTCCAGTTCAGTCAAGACATTAACTTAAAATAATTACTTATGATAATTAAGTAAATGCATTCAGGAAAGCCATTTGCATGTCCTTCATTATTTTTTAAGTTCAACTAACTCTTAATTTTGTAGCATGCAGCTTTAGAGTAAGGTTAGAGATGACAGAGAATATATGAAGGCAAGAACATGGATGTAATTAGACGAGTGGAACAAAGAGACAAGAGATGGATGTTCAGTCCATTTTCTCCTCTCTTTGCCTTTTGCATGTCCTTTTCACTCCCTCCTTCCCCTTTTCCCTCCGCTCCTCCTCTCTCCCGCTCTCTCTCGCTCGCCCGGACAAAGCAGGATGATTATACTGCAAGTCTGATCTGCAGAACAAATCACATTTCTGAAGGAGAGAGATGGAAATAAACAGGCCCCTTGCCGGAGAGATAGCAAAGAGCGGGAGAAACACGAAAGAGATGATGAGGAATCCATGGCAGAGAGATAAAGAGGAGGAAAGTAAAGGAAATGTAAAGCAGAAGAGACACGGAGGAAAAGTTAGGGAAGGTTGCAAGGAGAAAACCAGAGGAAGCAAGTGACGGATGAAGCCGGTTACAGAGGAAAAGAGAGCTTAGTGTGAGGGTGAAGGGACTGAAGACAAGAAAAACGAGGGAAAAATGAAGGAAAGAGATGGGGTTTGATGTTAAGGAGGAGGTGGGGGAGTCTGTGTAGGTGCAAAAGCGGAAGGGAATGAGATTAGCTAGGAAAAGCATGCGGTAGGAGAGGGAATTATGAGTTTTAGAGAGCAGCAGAAAGCGGAGAAAAGAAAAGAACAAAAGAAAAGAAGGGTAGGGTATAGAAATATGCCGGAATAAAGAAAAGACAATGTGCTGAGGGAGATGCAACTGGGAAAGCCCAGGAATAAGAGAGTGGAAGATTGAGATATAAAAGAAGAGAGGGGATTTGCAAGGGATTACGATTTATTTATGGTGTGAATGTTTTTTTCAAAACTACGTATGATAGGCAGAGAGCGAGATTCTTCGGAGAGATCATTTTAATTTTAGACCACAAAGTGAAGGAAAGAGATATAAATATAGCAGCAGGGAATCTTATTCCGTCAGCTTTTCAGCCAAAGCTGCTTGCTCACTGATTACCTGAGACATCAGGTTAGGTGACGTCTGTGATCTTCAGGTTGGCTGGACAAATAAAACAAAAAAAGTGATGAGTGACTCATGAGTTCCGAAGGTATCAGGTGCTCACAGAGCGAAGCAGATGGACTGCAGTGAAACTGGATTAAAGGAAAGAATCAAAGGATGTCTTAATGTCTCAACAGCTCTAGTATTGTTACATTTTGACGTGGATCTCTTAGGATTTATCTTTATCTGCCTGGTTGTCTGCTCATTCTTTGAGATTTATAATTGTGTGTGTGTATGATTACGTTCTGTGTATGAGGGCGTCTGGTGGTTCCACTGTATGCTGTAATTCAGATGGTTAATCTCAAGCAGGTCGGTTGCTCATAAGCCTGTACTGTATCTGGCCTTCTACCAAGTCACTAAATTGAACTCACCTCCATAATTCATGGCTGCTTTCTTAGTAGGGAAAGAGAGGGAAAGATGCCCTGCCTTAAAGGAACAGTTCACCCAAAACTGAATAAGCAAAGTCCTTTCAGGCAAGTCGTGCCACTCGGCCGCCATCTTGGCAATGCCTCCGGGCGGCTATTTCAGACTAAAAAGACCATGCTCCTATCTAAATAAATGGGCCTAGAGTCAGAACTGCACTTTCACTGGTCACCGGGACATAAAAACTGCATGTATAGAAACAGCAGAGAAATATGATAAAAACCACTGAAAAAATGTTATGACTTTGCCCCAAAATAAGGTTTAAAATGCCTTTTTCCCCACAGGTTATACTTTTACTATGAAGCGCAAGGGTTCCTCAATTGTGCACATACGTCAGTGGAACCAGGCGATAGGCTTAAATGTTCCTGTTAAAAGCAGATGATTGGCTTTCCAGCGGGAGGGGCGGGACATGTGCATACTGTTCCTGTAAGAAGGGGTCTATTTGTAACTTGTTTTTATAAAAGTTTGTTACTGCACAAATCTAAATCTGCAACTGTCCACATATCTTCTGTTAACAAATATACCTAAAACGTTCAATATCCAAAATGAAATCAATTCACGATTATCCAACGAGAAACACAATTACATTACAACCAAAACACTTTTCAGATTGGAATAAATCTCACAAATGTTGATGCTCAGATAAAAGGTCACTATTAATCATTGAGTTTATGGTCAAGCATAAACTTTTCCCATCTTACTCTACTGTTGAACTACCATGATTTATTCATTTATTTACTACTCTATTTATATAGTCTCTATTATTTATATTTCTCTATTATTTATATTTCATATGTATATTATATTTACATTTAAAGTCATTATTTATTCAATAACTCATTGTGTGTTTATTCTTTCTTCAGCATTAGGATTTGTACAGTTTGTGTGTATTGATACATCGCCCTCATCTGGCCAAATTCTGAAGTTCTCCTCTACATCCCACCCCCACCACCCCCAGCAAGCCTACTTTATTTATTTGCTTCTCCTAGCATCAGTACACCAGCCTCTTATCGATCTCTCCACTTTCACACCTAATCCAATTGTGAGCATGTTGTATATTTTATAATGGTTTGTTTGTAATAGGGTCAAGATGAACCCATCTGCGGTTTCTAGTGGTTTTAGCCCTGCCGTCGGTGCTCATAAACTCCCGTGCCCACGATGCAGATACGACCGCAAACATCTCCCACGCAAGTATTAGCAGACTCGACCGGTGGCCCCTCCGCTGTTTTCCTGGCAGCTGCGAACGCGTCCCAAACCGGCAGCTGTTTTCCTCCGGCCCCGTGCCTCCCTCTAAATCTCGCTCGTAGTCCTTCCACCCCCGTCAGCGAGTTGGCGAGTTTCTCGAATGCCGTTTTGGCGTCACGGCACGCTCCCCTCCCTCCGTACCTTCATTCCGGTCATTTACATGGAGAGGAGACAGCTGGCGAGCGGTAGAGTGCATTTAACGGATGCTCAATTAGCCGTGTTTTGTTTGACTTCTCAATCAAACGCATTTAGCTACTTTTGTTGGGAATTTGGCCACACTTGTTTGAGTTCTGTTAGGTTTGAATTGGGTTTTTAATTGCCTCCCATGCATTCACAGACCTTCTCTTGATGTATAGTGCTGTTGAAACAATTAGGAGCCATTAAAACAATGGCGGCCAAGTCTGCGGACGCCCGAGTGCTGAGTAATAACAGTCATTAGAATAATAATTGGGATAGCAATGGTGGTGCCGATTGTCGTGATATGAATCACAATATTGATGCGGAGGACAGAAATAATAATGGCTACAATTACAATGGCAATTGTGCAAGATTTCAGGACGCCCTCCGTCACTGTCTCTCATTTTCTTCCCTGTTCTCGCCTCTTGATTTCAGCTCAATACCTCACCTGTCAATGTTTTATTAACCCGCTCTCCCTCCACGCTGAATTTAAGACAAGGGTGCTCTGAGATGGATAGAGCCTGACAGGATTAAATTCAAATGAAGCCAGACGAGCGGGCCAACGGGTGACGGCTAGCGCCTTTATAGACTCTCCTTTATTTCCCTCCTGAACTTTCTCTTTTGTCGCTTTTCAGCAAAAACTCCATAATAATCCTAATTGTTCCTCTAAGAGATATTTAGCCTCTGGTCTATAACCAAGATGTCCTCATAAAATGTTTGGAGGACATCGTCACTTCAACTTTTAACTTTGAAAGGAAAAAAGTTTCACTGGTTTTGTTATTTGTACACTAGCAACTGTGGTAAAACTAGTTCAATTAATGTTTTATTATGGTTTTTCATATTCTGGTGTGGTTTAAAGTAAACAATACAATCCAATCTATGCATAGAAGGCTTTTGAAAAGCATTATGATTTTATGATGATTTGTTTTTATGATTTCAAAATTACGTTTTCATTAGAAAAAGTTTCCAAGACAGTTTTGATATGACCTTCATATTAAAAAAAGTGGTAAACAAGTGCACTAATTTTACTAGTGGCAACTAGTGGAGTATTCTCACAATAAATATTGAAATTATTTGTTTATTTCACTTTTTAGGTTATGATAATTAAAATTATATTAGAATAAATGTAAATAAGTTTGGATGAATGTTTGTGGTCTATAAAATAATAAACATCTATACTGTACATAAAAGCATAATAAATGCGTGAATAAATCAGAAATTGGTGAGGAAATGTTTCCAAGACAGATTTGATCTGGAATTTTTTTATAAATGTAGAAACAAATTAGAAAATGGTGAGGAAAAGTTTTCAAGGCAGTTGTAATGTGATCTTCATATAACAATATCAGACGGGAAAAAAAGGAAAATGTTAGTTATAATAAAAATCAGCCCTTGGACCATGAGTGCCTATAGATGTCGAAACATTCTTCACATTCTCCACATTATTATTATGTTATAGTGTGAAATAACTCACCTCCACAATACTCCATCAACTGTTCCAAGCTCAAGCTATGTACAGACTTCCTGTCATACAGCACGTCTGTAACATGCCAGTCTGAGCATGTCAGACATCTTGTCCTAGCTAGCTGAGTGGAATGATGGAGGAGATGAGGTCTCAGCGAATCAGCTGATGTGACAGTTTTCCCCAGTGATCTGTTGTGATGTCATCAGATCGAGTCAGTTCTGCTGAAGAACGCAGTGCCTTGGTGTCAGGGTTGCGAATCATTACAGTCCTCCAGAGACAGGCTTTCCTGGAAGAACACGGCTAATGATGTGCTGAAGGATCCAGCAGCATGCTTGCACGGGCCAGCGGTGATGACCTCATGTTCGGCTCCTCTATATCCTGCTAAAATAAACATCAACAATACATGAGCATCACCCAGAACATGCAGTAGATGTTACGTTCAATTAGATTTAGCAGTGAAAGTGCCATTAGATGTTCTGTGTTCCCTGCGTATGACTGATCCGAGTTCATGCCCGAAAAAGAGCCATCATTACCGGCACTTTCACGAGGTGGATGTCAGAGCGAGCAGATGGAAGAGAGAAGTGTGTCAGCCCACAGTAATGGATAAAGATAACGATGCTATTGGTCTTACCAGCACTTAATTAGGACCCTTTCTTTCTTTTTTCCCCCTCTCGCTGTCTCTGTCTATCTGTCAGTCTCTCATTATTTTGCTTTTTTCACTCGCTCTGTCTCTCTTCTTCTGCATAGTTCACACTTCTAAGCACAAAGGTAGTTACGTGAGTGAGGTGTTAATTGGTCACGGAGGTATTCCTATCTTCAAAATTGCTCCGTTTGCCATCTTGTCTCCTTCTGTCCATCAAAAATCTCTTTATATATGATTAATTGCAGCAAATGGGAGTTGTGCGTTGACTCTGTGACCCTTCTGTGTTTCAGTGCGGGGGCAGGCCGTGCAGGCTGAGAACGTGACCGTGCTGGAGGGGGGGACGGCACAGATCTCCTGTCGTCTCCAGAACTATGATGGCTCCATCGTGGTCATCCAGAATCCACGCAGACAAACGCTATTCTTCAATGGAACACGAGGTGACCGCTTCACTTGCAGTCATTAGCGGATCTTTTTAAAAACCTCATAAAAGGACATCACTTTAAACTTTTACACTTTTTTTGGCATTCCTATTTAAATATGCTTGTTCATATTACTTATACAGGACCAATTGTTGGGAAATTTTCTTAGAGCGTACTGTAAACAATCAAAATATAAAACACAATACATCTGACAATAGAGATTTTATTGCAACTTTGTTTCAAAATTATAACTTTATTTCTCATAATTGCGACTATACGTTTAATTCAAAAGAAATTCTCAGAAATGCAACTTTGTATCTCACAATGCGGCTTTATATCTTGTGATTGTGAGTTTGTGATTGTGTCACTTTATACATCACAATTTTGACTACTTGCAATTGTGTTGTTATATTTCACGGTAAGATTTTCTTAAATGAAACGAAGTGTAAAATTTCATTGCATTATACTATGCTTAACAGATCTTTAATCTCATAGTTTTTACAAAGTAATTATGGTAGCTGTGTTTGACAGAATAAAAAAAAATCTGAAAAAACTTTAAACAAATCTACAGAAGACACATTCAAATTTACAGTATAAAACTAATTTACTAACAAGAAAATTTGAATGTAAACTAGTAAATTCAACAATGCACACTTCAATGTCCCGAACCCAAATAACTCCCCCAATCCCTAATTTAGGATAAATAGATTAGAAGTTAGGAGTTGGGGTGGAGGAGGGATGCCGAAAAACTGTCCTGGGACAGGAGGTAGGAAGACTGGATATATATACAGGCTTGTGTGCTAGTTAAGATGATTAGCTAAACGAGACGCACCTGTGCCAAATTGGATGATTATGTGATCGTGCTCCTCCCGAACTTTGTTAATAAAACCACATTATGACTACTTCTCATAACTGACTTCCTTTCACAATATAGGCTTTCAATTCTTATAATTAAAATCGTAACTTACTGAAAGTTGCACATTTATATCTCACAATATGGCTTTATATCTGGTAATTGCAACTTTGTTTCTTTTATCGTCTCGTCAAATTGACTTTTTTATAACTGAATTCCTTTTTATTGCCACTTGTTCAACTTGCCTGGTCAAATAAAGGTTAAATATTTCACAAAGTGACTTTTTCTCAAAATACAATGCATGTCACAGTATTGACTTTCTTTTAGAAACTGTCTCAAAGTGTGACAATATATATCTCATAACGACAATTTTCTCATTTTAAACTTAATATTATAATTAATAAAAATGGCAAACCTTTATACACTCTCAGAAAAAAAAGTTTTAAAGGCTACCTTACTACCTTATTTACTCCTGAAGTGTGCATTTTAGTACCTTTTGAAAAGCTACCGTCCCAGTGACAGCCTTTTTTCTGAGTGTAGAGTCTGCTAAGCATCATTTAAAGTTTGACAAAGATCTTATTAAAGTTCTTTCCCAGTTTTATTACATTGCAGCTGCTGCTTTTTCTTTTTTTTTTTGGTTTTTATTTAGCAAAAGTACTAGAATTAATTTATTGAGCACTCCCTCTGTGACGCTGAGTTCATCAGACACATTCCATATACATTAATGGTTCTCTTGTAGCGCTGGTAAGTGGTAAATATGTTAAACACAACCTTGGAGTCCGTGCTAGCAGTGGAGCAGTCTCTTTTCATGCTGGTTAGCTTTTATCATCTTTGGAATATATTTATACTGGCGCCATCAGTCTTTCTGAAATCCTTTTTAACTGATTACACCTTATTTCAATTCCTTTTTAAAGATCCTTTTATGTAATAACCTTTGTTTTTTCCATCGCAGCCGTCACTATCGCTCAAATTTGAAATCCCTTTAAGTGATGACTCTCTGTCACCCTCGTTTTACATGATATGCAATGTGTTTTCAGCCTTGCCTTTGTAACCCTTGCCTCAGCAAAGGACTCAGAAAGCATACGTAATTCACTGAAAAAAGGGAATAGAGAAAAAGAATGAAATTGCTAGAAACAGAAAGGACCACAAAAGCTAAAAGCTGAATTAGTATCCGTGATCTCTGCTTTTATAAGTGCACATAATTGGGCCATTTTGTAGGAGCTAAATCACCCCTCTTCTGAGCCATTCACACCACTATTCTCAGACACACTTTTTGCTAACAATCTTTAGGCTTTTAATATCGGTGGATTCTCATGACAGCTCCGGGCTGCTCTTACTGCTTGAGTGCCCTTGTCTAAATGTACAGAAAAATGCAAATGAAAACCTCTGCTTGATAACTAATGAATCCCGATAACAGTCTTTTAGCAGGCAGCAGGGCGTAAATATCCCTCAGCGGTCATGTATACAATAGCCTATCAGCATGCGCCCTTTCCATGAGATTCCTTCAGACTGGCCAGATCTGTGAGCTATGTAAATGAGGCGTGACTAAAGGTGACACCGGCCTGGACAATGCATTGACATTTCCCTGCCATTTAGCATGAGCGGAGGCATTTATCTCCTTTAGTGAGGCTCTTTTACTTCTGTCGCGTGAAACATGGCTTGAGTGAGAAGATCCATGTCACAGAAAGAGCTTACTCACTTCTTCAGAATCATTGATTCATTCACTCACTTGTTCATTCATTCAAACATGAATTGATTCATTCACTTGTTTGCTCATTTAGTCACTCATTTGCAATGCTTACTCATTCAGTTTCCAACATGCCACACTGATAAATAAATGCAGCCAAGGTGTGGAAAATATCTGGGTTCACTCAAGAGCACAGTCGGCCACAAAAAAAGAGTTTTAAAGGGAAGTAGCGAGAAAAGGAGTATTTAGGGCTGTTCAATACAAAACAGTTTGTGTGAATCTTGTCCCAAAGAGGTCCATCCAGCCTTTGTTGCCAGCGTCATTATTTGTTATTATTATTATTATTATTTTCTTACAATTGATTATTCTTTCACCTTGGTTTCAAAGCGCAAATGGTTTTCAACAATAGTCCTCCATGCTTCTGTTTTCTGCTTCCCCTCAGTATTTGTGTGTTGTTCTGTGTCAGCTGTTCTGTGAGAGATGCTAGTTAAAAACCCTCATCTGTTGTTTTCTTCTCCTTTTCATCTTCTCCTTTTTATGTTGCTCCATTCTTTTGATCTTTATTGTGTGATTTTTCTTGTTTGAGTTGGAGGAGTTAATTGAAGCTTTGACTTGCGAATAAAAAAACTACTACTAATTAAAAGTAGTTAAGCTACAAGATTCCCTTTTGATTGTAGCTAGCAACTCTACAAGCCTCTACAAATGCTTTGTTACCTAAAAGGTAATACTATTTTATTTTACTATGAAGTTACTTACAAAACTCGAAAGACAAAGTATTTATAGGCCTATATCTTACACAATCATTCTTTTTTTTTTTTTTTTTTTGACAACTAAACAATTGAAAAAATTAGTTTGGCAGAGTCGGCCAAAAAAAGGTTAATGAAAAAAAACTTTTATGCTCATTAAGGTTGTATTTATTGAATTAAAAATACAATGAAATCAGTAATAATGTGAAATATATTACCAGTTACAATTTCCATTTTCTGTCTCAGTGTTTTTTAAAATTCCATTCCAATTCCAATTCTGTTCCAGTTTCAGCTTCCATTTCTCCAGAAATCATTCTAATGTAAACATATCATGTCTTTAATGTTACATGTGATCAGTTTAATGAATCCTCATTGGAACAACAGTATTAATTTCTTTAAAAAAAACTTTTGAATGGTAGTGTAGTTAAGTTAGTAGCATTTGTATGGCTCTTTTTCTTTTCACAGAGCCATTTTATTGCTTAAGTTAGTGTGAATTTCCAACCACAACCCATTTTACTTGTGTAATGGGCTTGACTTGATTTTAATCATTGTGAAAAGAAGGCGATATAAACCAGAATGAAACAAAACTCGAAATAGGGTTTCTAAAACAATGCCTAAATGCCTATTTGGGCGTCAGCGGAAAAGGGAAGTCATTTCAGAGGAGAAAGTCATTCCATTTTGATTAAAAATTAAAAAGACACATTTTCTTCTTTGCAATAACACGCACCACAGAAATTGCTCAAAATAAGGCTAGAAGGATGCATTTAGAAAGCAAATAGGTTCAATTTGAATTTAATTTGAACTTGCGTGTCCTGTGGTTCCTTTATCCTTACTTATCCCTACTCTCTCTCCCTCTCTTCCAGCACTAAAAGACGACCGTTTTCAGATGGTTCTTTTCACACAGCGTCTGGTGCGGATCACGTTGACTAATGTAAGCGTATCTGACGAGGGTGGCTACTTCTGCCAGCTCTACACCGATGACACACACCACCAGGTGGCGACGCTGTCGGTGGTGGTGCCCCCAGAGGTGCCAACGGTGGAGGTGAAGACAGAGGCAGTGGAGGGTGGAGAGGTGGAACTCACATGTGTGTCCCCGCGGAGCAAACCACCAGCCACCCTGCGCTGGGTCCGAGATCGCCGAGAAATCGCAGGTGAGTAATTTAAATGTCACAATTCTTGTAATTACACATTCCGTGCAGCCACATTTTTATACTATACATGCACTTACAAATATGAAAGACACATAAGCACATATACAAACACAAAAGAGTCAGCTTTTCTTAAAACCCCTTTAATTGTGTGCATATTTGCTTTGTCTCTGTCAGACTCTCTATTTTCACGGTAAATGTCATGCATTTCAACTAATCTCTCTGACAGCCAGGAAGATACGCTTTGCTCCTCTCCCCCATGTGTTTGCACATTGGCACATTTTCCCCTCTATTGCTTTATGTCACTCTATCGAATTTCAAATGCATCTGTCCATCTGGGTCCCTTTGGATGTGTGCAAAAGAAAGTTTTTTTTTGTCACATACACTCCCACACACACAGAACTGGATCCAGGTGCAGCTCCAATCTGTGCCTTTAATTCCTTTTCTTTTAACTGTACCTCTCAATTTCCTGCTTTCTCTCCCTTCTTTTTCTCACTGCCACCGTATTTTCTATATCTTTTTGTTCCAGCTTTTGTTTTTAGGCTGCAAGAAGGGAAAAACATGGAGAAAGAAAATGACAAAGACACGGAGACAGGAAAAAAAGAGCGAGATTGTAGGTTTTGGCACTCTAGCAATGATGGCAAGTGTCTGTCTGCGACAGATTCAGTACAACAGGGCTCAGTTTGAATTTAGTCTGCTGCTGTTTTGCTTCAGTGAAAATAATTTAAATGTCTGCCTGATCAAAGATATTTAAGCAATATCACACAAGTAGGAGTTACGTAAAGGAAGTTTATGTCAAATACTGTGTTTCAGACCAAATCTTCTGTTAATTCACCAACCAGCACACAGGCTGACAACAACTTTTTTTAAAAGGCTGCACCAAGGCTGAATTCATTTAACTATTATTATTATTAAAAAAAAAATACTGACCCCGAACTTTCACCAGTAGTGTACACTTTTACAAGGGGTAGATCACCCCAAAATTCTGTCATTAATTACTCACCTTCATGTCGTTCCAAACCCGTAAGACCTTCAATCATCTTCTAAACACAAATTAAGCTATTTAGAATGCATTCCGAGAGCTCTCGGAGTGCATCAGAAATACCGTATTTTCTGGACTATAAGTCGCACTTTTTTTTCATAGTTTGGCTGGTCCTGCGACTTATAGTCAGGTGCGACTTATTTATCAAAATTAATTTGACATGAACCGAGAGAAATGAACCAATATTAATAAACCAATACCGCGAGAGGCTGTAGACGGTAATGTTTTCTCTTGGTTCTTGGTTCTAAATAAATGCAACTTAAAGTCCAGTGTGACTTATATATGTTTTTTTCCTCATCATGACGTATTTTTGGACTGATGCGACTTATACTCAGGTGCGACTTATAGTCCGAAAAATACGGTATCTTAATTTGTGTTCGGAAGATGAACGAAAGTCTTAAGGGTTTAATAAATTAGTCGACAACCCTTTAGGTTAACCTCAGTTAACTCCTAATTTACTACTCATTAATAGTTAGTAAGTTTGTTTTGGGTTGGATTAAAGGTTCTAGAATGTGGTCATGCAGAAAAATGCATTAATATGTGCCTAATAAGCAGCTAATATTCTAGTAATATGCATGCTAATAAGCTACTAGTTATTAGTTAGAACTGGTCTTTAAAATAAAGTGTTACCAGTGAGTCTTATTGTACATTGTTGCTTTAGAATCTTCTCTTAGCTGTTCACGTCTTGAAGAAACGTGAGAGCAGTCCAAAACCTGTTCCTGACTCAGAAATAATTTGTTTCTATGGCAATGCTCACAACGCCAGATAGGATGTGTTTGTGGCTTTGTTGTCGGTCACAGCAGAACACTTGTCCATTTACATGCTCCTTCAAAACAAAACACGAAGTGAGTATACAATTACATATCAACCAGAAATATGTATTGATTTGTTTTAAGCCGCTGCCATTTCGCTTGTTTTTATATGAAGTCGCAATGGTCAGCTGAACAAGTGCTTTCTGTAAAATACACGTTAGAAACCCATAATCTTCATAAATCTGCAAGACTCTGTTCGACCTCACGCTCTTATCGACCTACACTTCCCTCAGTCTGTTTCATCACCCCATTACTGCCCTTCACTCGCCCCTTGTCATTTCGGTTTTCATCATCAAATTAAAACTTAATAGTCTCAGCAGGATAATAGAGTCTGTTCTGTGGTTGTGCAATCGATGTGTGTAAGGTTTATTGCTCAGCGCGTCCGATTCAGACTGTTTGAAGTAATCAGGGCGAGCGCGCAGTCCTTTGTATGAAAGCTATGCAAATAATGTCCGGCTGAAAATGTGAACACACACTGTTAAAAATTTGAGCTAACTGACTTCTGTTCCTCTCTTTTTTCGTTCAGGTGTGATCTCTCAGCAGGAGAACGGCAAGACTGTGAGTGTTTCCAACACGATCCGTATCCCCGTGGAGAGGAAAGATAACGGAGCTGCGCTGAGCTGTGAGGCGTCTCACCCGGCACTCGTGGGGCAGAAGCGAGTTCGGCACTACAGCCTGGACGTTCACTGTGAGCCAACAATGCCGTCCCGTTTCTATGACTACCGCCATATTAGACCGATTAACGGTTGTTATTAGCTCACTGAAGCCCCATCTGTTTAAACATGTTCACTTGGCAAGCCTCTAACAAGGTTTGTTTGTGTTACATCTTGCTTGGTATGATAAAGGACGAGAAGACAGCAGTATCCCATTACACAGCACTACAGTGTTAACAGAAACACTCGAGATGTGATACTCTGGAAGGGTTTCAACCAATAAAAATATCTTATATTAACTTTACACAAGGACTTAACTCTCATAAAGTTGCTGTAAAAATCCGAAGGGCTTTACTCTATAAAAAGACAGTCGAGTTCAAATAAAATTGAGTGTATTGCTGTTGTTACACAGTGAGTTTAAATCAGACACCTGCTAAAAATGTGTTGAGGCACTTGCTCTGTTATAAAAACTAGTGAGTTGTAGGCAGTAGGCAGCATTTTAAGAGGTTGGTAAGCTTTATTTTTAAGTTTTTGAAAGAAGCCTCGCCCAGGCTGAATTTATTTGTATCAGAAATACAATAAAACAGTAATAATGTAAAATATAATTACAATTAAAAATGTTACTTTTTTAACGTATTTACTATATTGCAATGGACCCACTTTTATATTAACTGTCTTTAACTACATTTTACTTAATTTTGAAACAATCATAATTAATTTCTGTAGTTACATCTGTAATTAAAAAACTCTAACCCTATACCTTAACCCATACTTAAACCTAACCAGAGCACCAGATCTTTCCCTAAACTCCATATGCCACATGAGTAGAAGCAAAAGTGATCTATTTAAATGATTATTTTATTGAGTTCAAAATTATTATTTTTTACATTTCTGTCACTTACTGTAATTTTTGATCAGTTTAATGCATCCTTGTTGAATAAATGTATTAATTTCTTGCAAAGAAATAAAAATGTATTTACACTAGCCCAAGCCTTTGAATGATAGTTTATAAAAATAGTCTTAAATAATAAATAGATCATGATTAAATGTTTAATTAAGTGTTTAAGAAGAAAATATTGTACTCATATGTGTGTTTATTTTTTATAATTATTATAATGTTATAATTATTATACGATCATTTGCACTGGCTGTATTAAAAGTCCAGAGCAGCATTCAGTTATGTATTCAAGTGTTTGTTCCAAAGCAGTACTTTGCATTTCAGTCTGGATACTGCAATTGAAGACAGTATGTGTTCACTAGACTTTGTGACAGAGCTCTTTACCTGTTTTATTCCCTCTCTCTATCCTTCTCTTCATCTCTGCAGTTGCTCCTACGGTGAAAATCATTCCCCCTCAGGGCATCCTCCGAGAGGGAGACTCCCTCAGTCTCACCTGCTCTGTTACCGGCAACCCACTGTGAGTGTACAAGAGCATGTGTGTTTTCTTTGGGAATCTATCTGTCAGGTTGCGTGTGGGAGATTTTGATGGATGTGGAAGCGCGTATGAAGTTCAGTTTCAACATGTGCTTTAAAATCTAATCATCTGAACTGGTCCCACAAGAACAGCTTTTATCTTTTAATGCTCCAAAAATGCTTAAAAGAGGATCATCTCAATCCAGCTCGAATTAAGTATAACGGCTCTGAACAAAGATGATCCTGCGTCTGTATAAGAGAGAGAAGAGCCTTGCCTCTGTTCCTCCTCCCATCTCGGTGTCTCTCTCTCATTATTTCACCTTCAATATCAATTTCAAAGTACACCTTAAAAGCAGTGACTGGAAAACTAAAATAAAATTGTATTGTATATTTAATAAAATTACTGCCACATTTATTTATTTATAAATAATAAAAAAACTAGTGTTTTAATGTAAGTAGCAATAAAGACTGAAGTCATAATACAGTAGGCTATACAATAAAAGGAAATTGAAGTTTTATTACAAGTAATGGCATTATTTATTTATTCATAAAATAACAAATATTTTATTTGAAGATGTAAATGAATTTTGCTGTGAAGGTGGAGGGAATAAAAAGTAATAACAGTAGATAAATAAAATAAAAAAAGATCAAATAAATTGGTATTGTACATTATAATTTGTATTACACCTGCAACCTTTATTTGTTCATAAATTATATAAAATAGAAATTAAACAGAAATAGAAATAGAAATACAGACAAAGATAAAATAGAAAATAGAATAGAAGTAGTAGTAAAGACTGAAGTCATCATACGAAATATTGTATTGTATTATTATTTTTATTGCAGTTAATCCATTATTTATTTATTTATAAAATAACTTTTTTTTAATGAGTTTTAATTATTTAAAAAAATATCTGGTCATATTTGTAATAAAAATAATAACAGTATGCAATAAAATAAAACCAAAGAGGATTAAATGAACAATTAAAAAAATACATTACTGAAAATATTATTGCTACAACAGATGCAAGTGTTTTTCTGCCAATTTTGATACATTGGAATGAGGCTTCAGAGTTTTTCAGGGACATTTCTCTCTTTCCACACTAAACGTCTTATACTGAAAGAGAAAGTGTCCCTCTGTCAACCTCTCCAATGTCACAGCGAGCACAGACGCTTTCTTCCTTCAGAAGGCATGTTTGTCTCTGTCTGTCTTTTTTCTGTGGCTTGACCGTGGTCACTGAGGCTCTTCTCCCTAAGAGCCTGTGAGCAGAAAGCCATTAAACCTCTCCAGAGCCTCGTAAGGGACCGCTACAGAAATGAAAGATGGGCAGATAGAGAGGACGCTTGAGCTGCCACTCATTTTGCACTGAAATGGGGAAATGACAGTGTGAAGAAAGGAAAGAAAGAAATGAAAGGCTCCGTGATTTATGCGGTAGGGAGAAAGAGAGTGCGAAACATGTAAATGTTTAATTGTAGGGGCATGTTTGAAGATTACAGAATGCGGTGATGAGAAATGAGAATAGACTGCCCACCCACAGAGAGACCGCTCTCTGGATAGGTTGAGATAAATGAGTGTATCGATGGGAGGAATGAGAGATGGATCCAGATGCCGCTCTACAGTAACTGAACTCACAGTACACTGCCTCGTGCTGCTTGGTTATAAAGCCATTACGATCATGTTCGTCCGACATTAATCACCAATTAAACACAGTCTGCATTTGTGGGAGAGGTGTGTTTATTATTCCTCGGCGCTCTGGCTGGCTCATCCTCAGCGTTTGTGCTCGTGTGTGTGTGTGTGTGTGTTTGTGTGGTACTGTATGCCGAATCCTGCGAGGGCTGTAATTAAACGTGTCCTGTGGGATTACGGTGGGGGATGACGTAGACTTGTCTTCTAGCCAGGGTGGATGAGGGATGAGGCGTTTCACAGGCGGTGGGCTCAGAACTGAAGCCTCAGGCTTTTTGCCCTACAGTTTCCATGTATCTCCTGCTGCTGTGGATCACCTCGCAGCTGTTTGTGTGTGTGTGTGTGTGTGTGTTGGGTAATCTCCTCCTTTCATGCTCTTTTGTCTCTGTCTGGCTGGTATTATCTGCTAGGACTATCCTCTCTTCTCTACTCCTCTCTTCTTTGAAAAATATCAGATATGTAAAGGTATATGAAATATCTATTTTCCAGTAAAAATAAATAAATAAAAAATCAGACGTTCTTAAAATGCGATTAATGCAGTCATGAGTAGATTACTGCTTTTATAAATCCAAGACCGTAATGTTGAGTAAAAATAATACTAGATTTTATTCAATTTTAAATAATTAAAAACTTCTTGCTAATTAAATGGATAAAACCTAGTGTTTTGAAGGATAGTGGAGAAGACTGGTAAAGATTCTAAAATTAGAGTTAATGAGTTCTTGAGGGCTGCGCTGCGATCCTTAAATAGAGTCTTTTAATGTCATATAATGGTCCTGGTTCAAAATATGCCTGACAACATTTTTGGTATCTGAACTTCTTTTAAACATTTAATTGCATTGAGGTCGATGTCTAAATCATGGTAAAAATGTATGATAGTTAATATGTTTAAAAAAAATGCACTGGACACAACGTATGCATCTGTGTGTTTGTCCACAAACAAAACAGTTAGCTTAATGGCTTTAAAGAATGAGTCACTGAATCATTCTTTCAACTTATTCATTCCAAAACATAAATACAAGTGAATGTCTCAGTCCAAAACTGCGTACTTTGACAAGGTACACAAAATAAAGAAATTACTTTGCAACCATTAAATGTACATTAATGTGTGTAGTATAAATGTAATCCAGATGTACCATATTCATCATGTTGTCATTGTCATGTGACCCTTTCAGTTGTGTCTCTTCACTGCTATTCACAAATCTTCTCTTTGAGGATGGGTTAGTAATGTGTCCATTAGATGCTTACTCAAAAGAGATTCAGTGGGGAGTATATATATATATATATATATATATATATATATATATATATATATATATATATATATATATATATATATATATATATATATATATATATATATATATATATATATATATATATATATATATATATATATATATATTTAACATGCTTTCTGAAAACAAATCCTATCTTACACAAATAATGCACGTTTGAAATAACTTATTTGTTTTGAGGCTGTTTACATTTTTTACCAGACAAAAATACTTATTAATAAATGTTATTTCTCCCCCAAATCCTGTCTTTTTCATCTTTTTTATAAGATCTGATTTCTATTCTCTTTCATCCCTTGTGTCTCATTATTTGGAAAAGTTGTTTTTCAAGCTTTTCTTTTAATGCCTTGTTCCTTCTTTTATAAATTCTTGATGGCTTCTTTAATGTAATGTCTTTATTTCTAGACCTCGTGACATCCAGTGGTCGCGAGTGAATGACACTCTTCCTGAGAGGGCGGAGAAAACGGGCAACATTCTCCATATGTCTCGCCTCAGCCAATCACACAACGGCACCTACCTCTGTCAGGCGCATAATAATTACGGCCGTGCAGCAGACCACTACACACTGCTGGTGTATGGTAAGAAAACAAACATGTCTGGTCAAATGACCCCTTCTAAACTACTCAGTACAGTCCCCATTTTTGCATGTCAAGTTATGTAGGCTTAGATTTGAAACCTGTTTTCACGAAACAGTTCTATATGTATATGCATGAACACCTACACTTTCTTTTCCATTTGAGAACAGCGTGGGTTCTTTATAGCTACAGAGGTGGTTTACTGAGAATCTTGTTCTCTCACCATGGTGTGTGTTTTTTAGTCCTCCCCCTCTCGCCCTGGTCTGCCCCCTGTGGTTGTTCAGGGTACTGCATCTTCCAGCAGTGTTTGTAGACCTACAGGATGTATGATGTATTTTGAAAGAGTGCAAGAAATGAGATCCCCAGAGGTCTTCCTCCTTTCTTTCTCTTTTTTCCTCCTCCTTTTTTTTTTTTTTTTGCATGGTAATGACAGCCATCAAATACGCACCTTAACGAGGCAGCTCGGAGAGCGCAGGTGGGTGGGAATGTCATCTTTCATCCCGCTTCTATCCTTCGCTCTCTCTCTCTTCTGCTCGTTCTTTTTACAGTTCTGTGTAGGTGAGCCTCTTAGCTTTGAAACACCTCTGCACTTCAGAAAATGTCCCAGGAATCCCTTTCTCTGCCTATTTATTCTTCCGTCCTTCCACTCTGCATTATTTCCTCCCTGTTTTACTTCTTCCTTCTTTTCTTCCTTTATGCATTCCATCTTTCCTTACTTCTTCTTTTCTTCCCCCTTCATTTGTCCCCCAATTCGTCCATCTTTCCTGTTTCTTTTTTTGTTTCCTTCTCCCTTTGTTCCTTCTTTTATCAATCCTTCCAATTTTCCTTCCTTACATTAATAATTGCTTTGTTCCTTCTTCCTCCTGTCTTTCCTTTTTTCCTGCCTTCCTCATTTCCTTAAATTTTTCCTTCCTTCCTTCCTGTCCTTCCCTTATTTTTCTAACCTTCCTTAATCTTTCTTTCTTTCTTTCTTTCTTTCTTTCTTTCTTTCTTTCTTTCTTTCTTTCTTTCTTTCTTTCTTTCTTCCTACAGTTGTCCCATTTCATCCTTTCTTTTTATGTGCTTTTTCTTTTCCTTCATTCCTTTCAGTTTTCATCCTTTTATCCTTCCTTTGTTTAGTTTCCTTCCATTCTTCCTGTTTATTTTTTCTTTCTTCGTTTCCTCGTCCTTTTATCTTTTCATCCATCCTTAATTTTTTTCTTTCCTTCCTAAGTTTATTAATGGCTTTGTTCCTACTTCCTTGCATATTTCCTTTGTTGCTTCCTTCCCTCCTTTTCTCCACTCCTTCTATTTTTCTAATTTTACAGCCTTTCTTCTTTTCTTCTTGTCCTTACCTTCCACTGTTTTTGTGACCTTCCTTAATTCTTTCTTTCATTCTTAGACCCTTTTTTTCCTTCATTCATGTACTTTTTTCTTAGTTTTTATCCTCTCCTTCCTTCATTCATTTCTCATTTCCTTCCTTAGGTTTAATAGTTCATTCGTACCACCCCATCTTTTCCCCCTTTAAACCCTTTTCCTTTCCTTCATATTCATACTTCTTTATTCCTACAGTTACATCGTTTTCATTTCTCTTTTCCTCCTTCTTCTTTATTTTTCTTCCTTCCTCTCATCTTTTCTTTATTTCCCTCCTCCCTCTCTTCTTTCCTCCCCTTCTATATTCCTTTCTTCCTTTGTTTCTTCTTTTCTTTTATCATTCATTACTTCCTTCCTGCCTTCCCTATATCCCGTCTTCCTTCCTACCTTCATTCCTTTCTTCCCTCCTTTGTCTTTCTTTCATTGCTCTTCTACACGGAACAAGACCTTCCCATTTAATGTGTTTGTGTGGGAGTAAATGAACGAGATTTGGTGTTAACTTTCAGAGGTATCAGCGTATTTAGGCTTCATCCGCTGGAAATCCCAGGCTCACTGCAACTAAAAGAGAGAAATGTCTGACTGCTGAAGGCTGATAGAGGATGAGGGAGAACCATGGAGATGATGAGTCAGCAGTCACAGAGACACGAGAGGGTGCAGGAAGGCTGATCTCAATATCTCGCTGCTTCTCACTGACAAACTTTTTTCTCACTGATTTATTTTATGTCTAAAGTGACCGTGAAGTGCAAAATGAGGAGCAACCAGCCAATATGAATAGAATGATGATTATAAAATGGAGAAGGGTGAGAGAAAGTCTAAAGGAGTCAGGAGAAACAAAATGAATCAGGGAAATAAAGAATGCAAAAGGATAGAGGAGGAGGAGACTTTGTTTTTCAGAAATTTCGCAATTTACGCTGGCTGATATGCAAGTGTGTATTTACCACATGGCTCAACAGGTACGCCTGTCTGTGCTGCGTTATCTCTGTCTGTCTGGAAACTTTTACATTTGCATATATATTCAGTACACACCTTTTTAACCAAACTCACTTAAGAAGCATTTTAATGTGCTACGACTATTTATATTTATTTTAGTGTGCCTTTGTGGGTTCAGGTTTTGCCTACACAAGAACTGCTAAACCTGAAATCACCTACATTGTTGGCAGCATCCAAAAGTCTCCAGGGCAAACGTCTTAAACATGCTAAACAATGCTTTATTGCAAATACAAAAAAATGTAAAAGGTGTCTCAGTGCTAGACTGAAGATTAGAAGGTTCATTAACTCTTTAAATATCCACTAACTAACTATTGTATAAAGCAAAGCGAATGTGAATATGTGTTCTTGTACTCCTCACCTCCACAAATGCAGCTCGTCCAGCGGTCAAACGGTCAAAGGACAGTCCCCTGGAGACATGCTTATGTAAAACAGTAGTAGTACTTAGCCATGATGGACCTCACTGCCGATAAAAACAATTACAATCGAACGACCTCAGAGGGCCACAGAGATTGAAATGAGTGAAAGGATGGATGGAGAGAGAGATGGAAGGAAAGCCACCGTTGCTCGCAGGAGAGAGAAAAGATAATGAGCTGTGGCTCTAATTGGAAGAAACAACATGGGCACTTAATTAATGAAGTGGAACTCAGGAAAAGAAGAAGAAAGCATGAGGAAGAGGGGATCAAGTAATTGAAAATGTCATATTTTATCTTTGGAGAGTCATGACAGGAATATTAACTGTGGCGAATCGAGGAGTGTGTGGAGTTGACGACAGAGACTTGGCCTTTGAGCTTGAGAGGGGAGAGGTGAGAGACTTTGGGATTTACAGACTCCGTATACGAAGAGTTAGAGCAACTTGAAGATCTGCCACTCTCTCTTTCTTTGGTGCTATAATGTGTCCCAGAAACCCAGAGAACAACATTGCTGACGTGACTCACCCAAACATCTGTGTGATGAAATGTTTATCAGCTTCCAGCCTGAGCCGCACTGATGTGCAGGAAGCAGGAAAGAAGAAACGCCTTGTAAATGATTGGTTTTGGGAAAAGTGCAGGAAAAACAGAGAAATGTCATGGATTAAAAAGTTGGAGTGCTGAAAAGAGAAGAGAGACAGGAAATGTATTGAGAAAAAAGGACCTGAATTACAGAATAGGGCAAGCAAAAACACAATTCGGTCATTACTTACTCACCCACATGTCATTCCAAACCTGTATGGCTGTCTTTCTTCCATAGAGCACAAAAGGAAAGATTTTGACTGCCGTTTTCTATGCAATTACAATAAATTGGGACCAAAGCTTTCAAGCTTAAAAAGGATCCAAAATCCCCATAAAATAACATAAAAGCATCCACATGATTTGTGTGCTATACTCCAAGTCTTCTAATATGCTGTTATTATGTGAGAAAAAGACCAAACCAGCTGCGTTATTCACAACTTTCTTTATTTTTACGTGTTGTGAGAATGCGAGAAGCAGCTATTTTGATTTGTGAATGAAATATTTTTTGGTCTGTGGATCCTTTCAGTGAATCTGGCTCACAAAATTGTCCGACTGATTTTGTTTTCCGAATTGAATTGATTCTAGTTTCGAGTTTGACTCAGTTATCCGGTCACATTGGTTCAGGGTGATATCAGTGAATCCCAATGTAAAGTTTGCTTAGTTTTTTTACACCAATCAATACTAAGTCTACAGAAGACTCAGAACTAGTTGTATGGTCAATATTTATGAAACTCATATGATTCTTTTGTGCCTGTCTTTGTTTATGGTCGGAAGAATGCCTCAATTTATGTTGGATTGGAAGATTCGGAATGGCTTAAGGTTAAGTAAATGATGGCAGAATTCAAATTTTTGGGTCAAACGTCCATTTAAGAGTAATTTTTTAAATAATCATCCCTTTAAGAATTGCTCTTAAGGAAACTATACCTTTAAATTTCTGAACTGTTATGTTCAAAATATGAGATCTTTTGCTACAGCGAAAGATAAGAGGAACTGAGAGAAGAGGGATGATTAGCAGCCCTCCTCTTTCTGAAGAGTCCTGGTGGTCTTGGGATATTGATCGGTCTGGTACCAAGCTGTTAATCCCTCGGAGTGTTGAAGCCCACACACATATGCAACCAAAAACTGTGGTGCTGCTCTTTGTTGCATAAAAAGCTGGTAGACCCATATGCAGATGGAGGAGAGAGCTGCGAGGCAGTATCAGGAACGAGATGCGGCGAGAAAGAGCGATGAGGCTAGTGTTTATGTTAGAGGTGTGGAGGATGGTGAGCAGAGCAGTAAGATTGATGATCTTTGGGACGGAGGGATTGAAGATTACAGTGTGAAAGAGAGAGCGAGCTGAGCCCGGGGTGCACGATAACTGCAGTACTTTGCAGCGGTGAGAGATGAAAGGGTGGAACAGGAAGCTGCTGCACCCTGCTGGCTGGAGATGTTACACGCAAAGTGACCCTTGACCCCAGTCGCGGGGTGTAATTCATGAACATCATGGTTTATCTCTTGATCACACACTCGTACACTCACTCATACACTGATAGTCCTCATGTTGCATGTGTTTTCCCCTGCATGTGCTTTTATATAGCTGCAGTAGCTTGTTAATAACCCTGTTGTACATCCATTCCCTTGTAGTGTCTGTCCCTCCCAAATCTCATTCTGCCATCGCTCACCCCAACCATCCATCCTCCAGCTTTACAAAGGAATACCAAGGTAACCCTTCTTCCATCACCTCACCTTAACTCATCTCCATTACACTATTCACTTCCCTTTTACCTTTGTTTTATTCGCTGGGTTGCACTTAATGTTAGTTTATTGCACCAAAAATAGTCATACTTTAGTTTTGCATGACTAAATAGAAATTTCTGTCTTTCCCTAAGAATAATTCAGGTTGTTTTTGTTATTGTAGCTGTAAGAATTATGTAACCAACCTCTGTTGTGATTGACTACCCTCTTCAATTGTGCAACGAGTGACAGTTTCATTACAGTGCTGGCACAATGAGCGCTGTATTAATATTTATTTTTCATCTTCTCATTCTTCCACACAAATTTCTGCAGTTATTTCTGCTTGCTTCGTTTGTTTTGCAAGTTATGTTCATCATAATTTCAGCCTTATGCTGCCTTTTCACTGATGTGACAAACTATAAAAGCAAAAGTCATTGATTTCCAAATGATTTCCAAATGAGAGTCACACAGCAGCTTACGCTCCTCGGTTAGTGCAGGATATTTAGTTCTGTTTGATAATATGTGACTGGCCATATGATAAGGAATATCATATTAAATGGAATGAAATATTCAATTGAAAAATAATCAGTAATTGGAGACTTTATCAAAAACACCCACCACTTAAAATGGATGATAAATTTCTCAAACACAACAGCTTTGGAAAGCCCATATGTTAACAGTTCTTAAAAACATTCAATGGTTCAAGAAACATTTATTGGAAAATCTATAATGTCTGGTTTCTTTGTTGTTGTGAATTGCTGTCAGCCCTTCATATAATCTGTTTTTGGTTATTGTTAACTTTATATTTGTTTAAAAAATTGAATGCATTTGTGCTATTGACATTGGTGGTGCATCATGCCATGTTGTAGTTACAGTATAATTACTATATGACAACCAAGACATTCTATTTAGAGCATTTCATGTCCTAAGAATTATGCTTTCTATTTCAACTCAGTTAACGGCAACATGAATCTGTGCAAATTAAGTAATCAATAAACAACACCTACATAAAGCAAAAATGCAACTGCCATTATTAATATACTTTTAAAGTGTATTTTGATTATTTAGCAGCACAGTTGATATTAGTTGTCCAACTCAACTTTAAATTGTATTGTGTCTTTCTAATATTTTCAGATTAATCTTGCATTAAGACGTTTACAGTGGTCAGTTGTTGGAATTTATAAACATAATTATTACAAGATTACTACTTAATTACTATTGACTGCTGAATTCACTGCCATTTGGAATGTTTCTGTGTGACGCTGCATGCAAGGTACAAGCTGGAGCTTTCAGAATTAAGAATTTACAAGTCACAATTACAAATTATATGAGAATGTGAATGTTTTTTACTGTCCAGTTCAGAATCTCATAATTATGGTAATTCCAACATGGCATGAGCATATCTTTATGTTGATAAGGTTTTTAGCTTTCTTAATGTAACTGATTGATGTGATTGTGATACACTATATAGACAAAAGTATTGGGACAATGCTTCCCATGAACAGGTTTGGCAACTTTAGTAATTTTCATGATACAAATCTTAATGTTTAAGGATGTAATGATATTCTAGGGAATTGTGTGCTTCTGATTTTATAGAAACATTTTGGAAAGGACTCTTTCCTATTCTAACATGACAGTGCTTCTGTATATAGGCAAGGTTCAAAAAGAAATGATTGATTCAGTCAGTGTGGAACAACTTGACTGGTCTGCAGAATCCCAGCCGAACACCTCTGGTGTGACTTTAGATGTAGACCGTGAGCCAAAAACTCATCACCAAACATCACACCAAATACTTTTGTCCATCCAACTGGAGATCATATGTGCATACTGATCTCCAGTTGTGCTGCATCCCGATTCGCATTCTTTCAATGTTATCCATTTTATACCTCATCTGCAATGACATCATGAACTTTTAGAAATCTAGGTTTGGCCATGAACTTTATAAACATTCATAAACATTATACAAAAACATGAGGGAGAGTACTCTGCATGAAAGTTCTATGACTGGTAAATCAATGTTCTACTTCTTATTTCTCCTATAAGGTAAGACATTCAATTAAATGTGGACGTTACCTGTGACAAGATGATTGACAGGCCGGTTTATGCTAACAGGATGCGTATAACTATGCAACAGAGTGGCCATTAAAACACAATTTAATGACGTGATTGTATGTCTCAAAAACATTTTCTTCACAAAATGAGTACATACTTTGAGAGCACAGTATATGTAAGCGAATTGGGACACAGCTTTGTTTTGTTTTCTACATGCATTTAAAAAAATAATTGTGTTCTACTTTTGTGATTGGTCTGTTCCTTCTGTAAGTGTCTTCAAGCTACAAAGACAGGACATTAAGCTTACTCATCCATCTTTATTCTTTATTACTCTCCATTTCTTTCTTTGGTTTCACAGCTTTTTTTAATTTTAACATTATGGTTTGCTGGCTTGCAAGCACTGTTTTTTTTAATTGTCTTTCACCTCATTTTCCACCTCAACATATGCGAATTCTTCCCTGACGGCTCTGCTCCAATGCTTACTTTGAAAACAGCTTGGTTCCATATGTTTTCTCCTGCTAAATCGCCTAGCTTCTTATCTTCTCATTCATGTTTTTTTGTTTATTAATGTTCCTTGAGATGCATGTGCACACAGTCCTGTTGTCTTCCAAGTGCCCTTGTCATCTGAAGCACTAGGGCCGCTCTCCAGAGGATCTACTCAGCTGCTGCGCCTTGATTTTCATTCAAATTTAAGAGCCTGAGAACAGATGACGAGACACATGCTTAAAGAGAGAGCAAGGAAGGGACCAAAAAAAGACACAGTGACCCCTTAAAAGAGGCCTGGCTCTACACGGCATCGCTTGTCATTCATGATGTTGTGGGATGTGAGGTCAGGTCAGGCGGGAGCCCTTGATCCTCCCGCCTGACAGAACTACTAAGAGACTTCACTGTACTGCAAGACATCAACATCATGCAACACTGCACAAACCTCACACAGCAGATATCAGATGCATTTTCTTCCATTTCCATTTCATGCACCTCAAAGTGCACAGTCATGGAATCTATGATGCTTTTTTTGATTACTCTATCTTTCATATTTTCTCACATACACCTTTTTCTCATTTCTTGCATTCCTCTCTCTGAGTTGCAATGTTTGCAGCAAAAATTGAAGGGATAAAGACTGTGTTTTTCAGAACAGACTAGAAGAGAAAGACAATTGCAAGCAGAAGCGAGAGACGCTCTTTAATGTCACTTCCTCAGCACTGGGTGGCTGGTTTCCTGAAAAGTGTGCATGGAGCAGTGTTAATTTTTCATCGTCTCTGAAACAGATTCCTAATGAAATGTTACTCGACAGCCTGTTCAAAGGCGACCTCCCTCTCTCCAGCTCTCCCGCTGTTTCTGAAGCATTAGCGGTGAAGGGGAAGTGTGTCATTTTTTTGATGTTTAAATACTTTCTCTTATCCCAGCTTAATATGCAGAGACAACTGTAAGTATAGCCATTTGTAGGTTTATTTCCCTTGGAAAATGTAAACACTGGGGCTCTGTGGTGCACATTACCTCAATCAATGGTGTGAGCTTGGGGGCGGGGTTATCAGTTTGGCTTACCAACAGAAGACAGGAATTGTTTTTAAAAGAATTTTTTTTTACACACTTTACCTTTAATTTAAGTGGTCATATGATGTTGCTAAAAAGAACCTGATTTTGTGTATTTGATATAATGTAATGTGATTATGTGGTTTAAGGATTAAAAAAAACATTTTTTGCCACATACTGTACACTATTGTTGCCCTTTCTATTCCTTGTCTTTCTGAAATGTTCAAACATTTTACAAAGCTCATCATTCTGAAAAGCGAGGTGTATGCTGATTGGCCAGCTATCCAGTGCATTTTGATTGGCTGAATGCCTCAAGTGTGTGATGGAAATGTTACGCCTCTTGCCATCCCGGCTTGATGAGACAAAACCAATAAAACCCATTACAAAGGAGGCATTTGTTGCATCCTGTGGGTACGTAATTACTTATTATAATGACTTATACTGTATTTTTTTGCGTTGCGTATCGCACTGCATAAACATAAAACCATGTCTGCATTTGTTATCAGAACAATGACAAACAACAAACAATAATTTACACTGCTGAAAACTCGCATTTGACTCATCAGTGGCAAATTCTTTAAATATGTTGTTAACATACATGATGGGTTCGCTATTTACATGGCGGAATGCCATTTGTCATTTTTAAAAATGTGCACCAGGTTATAGGCGCATATTACTAATGTGCTCTTTAAATAACAAAGAAAAAATATCGCGCCAGACTTTAGACCAGGTTTGAGTTGGTCTATGGCGCAGTCTATTTTTCAGTTCCTTAAATTAGCAACATGCCAACAGTGCACCTGAACACACCTCTTTTTTAGACCAGCACGGCCATGGGCACACAAATTGAAATCACTTCATATGACCCTTTTAATTAGATATATATTATTTAAAAGACATTGTTTACTAACTCTGGTGGTTCCAGATCCATATGCTGTTCTGCAAAACACAAAAGTCTGAAGAATTCTCAAACAGATCTTTTCTGTGTTAGAATTTTCTTCCCAAGGAGGGTTCATAGTGAACATGTCTGTTAAAGAGATAATTTGCCCAAAAACAACAATTCTGTTTTCATTTACTCCCTCTCATGTCATTCCAAACATGTATGAACTTCTTTCTTTGAAGCTTAAATAAGATATTTTGTGGAATCAGTACAAGTCAATAGTAAAAGAAATAGCACTGATTATAAAGATTTTTGTAGATTTTTGAGTTTAAATGCCTTAGTCATGAGCTATTGCAGTTTGTTCCATAGAAATAAAATCATACAGGTTTGGATCCAAGTGAGTGTGAGAGAATGGTGACAGAATTTTTCATTTTTGGCTGAACTATTCCTTTAAGAATTGGTCATTATTACCTAGTGAAAAATAAATATACTAAAATGTATTTGAAATAAATTTATTTCATGCTAAGTATACTACAAATTCATTTAAATATTTATGTGCTTAATAAAGAATACCCTGCAATTGTAGTTTTAATATACTAAACTGGTATAAAAAGTTTGTTCTTAATGCACTTTAATTGTGCGAAAGTAGTGTAGAAGTTCAACTAAAGATAGACCGAAGTATATTTGATAGTGTTAGAGTGGAACTATTGCAAATATACTTCAGGTTCACTTTAAATATCTTGCATTTAAAGAGCCACACAGATGGGAAATCACAAATTACCTGTATTACAGTGTATGATGTAGCTGTCCATCAGTGTAAACAATGTGCAATGTGTTAAACCAAAAAGTACACGATTTATAAAGTTATTGGCTTCTAAAGTAAGGAGTCGACTCTGAATCGCTGTAACGAGTCGTTATAGATTTAAAATCTTTTGCCCATCTCTATGTACGTCACTAGGAACACTTTGCATAATAATCTCCGCCTACCGTCTTGGGAGAAACAAAATTCTGACCTGCCCCACCCCCCCACACAGATGCTCTGGTTGGTGTGATGGCATCATGTCGAAGAGACAGTGTGTTTTTAATTTTAAAGGCAAGTTTGTTTTATTTTCACTGCCAAAAATGAAAATCAGAAGAACCAATGGCTAAAATTCATTTTTACCACAATACCAGAGCAGTAAAACAAATCCCTTTTGTTCGGTTCACAACATTTCACTGATGACTGCTTTTCTAATCTCGGTGAGTACAGCGGGATTTTCAAAGCGTTTGACCATAAAAGAGGGTTCATTACCAAATTTATTTAGAACAACGAGCATCTCCGAATCACAACGCGAAGTATGATTATGAAGTTATGGTTTTGTTTTCTCCCGAGCGTCTTATCAGTATGTGTGCTGTCTGCAGCCTGTCTGCGCCGATCTTCATTTACAAACACGTCATTAAAATGAAGTGTAACTCCGTGAATACTCAACGAAGAGACATGAGAGAGATATCTATAGAAAGCTAAACAAGTGCTGCCGAACAGATATTCTGTGATAAAGTAATCCATATGAAAACAACGCTATGTCTGTTTTTCATGTCTACCTTCGTTATATGTGACCATGCCCCCGCGCTGAACGCTCTATTCAGATTCAAACTGAAGCGCGGCTTGAATACACCCACACAGAAGAAAAAGCAGCGAGACTGTTCAAGTTTTTTTATTTTACTGTTTGCTTCGCGATGAGAGGAATAAGACATAATTCACCCCAAACAGATGCTAACGCATAGTTTACCGTGGAGGTGTGTGCGGAACAACCAATCAAACCTGACTATGTTAGTTGACCAATCAGAACACAGTATGCTACCGAAAGGTGGGGTTTAAGGAAACTGAATCTTTTGAACAGCTTCACGCGAACCGTTTGGGGATCTCTGAGAATTGAGGTAATTTTAAATTGATATTTTGACAAAATGACAATGTTTTTTAACCTTGGATGGATTTAAACCTAATGTACAGGACTTATAAACAGTGATAGGAAGCTTAGAATTTTCATCTTACTGGCTCTTTAAAGGCCAATAATATTCAAAGATCATACAGTTCTCATCCCTAGTGACATTACACTAACACATTTGAGGCTTAATATTAAGAAATGCATTATGCACAAGTAGTACTCCAAATACAGTTTAATTATAATTTGTATATCAGTAAGTCTCTAGCAGTAAATATGTTAAAAGATTTGAACTACTTGGTATGAAATAAATGTATTTTAAATATATTACTTTTTTACTAAGTTTGTTTCTCAGGCTCTCTTGAAAACTTTTTTATTGATGTTGACTTTTGCCCCGCACAAAAACATACAGCACTTTCCTTCCTCACTCCTTCTTGGCATTGTTCTCATTTTGTATGTCACTTTCTCTCTTCTGCTCTCTCTATTTTATGTCTCTCTATTTCTTTCTTTCATTCACTCTGTCTCCATCTGTCCTATTTCGCTCTCCTACCCACCGCTGTGTGGTGTAAACAGGTTGTTAAATATTTAAGGATGCTGTCCAGCCTCATGTGTTGATGATTCTGAGTGTCTGTCTGCCTCTCACTGTTTCCTGTCTGTCAGTGTAGGTAAAACTTTACTGTAAACTTCACACACAGACTCCGGTGGCATCTTTCCTCTGCAGTCATTGTCTCTTTTTACTAATAAAATGCAAGTAGTAAAATAACAGGGTGCATTGATGGGATTTCTTTGTTTTCACAAGTCCCTTTGACTTGTTTGTAGTTACAATGCTAAAGCTAAAACTTTTTTGTGTGCTTGTGTGTGTCTCAGACCCCGGGGCAGTGGTGGAAACCCACAGTGCCGTTCCGTATGCAGTGATCGGGGGCATCCTGGCTGTGCTGGTCTTCACTGTCATCTGTGTGCTCATCGTCACCATCTGGTGCTCCGTCCGACAGAAAGGTGACCTCCTCTCTTCACAAACACTTAACCTGTGGGGACATACTGACATGTGGCACCTCACCTTCTGAGGAGAGCGAAACGGTAGAGAGAGTGTCTGAGGAAGATAAAGGCTGGTTACACTGCACCAACATCAACCAGGTTCTGTAACTCATCCAGTTTGTTGGTGTTTGGTGCAGTGAGAGCCAGTATGAACAAGAATTGAATAAAGGACATTACTAGCTGGTGTTATAAGGTTGGGCTCTACAAAATACCATGCATATTTTTCGAACTATTAAGTCGCACCTGAGTATAAGTCGCATCAGTCCAAAAATACATCATGATGAGGAAAAAAACATATATATAAGTCGCACTAGACTATAAGTCACATTTATTTAGAACCAAGAACCAAGAGAAAACATTACATAGAGAGGGCGCTCTATGTCTTCAGTGTAGACTACAGGAGCACTGAGGAGTATAGAGCGCCCTCTCGCGGCTGGAGATGGTAATGTTTTCGCTTGTTTCATTTCTCTCGGTTCATGTCAAGTTAATTTTGATAAATAAGTTGCACCTGACTATAAGTCGCAGGACCAGCCAAACTATGAAAAAAAGTGTATAAAAGTCTATAAAAACTTATAATCCGGAAAATACTGTATATGATGGTAGAAATATTACTCCGTAGAGCTTTTTACTGTTAAGACTGCAGTAAGTTCTTATCATTGAGCAAACAGGGTGTGTAATGTACTTTGAGCAATTTGAAAATCACAGCGAGATGTGAGGATGAAAAAAGGGTGTAAAGTATATAAGCAAGAGATGCAAAGCAGAGTTTTGTTGTGTTTCACAGGAATAAATATTTTTTAATGCACTGAAAAAGAGAAATGTTATAATATTAATTTTACTGTTTTTACTGTTACTTTGTTTCTGAGTTGAATTTATGCTTTTGGATTCTTTTGGAAATTGTCTCTTGGTTGGGGATAAAGAGATCAAAACTGGTCAAATGTAGTCTGAAATGTAGGTTGCTTGTATTATCTTTTTGGTTGTGGAACTGTTGTGTTAAACCAGTATCGCACTAGTGATCCTGTTGGAGATTTTGATCATCCCCCGACTAAGGTGATGTAACGGATGAGTAAAAAAAATCTGGAGAGAATAGTTGGTGTAGGTGTTTTCTTCTTTTCTTTTCTTTTGATTCCTAAGGCACATATATTTGTGTAAATGTGTTCAGATGAGAAAAAGAAAGAAATAAAGAACGTCTTGTCTATATAGAGATGTAGCCCAGGGAAATGTGGGCACGGCCCTCATGTTTAATTGCCTTTTTTCATCAACCGTATCATGGCACATCTATAAAGAAAACTTAATTACCTCGGCCCTGAACTCTTTAAGAACTTCTGGCCATCTCTGTGTGTCACCATTTCCAATAAAGATCACGGCACCCACAAATTGGGGCGGAGGCAGAGGGCGCGGAGGAACCCAAGCTCACCTGCCAATCTAAGTCACATGCAGTTAGTTCACCCATCGGTGCAGAGACAGAGAGCATTAGGGTTGATCCTGTCTAACCTTGGGGCGGCTGGAAAGGCAGAATGGAAGTGATTAATCTTAGGGCAGAGGAAGAGGTACAATACAGCTCTGATGCATTGTGCTGGTCCTGCGCGGTCCACCACATCACTGTTTTTAATGGCCCCATCAGCCACTGCTGTACACTTGCATTTTAGCAGAGCAAAATGGCACGTACAAAAGATCGATTTTTTTAATTAAATGGTGTCGTGCCGGTGCCACAGAGTCACTTCTGCCCGAGTTATTTCAGTTATTTGTCTCCCAGCCACAGAGGCAAACCCGTTGTGTCATATAATGATGTGAATAAAAAGGTCGCACTTTACCAAATCGCTGACTGTGCAGCAAAATGTCAGAGGTGATTATTCCTAATGAATTTAGTGAATAATTAAAAGTTGATCTGCATAAGTTCCCCCCAATTACAGTAAGATGACTTTTGCTGGCCCTGCAAAAAGAAACGTGATGATGAATGTTTAGATCTGTGCGAGCATGAATCCCCAGGGGACAGTTTCATATTCTGATTGAGGACGCCCGGGTGTAGGTGAAGACACAAGAGGGAGCATGCAAAAGTTATATTGACTGTTATGCATACAAATTAGAATGCACTGAGAATACTTTAGAAGATTATATATATATATATGTATGTATATGTATATATAGATCTAGAGACAGAGAGAGAGGGACACCATGTCTTGGTGTCTATGTGTAAAGTAGTTAATTGTTTTGTTACGGTAATTCGTTTGGAGTAAAAATCCAATCGTGCTTTTATATGGTGGTTTCAAACTACATTTTATTCGTATTTAAATATATTTATTTTTGCTGTTAATAAATATTGTTGTATAAAAAGTGAACACAAATCCCATTAATACGTATTCAGTCAATTATATAATGATGGGAGATTTGAACTAAAAGACTAAACCAAGACCGCATTTTTATCAGTGTTGTCACATGTGTTATAAAAGTGAATAATTAAATATAAACTTGCCCCAGTCTCCTACTGGATGCAAATCAAAACAGGAAGAGACAATAATTAAAACATTAACATTAATTAAGTTCTGTTGTAATAGAAAATATATCTAATTGCTCTCAACAAGTAGTATAATATGTTGTTGTTTTAATTCCTGCAACGAAGTATGAACCTAATTCTGATGAAATTCTCTTTCTTTCTCTCTAGGCTCATATTTGACTCACGAGGCCAGTGGGTTGGATGAACACGGTGAGGTTCAAGAGGCGTTCCTCAACGGAAACGATGCCAGCCAGGGCAAGAAGGAGTACCTACTGTAGCGCCGCCCTAGTGGAGCTCTTCAGAAACACTGGACCGCTGCAGAGTGCACACCGCAACACACACTGTTCCCAAACAGACCCACACACCACCACTACGACAACCAGAGGGAATCACAATCGTGCCATATGAAGATGGAGTGGGAAGGAGAGAACGGAGACAACAATGGAGCGGGGTGGAGAGAGACGAGAGGAGAGGATAATTATTATGATTGAAAGAGACCATCACACACACTCTTTCTGTTTTTACTTGTGAGTACGGTAGACAACTAGCCATAATTGTAGGACCAGGAGAGAAAAGTGTCCATTCAAAACAGGCCGATCCATAACCCGGGTGAAACGGCGTCGCTGTGGGAAGCCGCAAAGGGCTTATGAGCTATTGAATGTCCCAATGTGAGCAAATTGAAATTCCCTGCGTTTGCCAAAGCGTTCAGGCCTCAGAGACTGAGCTGGTAGACAATAAATCCACCAATGACAGCTATGAGAGCTCAGAGCCATCCTCATAAAGTATTCATCTGCGCTTTTCATCCGGCGACTCCATTATCTGCTCACGTTGGCCAAAACCTGTTGAAAAGTTCCTCTCGTTTTGATCCTCTCTCAATGACTCTCCGTTTCCCGCTCTCCGATGCTCCTTCCTCTCCCTCCGCTATCTCTCCACTATTGTTTGTTAATAATTAAGGGATTAGACATGTTCTCTTTCATGAGAAGAATGAATTGGAGCGGACCGCTCACTCTGACGCTGTAAAAAGAGGCTTAATTATTGCAAAGTCATTGGTCATTGGAAACGTGAAACCGTGAGGATCTCAACTTGGGTGAGAAAAAACAGGAAGGAGATTGGTTGTAGAGAACATGTCAGAAATTTCAATATATCTATATTTTTTCTTTTTCGATTACTCTACACAGAAACGCTTACACAATGAAACATATCTCTAAAGTCGTTATTTGTATGAAAAATTCTACAAAGTAAGTTAAATTAATCTTTTAAGAAAAAGGAAAAAAAAAACACATTTACTTTTGCGCGCATTACCCAGCGATGCTATCGTACTAACACAGAACATTAGCTTAGAGGTGCAAAACTGAACAAACTACTGTTACGTCATCTTTAAAAAAACAAAAAAACAAGTCAAAATTAAAAAAAATAGATATTTCGTTTGTCTTTAAAAGATATCAGAGGTCTTAAGTGTTTTTATTAATTATTATTTGGACTATTATAATCGTTGTTATTATTATTATTCTTACTGTTATTATAATTGTAAATGTTATAAATTGTATACTTCCCACGCTTTAGTTTTACCAGTAGAAACAGCCGTGTACCCACTTTTCTCTCTCCTCTTTCATTCTCTTCTGTCCTTCTTGATCCTCTTTGTGTCTTTCCTTCTAGTCGTCCGTCTCCTCTTCGTCTTTCACTTCCTGTTTATTTTGTAGTCTTTGCGTCGCTGTTGATATAGCTAACTGTACATCTTTATAGGGGAAAGATACCAAGCACGACAAAATAAAAAATACTTAAAGACTTTCATGTCAAAGACTGATTTTCTGACTTCGAGAAGCTGACACAATCAAGTTTCAACGGTGGCAATAAAGCAAAGCAGCAGGGAAAAGGGGAGGATATTTTAATTAGAAGAAGCAGCCGGCAGAGATGAAAGCTGTGTGACTGAGATGATGAATCATAAGACTCCTATGACAAAAGAGCAGAGACACCAGAGAGAGAAAGCAGGTGCATTAAAACAGGACTCCTCCATTATTCCACTGTAATCAATATACGATTGTGTCAGAAGTCACTTGCCGAGCGCTCCGGGGAAGGGTGGCTCTACGTTTAAAAGCCGAGGGGAGGATGACTGATCGATGTGTTTGTCCTCTATTGATGGAGAGGCTCTGCAGAAGCCTGTCATAAACAGTAACTGTCACATGGCAATCAAAGCGCACACTGCGTTATCTGCTGTTTTGCTCGCTTTGAGCAGCTCCCTAGATAAAGGACACATGCTAGCAATTTCCTTTTAAGTACGAGTAGAAATACTTGACAAAGCATGATCGGTTGCTAATTTTGGGGTTTCTGTGAAGCGAGTTGACGCTTCAGCAAGCCGGCCAACTCCAAACGGCGAGTTAAAATGACAAATGACAGCCGTAGACTTCATCAGAACTTCATCAATCTCTTGTAATTTTGTTTACAGGACCCCGGCTGGCGTCTCAAAGGCAGATCTGTGGGTCATAAAGCATATGCTGGTCAAACAGGTTTATCCAGGGACGATAAACGGCTACATTCTGTGCGTGATAGATTTGAAGCTTCCCAGCTCCTTGTAATGACCCCATTCAAGAGGATGTGGACTAGAGCAGGTGCGATGAATTGACTGAAGCCGCTTTAGTGATGAAAGATTGTCATATCGGCAGGAAGCTAAAGGCTTTCAAGCGGAGAAAACAATCGAATGGGCTCTCGGTTTCGAAAGAGCTTTTACTTGTTTTTCCTTTTTGACAAGTCCAGCTTCGCTCAATAATTCACCTCGGCTTTGGAGGTTAATGCGGACCTCAATGAGAGAGAAAGGCATTTGCAAGAAAAATGAGTGGAAGACAATGATCAAGAAAGGAAAAAGCGTCAGGCAAATCAAAGTCGGGGCTTTGCAAAGACAAAGCGAGTGAAAAGTAACATTAGATGAAGGATTTCATGCTTGAAACTTGGATGGATAATGGGCGGATTGGGGGAGTGAGACGCCGAGGAGGGAGAGGGAGACACACTGATCACAACACAAATATTCAGATACAAAAGGAGTCATTTCTTACACCAGCGCTGACACAAGTGAGCAAAAAGAATAATCCAATTAGTGTGAAACAGGGCTTTTATTCGAGCTGCACATAAGAAGTATGCATTTAATCAAAACAGCTATGGAACCCTGTTTTCCCTGGGAGTTATTGAGTGGTTAATTATCTCGATGCATTCAGACAGTCTCTCCCACTTGATATGCTATTATAGTTGTTATAATTAAACATTCAGATCAAACCAAAAGCTTGCGCCGGGTTTCAACATTGATGGAACACATTTTAATGTACTATATTTAAGTATGTACAATTATGCAAATATATTGATGTAGTCATATAACAGTCTTCTGAGATGGTTGGTAAAACATTTAATCCTAGAGCATCACTGGGATTAAACAGCGATGGAATATTTATTGGACCATGTGTGCAAAGTGCTTTCTAATGATTCATTACATGTTCAATCGGAAGGGTTTATTTCTGCACCATAGATTGCTTATTTGTTGCTGGTGACAAAACTAAGGTCTGAAGAATATTTCTTGCATATTGTAACAATTGGATCATTTTTCAGCCCCCTGAAGTATTCATTATACCCAAGCCAAAAAGGTCTTATCTGGTAAGCCATGTTCAGGGTATGATAACTCAAGAATTACGATTGCTAGCCTCACAGGAATTGGAAGATTCATACACAAACTTGTTTCCTTCATATCCAAATGGCTCGGTGTCCCTGCTGAGTTCAAGTGTTTTCATAATTGGCCCCTAAAGTTGGAAAAAAGTTACAACTTTTTAGACGTGGGTGGTATTGTTGCCTTAGTCAAAAACACCAAGGATACAAATAAATTTGTTTTGATCTTAAAGCCAAAATCTTGATTCATTTCATCAAATCTGCAAGTCCATTAACTGAATGTGAGATGTTAAAATTTTGGTTTAGTACAATATTTAGCTCATTTTTAGGCACTCGTTAAGCGAATGAAAATGTTTCATGTAACTTTATGTTAATTAGAATAAACTAACCAAATATGACAGAAATGTCATTCACATTGAAATGGGTGGTGTAAAACCTTTGATAATATCAGCCCAGACATGTAAACATTCCATCCGATTGTTTTCTGCAGGTTGGACTTTCTGCGCATGTTCAGACTTTAAGGCAAGTGGATTTCGAATGCAACTTCTAAAAGATGCACCAACCTATTTTTACCTTTGATTATCACACTCCATTATTTTATAAGCGAAGTATTTACTTTAAAATGTCATTTATGTGATTCGCAATTAAATGTCAGCCTTGAAAATATGAAAATGTGCTCAACCTATCGCATACTTAAATGCAGCAGCACAAGATCTCAACACACGTGCAGAAAATCACAGGAGAGACATTTTTCTGAAGAAAACCAAGCAGCAAAGTGCAGTTTACATTGCTTTAAATCCATTCGTCATAGTATATAAGACAGAATGTGTGAATCACAGAATCAAATAGCATATACAAAGCTGCCAAATAGCAGATATGAATAACAACAGAGTTTTAAATCATCAAATGGAAAGACTTCATTGTGAATATAAAAATGTACCCATATGAATAGAACTAATGACTGCAGTCATTAGCTAACAGTATATTTAAATGGCCACATCATAGAGAAATGTGATATGTAGGTGTATAATAATTACAGGGAGCTCAAAAAATTACTCTTATTCTTACTTCAGTTTTAAGTTTTATACAACATAAAAAAGTATGAAGAAAATCATTGTGCAGCAACACGATTCTTTAATTTCATTCTGGAATGATATGGATCGACTCTAAAGCAAACACATTGCAGAAAGCCTAGCATCTGCCATGAGCTATTGGATTAGTTTTACTCAATAGTTTCACGTAACCCATGCAAGGACTCTACAGATAACTTTTGGTGCCAGTGCCCTCTTCACATGACATCCCATCACATATCTGGAGAAGCTTTGGCTTTCAGTGTTGGTCCTGGCTGACTGAAATCTTCCACTGAACGGAAAGCACTCCCCACAGATTTGACTCGAGAGGAGATAACCCTGGAGGTCAGGTTGGGCGCGGATAACAAGGAGCACTCAAAGCCTACCTGCTGAGAGGTGTTGGTGAAGAGAAGAGGTGGCACTAGGCTATACATCTGGAAGAGAACAGAGGCCGTCAGAGAGGTCCAGCTGGGTCTAGCGGCACTCGGGGCGAAGAGTAACAAAGCGTGGGTGATGTGCAGGGGCAGGCAAAGCATTACTAGTAGAGAAATAGAGAGAGCCAATGAGCGAGACCGCGCTGAGCTTCGTTTCTGAGGAAGTGTGGAGCTCGCTGGAACCTGCTGTGGCATGAAACACATCAAGTCCAGATACACACCCGACAGAACCAACAAAGGGATAACAAACACGGTGACAGCATAAACATAAACCATGAAGACTGGACTGAGTGTGGTGTCGGGGGCACAGATGCCCCAATGGCTGCCATGGATTTCAGCATATGTGAAGTTCTCATTGTCCTCTACCAGGAACTTGGAAAGAAATCCTCCGTAAGGCAAGAACTGTCCGATTACGGAGCGATCCTGTGGGTAGGGGCGTTTGGGAGGGAGGGCAGGGGTGGTATAATTGGCTTCCGGCCATTCATCCATCCCCAGTCCAGCCGTATCGTCATCCTCAGATGCTCCCGAGGTATCCAAGGAGTAGGAAACGAAGAACTGGCCGAAGGCGATGATCACTGAAATGACCCAGCAGAGCAGCACTGAGCACAAAACCCGCCTACGAGTGACTAATCCTGCATATCTGAAAGAAACATAAGCTCTGTCCTGAATTTTTACTGTTTAGCATATTCAGCACAATTTAATACTCTGATTTTCTAGTCAGCACAAATCTAGTCTTTAATGTTATTTCACATATGCAAAAATCCCAATAGCTGAGAACTGGCTGAACTTCTCAAACATTAGCACTGTATGCAAGGTCAGGATGTTCACACTCACCTGTTCCCCAGGCGGCTCTGCAGGTGTGCGTTAAGGGTGAGTAGAAGCAGAAGGCACACGGTGAACTGCCTGAGCAGGAGGGGGCAGGAGATCATGGCGATACAGGTGTAAAGGCACTGGGAGCTCCTCAGGTTCAACAGCACAGACACAGGAGCGTCCACAATACTGCCCACCGACCCGACCAAGCAGAGGCAGAGCTTCAGGCATGCAGATGTGCTCCAGCTTCTAGTTCCTGGACCAGCTGCAGCACAGCCAGCAGCCAAGCACAACCTCACACTCACCCCGATTACCAGCACCGCTATTACACACTGAATCAGGGAATATAGCCACATGGAATACATGACCCCTAGGAAGAATGAGAGGGAGATTAAATATGAATATAAGAATTAAATATGAATTCATTAAAGAGTGGCTTTGGATACAGTGTATGCTAAATTGCTGTCATTTTGGTGATATCAACACCAATTGATCCAATTGAAATTTGGTTCTTGCTGCAAACTAAAACACAAATGTGCATCAGAAATTTATATAATATTGACACATTATTTGTCATTTCATTTTACAGTCCAGGCAATCTTCACTTAGGATGCTTCGATCATATAAATATTCTATAAATATTCAAGATATTTACATTTATATAGTAATAATTCTTCTTATAAATATTTAAAATAATGGCATTTATTATTGCTATTATTATTAAAAATTAACAATATATTTTTAGTAGTATAATAATAATTATATAGTTGATTGAATTATAAATAATGTTTTTATTAAATAATATTAAAGGGGTACTCCATCCCAAAATGAAGATTTATAGCGCCATTTTGGCAGATCCGAGCTGCCATCTGATACAGCTCTGATTTGCTAAAATGGCACTACGCTAATTTGAAGGGATACAGAGAAGAGAAATTGTTGAATAAAGTCGTTATTTTTGTTTTCTTCATGTACAAAAATTATTTTCATCACTTCATAATGTTATGGCTGAATCACTGATGGCAGATGGACTATTCTTTCATACTTTCCTGGACCTTGACACTGTTATTTGGCAGTGTATGGGACAGTCCCAAGCCTACCGGTTTTCATCCAAAATGTCTTAAATTGTGTTCCGAAGACAAACAAAGCTTTTACGGGTTTGGAACTACATGGGGGTAAGTAAATTTTTGGGTGGAGTAACCCTTTAATATAAAGAGAGAATATTGTAGAATTTGCTTCACTACTGTCAAGTTTATTTTTATGGGTTCTGCATAACCCAAATCTGTCCAATATGGTTTTACACATGTACACAAATGTATTATTTGTTTAGGCCTACAGGTTGTTATAAATGATCATCCATATATTATTCATATTGTTATTTTAATAGTGATAATATCAGATAGCCTAATATAGCTCAGGACGATGGATTATATTAATAATTGAACAGTATGATTCAAATTATAGCCTAATTCGTTTTCCTTGGGGGCAAAGTTTGACACAGGAATGCGTACAAAGAGAGTTTTACAGGAAGACAATAAAAGACCAGATTCCTGATGGCATTTGTGGTTTACACTTCATTGAAAAGGTTGGCGGAGATTGTTGTGACAGTGCATCCATACAGTGGATGTGATCACAAACTACAGCGTGGAAATGCCTGCAAAGTCACGCACGCAGCAACATCCTCTACGACATCCAGATCACGTACTTGCTTCACTGCTCTGACAGACAGGTTATTTCATTTTGTGTCCAGACAAAGAAAAATGCATAGCCCTATTTGCACAAAAAAAAAAAAAAAAAAAATCATAATATATATATTTTTTAAAAAGCTGTTAAAATATCCCCCGAAACGCTTCAATATGCCACCTGTCTCTTTATCATAATGAGTTTGACCTTTTCGACAGCCACTGACAGTAATCAGTCGGAGAAAGCCCGTAAGTGCTTATAATAATGAACAATGATTGCGCAATCTCTTAATCCACTGCTCCTCACACACACAGGCCGGGCTGCTCTTTTTTCATTGTTTTCCTCACTCATACAAATTGATTAGCTGAAATAATTAATGGTGTAAAAGTTAGAAGTCGTCTCATTGTGCCGCTCCCATTGTAATGCTTGTGCACTTCACTCTCAGCACAATTATTTTCTCTGGCTAATCAACTACGAGTCCTACAGTATATGATACAACAAACACTACACTTGCAGATTCATGGCCCTCCACTGACAAAAAGAACAGGAAATTTGTTCATTATAAAGACCAGCATGTTTACGACTGAATAAAAAGTGAGAGAAACAAGTTGTTCAAGCAGCCTACCGTAATTTGACACGAAGATAAATACGAATCTGTCAGCTCAGAGTTTTCTCTGTCACCCGAAGCTAATTCCGTCGGTCTCAAATGTGTGCGGATGGACAGAGTGAACACATCATCATAAACCATTTTTACCACAGCTCCTCCTTTCAGTACAGTGTGTGCTTATCAATCCATTCAAGTGTGTGAACAAAACTGCCCATTCCATTTGGCCTGTACAAAGGGCAGCTTCGTCACCATAAATATAGCCTACATCAATTTCATTCAGGAACACATAAAGGCCCCAGCTCACATACACACTTTTAGATATGCACAGTCTGAGACAGACAAACACCAGCAGCGATTTGTGCACGCCAGGACGATATCTTTAAAGTAAACAGATATTGCAAGAATGATTGGGGTGAAAGAAGAATGAAGGGGAGAGGAAGAGCTTATCTGTTTGGGAGTTGCAGTGTCGATGCACATGAACTAATTCAGTTCTCAGCAGGGTATGAAATGATAGATTTCTACCACGGTTCAATAAAGCTGCTTCATTGCTTTTCTTTAAGAAAAAACACAAGTTGTACTAATACACAAAACCTCTGTTGAACTTCACAAGAAAGTCTTAAGGTTAGGAAAGTATCCTAGACTTCCTGTTGTTTTCAAAGTAAGGACATACCATTTGTGATGGTGGTCAAAATGACCCCCTTTGGTTTCCACGCAAATTGAGAAAATATGAACTCCTTATATAAAAAAATAGACCCTTGTGTTAGAGGTCAATCTGACTCATAAACTTAGACCAACTACTTTGAATCGTAGTGTGCAAATAACTACAATTAAGTATAGTCATTGTGTAAATAGTATTTCTTTCTGCCTAATTTTTTTTAAGCTTTTGTGAGAGAAAATGGGTTTCTCACATTTACTTTCGATGTTGCAACAGACTAGCGAGCCAGAAAACTAACAAAAACATAATTGTACTGATTTTATGAATGTAGATTTGACTGTCAATAGATGAACAAATAGCAAATTATCCTTCAGAAGTTTCAGGGGATTGAATGAAGAGTCTGATTGAAGTGAATAAGGAAGATTGAAGTGATTGAAATTTATTTAATTGTGTAAACTTCTAGTCTTACATTTCTTAAGTTCTAATGTGTTTTATATGCTAGTCTTTGCAAGCCACAATAAAGGTTTATCTTTTTTTATTTATTTATTATTATTTTTTAACCTGCATCTTTGCTGTCTTTTAGCTGATTTTTTTTTTAATTGCATAGAAACTAAATGCAGGTCATAGTCATCAAAAATTGTTCAGCCTTTCTAAAACACATGTGTGTGTCAACACTTTACATGTACATTCATGACCCTAAATTAGAAAAATTAGATAAAGAAGAAATAAATAGTTTAACCCAGAAGTCTTCAGTCCTGCTCCTGGGAACCCACTGTCCTGTATAGTTTAGTGTCAGCTCTAATCAAACAAACCTAAAGAAGCTAATCAAGCTCTTCTTCAAAATACACAGGCTGGTGTGCTGAGGCGGGTTGAAAATAAACATGACAGAAGCAGGGCTGAAGACCTCTGATTTCACCAGTATTTGTGTGTCATATTGACCACAGCACAATAGACCTTCTTCACACTTGTGATGACGTTTCATGGTTATTAACATAGTATCTAGCTTTTTTATATTATCCTTTAAAAAAGGTGTTTTCCTTGACATTAAATAGAAGAAAACCGGTTAATGCTGCTTTGGTATTTTTAAAATAATGCTGAGGAAGTGACAGAGATAAATTTGACATCTTTCTCTTTTCTGACGATCTCATCAATCTCTATATCCCAATCCCCCCACCCCCCATACTTTCTGTAAAGTCATAGAAAGTTATTGTGGATTTTGTCTTTTGCCATTAAAGCAATTGGAAACTCAAAAATGAAGTTAAAAAGTTTACCCTACTATGACGACTTCTGTTTCTGTGGAACCATGAAACATAAAAAAGTGTCCAAAAAGGAGGGCTAAATCAGGGGTGTCAAACCCTGTTCCTGGGGGGCTGCTGTCCTGCAAAATTTAGCTCAAACCAAGCACACCAGAACCAACTAGTAAAGGCCTTCAGACTAGAAACCTCCAGGCGTCAGACTTGTTTTGTGTATGTTTTGTTCCCCATGTGTTTCCATGCCCTTATTTGGTCCTTCCTGTTCCTGTCCTAATTGTTTCTAATTTAAGTCCAGGTGTTCCCCATTCCGTTCTATTGTTCCCAAGTTTGTCCCATTAGTTTCTGTGCATTTAAACTCTGGGTTTCCCAGTGTTTCTTGTCTGCTGGTAAATGTCACCCCGAAGTTCTGGTGTTTTGTATCTGTGGTTTTTGGATTAAAGTCAAGTTTTGTATCATTCTCTTCTTTCCTTCCTCTGAGTGAATCGTGACACCAGGCAGGTGTGTTGAATGTGAACTCTGCAGGACATCAACCTGCAGGATCGGACCCACTTGGTCTAAAGTGATGGATGCAGTGATGGGCATACTGTGAATTGATCAAAGTCCCATCTGCGTGCAGCCTGCGACTGATGCACTGCATGGCAAAATACCTGTGGAAGTCATACAGGCATGTGTGGTTATTTTTGTTAAAATAATGGTATGCTTCAAATGGTTATTTGTAGCATTCGTTCCATGAAGAATTTAACGTCTATGGAAATTCTTCAGTGCAGAGAAAGTTCTTAAGATTATTCAAATGGTTTTCACAATTAGAATATAATAATTCACTGGAAGGTTCTTTATGGAACCCAAACCACTCTAATTCTACTGATTTTAGCTTGTTCAAAATGGTAGAAAAGTATATATAATTAGGTAATCCCCCTATATGTTTATTATTGCTATAGCCACTTCCAAAGCATTGTGCATGTTGCCAGGGTGTTTTTTTTTCTCACCAGGCAAAGTTGAGCTAAATTGCCTGATTGCATGTGCTTTTATAAATAAATATTTCGCAAAAGGATGTAACTATACAAATCTGAAATTTATGTACCCAGAAAAATAATTCTTCTTTAGGTCCTCCTGCTTTTTAACAGTTGCTGCTAATACTTTTTTTGCTGGTTGATCGCATACTTCCCATTTACTCTCTCTCTGTTATAGACCATTTAGAGTCATTTGTCTCAAATTTGAAAGCGTAATTTGTCTGAACTTTTTAAATGAAAACCAAAGTTTTATTTATGTGTGTTAAATGAACACAGATTATACTAAACTTCAATATAAAGTTCAAACCTTATATATACATAATAGTTATTATTTTGGTTGTTGGTTACAAAACATTCTGGCAACATCTGGCATTCTTCATTTGGCATACTTTAGCTGAGAAGAACTCAGTCATTACTGTCTACATCTTATTCAAATTATGTTCAAATCTCGCGATAACAAACGCGACTCGCCCCTGTTAACACGCATAGGAAACCCTGCACGTCCCTTTTCCTTTTGCTGTCCACAAGCGAGGTAAATCGTGCTCTGTATCTTTCTAGGTTATAAAGTGTTTTATAAGCATAGTTTGCCACTATTTTTGTCCTACATCCAAATTATTATGTAGTAGTACTCATTGTAACAACGGACCGTCAATAAAATGATCCAGAAATTCGTAGTTTAAAAAAATATATAATTGGATCGCATGCTATGAATTCCCGGTGTTTAATGGCTGCGCCCATGAAGCGCATTGAGGCCCAGTCTACTCAAACCTGTATCACTGAACCTAGATGCATTAAGACTTCAGAGGCGTTATTACTAGTAATTACAGTTAATCGTTGCATTATCTAAAGCGCTAGTCTTATAACTTGTTGCTTGTTTTTCACTAGAGTTAAGAGGTAACGTTATGCTGAATTTTCAACATCGGAATAAACGTGGTCGTTAGCTGCTTCCCTAGCACGATGCATCTGAACATCAAATAACGCTCAAAACTGAGTTGTTACGCTTGCTTTGTTATATTTATATTTTTAACAATAAGTTAATAGTATTGTTTTCTGCAATATATGCGATCTCTGGTCTTCCTCAAATATAGCTCATTCATGTTAGCTAGCTAAACGTTTTGCATGTGACTTGCTCTTGGTTTAACGAGCTGTTAAATTCTGTAAGTTATGTGATTTTAATTCGACGTTGATTCTGGTTTTCAGATGCCAGGCGGTGGTGTAACGGTGAAAGACGTCAACCAGCAGGAGTTTGTCCGCGCGCTGGCAGCCTTCCTCAAGAAGTCAGTTTAACTGTCATTGTCTTCAGTGATTATGTTCTTATTTTTATAAGCTTGTGACACCATGATAAAACCGTTTTGGCTGTGAGTACTGAAGCTCATTTTGAACCTTGGTGTTTTGACAGGTCGGGGAAGCTGAAGGTGCCAGACTGGGTTGACATTGTAAAGCTGGCCAAGCATAAAGAGCTGGCTCCCTGCGACGAGAACTGGTTCTACGTCAGAGCCGGTGAGTGTGATGTGTGTTTTATAAAAGCTCATGGACATGCATGTAAGACTAATGCATTGCACTATGTGCAGAACCTCTCAGGTTGCTGGCTATGCATCCCTTAGCTTGCATCTCCATACACCACACTATGCTTTCTGCTAGGGATGTGCACTTTTATGTCGGGAAATCATGATATTATCTGCATCTGTCAGAAGCCAGTAAATGGGTCTTAAAGTCAGTATTTCTGTGCCGGGTCTTCATGGAAAAAGATCCCCATTTTGGTCCTAGTTTTGTTAAATTAGAATTACAATCTTATAAATATTTGAGGTTAACATGTCACTTTTGTCCACAATGAACTTGTAATATGTATGTTGTCTTGATATCAAGACATGGTTTCATGGTTCTTGATTATTTTAAAATCAGTGTAAACACTAATATGCTCTTGAACATTTCGAAGTGTTTCTCAAGTATTACATTGTTGTTGTCAGTAAGTAGTTATGTAAACAGGTCAGAAATGGAAAGCAATGGTGTATATAATAAAAAAAAGTATAGCAACAGACTAGTGCTGGGCGGTTTGAGCAAAAATGTTTATCACGTTTTTTTTTTCATGCATAATCAGGTGTACAATGCATTTTCTGCTGGATGATATTCCAAGACATGCTTGCGGCTAAGGTGCTGGAGCAAATTGCTCGTGTTGCTGCCTTTGGCGACAATTTTAGCCCGACAGCACCTGCATAAAATGGATGTTTGGTCGACGTCGGATTTTTGGAAACCAAAAAACCTCCAAATAACAGACCCGGCTAGGGCTGGGCGATAAACCGATTTTATCGATTAACTCGAATTTGACGTTAAGGGCGATTTGTTTTTAATGAAAATTTGTTTTCTCTTTAACTTCCACCACCGGCTCTCCCCTTAGGCTTCCGTAGTTCAGAGTGGGCTCGCCCTCCCCCTGCTTTCCTTACAGTCGCACACAGACAACAAGACAGTTAACAGCACAGAGCTCGTTCCAAAGAAAGGCACCGTTTCATCCGTTGTTTGGAATTGGTTTGCTTTTTTAGTGTCAGACACAGAACAAATAACGCCACATTGCAAAGTGTGTTTAAAAGCCGTTGCTACAAAAGGTAGTAGCACAACAAATTTATTCCAGCATCTTAAACAGTAGGGATGGGTACCGAAACCCGGTATTAAACTGGCCCCGGGGCTAAATTATGAAAGACCATAGTATCAGTAAGATCTGACGCTATAGGTTCTGCTTTCGGCACTGGAGGGAAAAAAATTTATGTTCTGTGTATTTTTCCTTAATAATATTATCGTGCACATTTTATCTCACCAAACATTTCTAACGTGCGATCATATTAAGTCGTTTGTCTGTGAGATCTGCGAAATCTGTCATGCGCGCTGCGGAGGCTGTCCGTCAGTCACAAACACAGAACAAGAACGAGCGCGGCGCACACACACGAATAACAGAACAAAAACTCACGGTTAATAATAAAGAGTGACAATGGCGGAGAGAGCAAAACGTTCCAAAGTGTGGTTATACTTCACTAGCGTTAGGGTGACCAGATGAGATTATCAACAGTCTGTCATTAGTCTTTAGTGTGCCACAAAAAACAACAACATTAAAATCATGAACTCAAATGTCAATGTAAAAAGAAAAAAAACAATGACTGTTGTAACAGTGCGTAAATCAGACCTTTCTGTAATGCTAACGCTAATGAGTTTAAAGTTTTGTTAGCACTTTATGAATACCACTGTGACAAGTATGTATTTTTGTAATAGATCTAATTTTGTCATTTTGGTTACATTTAACCAAAAGTTTTTTATCAAAGAGGGACACACAGTTTTATTTTTTATTTATATTTTAATTTATTTTAAAGGTGCATTGTGTCACTGTAAGTTTTTAGAAAACTGATAAGCTACATTTTCACTGTTTACAATGGCAGTGCCTGACATCTCGTTTACAAGCATGTTTTGAGGCTTGTTTCCTGTTACACTTATGCACAAAGGGGAAATTTAGATTAAACTGCATAAGTGAAAATCAGAACACAATAAAGAGTACATTTGTTTGAGCAATTTCTTTGTTGGTTGTAGTTTGTTTTTAAATAAAAAAAATCGATTTAAATTGAAAATCGGGTTTGGTGTGAAAAAATCAGAGATTTTTTTTTTTTTTAAGCTATATCGCCCAGCCCTAGACCCGGCTCTTCTTTTTGGCTGTAACACCTGTTTCACACATAATCTGCCTGCAGTGCATATGCAGTCCACAGCACGGACTCATTGTGCTTTCACACAGGACGTGTTTGCAGTCCGCTACTGATCCGTGTCTGTTTAGTCCACAAACACAACATTTGTTCATTGTTTTGATTTCATATAGACATTAGTTTAAACTTTTTTTTGTATTTTGTAAATGATTTTGTATGGAGTAAAAACATCTAGCTTGTTTTCTAGTATGCACAAGCTAGGTTAAAACTTTGTTTTGTGAATGATGATCTATTTGAATGCTCAGTGCTTTAAGCTAGGGATGCACGATAATATCGGCACAACATCGGTATCGGCCGATAAAAGCTTAAAATGACCATCATCGGTATCGGCCGATATGAATATTTCTGCCGATGAGCCAAACCGATATTCTCCAAGTGAAATAATTGACCTGTTTTTCAGATGTGAATGTCTGTCTACATTTGTAAAATAATACATTTATGGTAGAA